>NW_028270180.1:30960391-31263673 GCF_037043375.1 Chiloscyllium plagiosum
CTCCCACCAGCTGGGAAGTAGGGGGTGAGTGGAGGAGTTGGTAAAATTCCTGCTGCAATACTTTGTCCACTCTCTGGGTTACTGCTTCCAAGAATTCCATCAGTTTGGTCAAGTATGACCTCTTTTGAAATTTGGGCTGCCTGTTTTGTTCTATTTCAGTTTCTGTACCTTTGTCTGTTACAGCTCAGAGTAAGGACTCCTTTCTCTTTCTGATCTTGAATGTTAAGTTCCTTGCTCTATAGTCCTCAGTGTGGTTTATCTCCCTTTATAAATATACAAATCTCATTCACGGTTCACAGACTCCCTTTTTTGCTCCCTTTTTTGAACTGAGTTTGATTTTATATTAACAATCTGCTATTTCTGTCCAAATTTTCAATTGGCATGGATGGAAGCTGTCTGGACTGGAGTTTTATCCTTTCAAACTTTCAATGGCTTTATCAATTAGCTCTCTCCCTCCCAGCCCCTACTATTTTGCACTTCTAATGTCATGCCAGTTTTATTAGGAGAAAGTGAGGACTGCAGATGCTGGAGATCAGAGCTTAAAAATGTGTTGCTGGAAAAGCGCAGCAGGTCAGGCAGCATCCAAGGAGCAGGAGAATTGACGTTTCGGGCATAAGCCCTTCTTCAGGAAATCAGTTTTATTAGTCTCACTATTAAATACCAAGACAAAATAATTCTCCCAGACTTCATTGATCAACATTTGATGTTGTCTTGGAGACAGGCACAATAGGCTAGTAGTTACTTTACAACTTACATTTAACTAGCACCTTTAGAGTGATGAAACGTCTGAAGGCACTGCACAGAAATGTTATAAAGTCACAAAGCTCTCACAAGGAGATATTAAATCAGGGTGGTCAAAAGAGAAGTAGGTTTTTTTCAAGTAGCTTTAGGAGCTAATGGGACAGTTATGAAAAAAAAGGGAGTGGTATCTGTCAATAGAAGAATATGCACTCCCCTTCCTCTTTCTATGACTGGGTTGAAGGCATGATTTGCCTTAGACTGGGAGAACAACTGCTACTGAGTCTTCACTCGAAGAGGGTCTTGCTTAACAAGATGGAGTTTAATGTTTGATAGCAATCAGACTTAGACACGGGCTCAGATTTCCTGATAGCCAGATATTGTTTTGAAGTTTCGGTGGGGAGCGTTCAAGAATCCTGGTTTAGCAGACTCTGATGGAATAACCTGCAAAATTAAAAATGCCAATAAGCAATTCCTCAGGAAGCCTCTGAAAGTATCCATTTAAAATCGGAGAATTCAGAGAATGTTTGGAAAGGTGAGTCCATTAAAAGTCCAGTCTGACCCAGGGTAACTATTAGACTGAACTGCCACCCATCCCCAAAATTTCCACACCCCCAGAACCTTCCCTGACACCCCTCTAGCCCGAGAGTCGACATCCACAATCCCTGCCATAGACTCAACACACACCCATTCCCCCAAGACTCAGCACACCCCTCTCCCAACAGAGCTCAACAAGCCTCAAGCACAGGATACAACACCCCTTACCACCTGGCACTCTACCCACCTGGCACTCTGGCACTCTTGCCTCATGGCACTGTAAACTCTCATTTATTTTCCATACTTATCCTTTCACAGGAGTTGTCAAAATGTGTTTCTGTGTTGCTGGGCATTTCAATCTCAGATCACAGCAGTTACTAAGAGAGCAGGATCAGCCTTTCCCAGACTATCCTGCACAACCAGGCACCTGTCACATTTTTAAAGAATTGTATCTGAGATGTGGGTGTTACTGGCTAGGCCACCATTTATTGCCCAGAGGGCAGTTGACAATCAACCACGTTGCTGCGGGCCTGGAGTCACATGTTGGCCAGACCGGGTAAGGATGGCAGATTTCCTTCCTAAAAGGATATAAAGTGCACTCTGCATTGCTGAAGGAGCTCTGACTGAAATCTCCTGTCAGAAGTGGAGAACTAGTCCGTAATGTCATTTAGAATTTTTGGGGAGGTACATGATTAGTAAAGGTTTAGAGGGCTATGGGCCAAACACAGGCAATGGGCCAAGTTCGGTTTAGGGAACATGGTTAGCATGGTTTGCATGCTGTGTGCCTCTATGATTCTACACAAACCATCATTTATACATTTCAATCAGATCCATCTCAATCTCCTCTGCTCTCAGGAAAATAACCCCAGTCTAGCCAAACTCTAACTAAGACTCTCCAGCCCAGGCAATATCCTGATAAATCTTCTCTGCACCCCTCCAGTACAATCACATCCCTCCTCCAATGTGGTTCCAGAACTGCTCCTAATACTCTAGCTGTGACCTTTCCAACATTTTCTACAGTTTCAGCATCATATCCCTGTTCTTAAACATTATGCCTTGACTAATGAAGGCAAGTATCCCATATGCCTTCTTAACCATTTAATCCTGATGGATCTGATGCGCGCCATGGTCCTCTGATCCCTTGTGCTTTCCAGGGTGTTATTGGTTATCATGGATTTCCTTGCCTCATTTGTCCTGCCCAAATGCAACAGCTCACACTTATCCATTTGCCACTAATCAGCCCATCTGACCAGCTTGTAGTCTAAGGTGCCTCCTCACTATTTACCACCCCACCAATTTTTGGTCTCTTCTCTGAACTTACTGATCAACCCTCCTACATTCAAGTCTAAGTCATTTATGTAAACCATGATCAGCAAGGTCCCCTACACTGACCCACGTGGGACTCCACTGGACACACACCTCCAGTTGGAAACATACCTTTCAACCATCACCCTCTGCTTCCTGCCGCTCAGGCAATTGTGGATTCAAGTTGTCAAATTTTCTTGGATCTCAGACTCTTACCTTTGCTGTCTGCTATGGAAGACCT
This sequence comes from Chiloscyllium plagiosum, assembly GCF_037043375.1. Classification (NCBI taxonomy): domain Eukaryota; kingdom Metazoa; phylum Chordata; class Chondrichthyes; order Orectolobiformes; family Hemiscylliidae; genus Chiloscyllium; species Chiloscyllium plagiosum. The sequence goes on from NW_028270180.1 coordinate 30,963,213, forward strand.
TATCTTTGAAGGCTTACTGAAGTCCAAGTAGATGCAAAAGCATTGCCTCATCTACACACCTAATATCTCTTCACAATTCAAATCAAACTGGTCAGACCTGACCTCCCCTTAACAAAGCCACGCTGACCATGCCTGCCTTTGCAATTAATTCTAACAAGAAGTGTGAATGGTTGAGAATAGAGCTATGCAGGGAGTAACCCATACCACAGGTCATCCATAGGAACAGCAATAGGCTATTCGGCCCCTCCGGCCTATTCAGCTTTCAATAGGATCATGGCTGAGCCAAGATGCCTCATATCCACTTTGCTGCCTTTTCCCCGTAACCAGTGATTTCCCTAACTGATCAAAACTCTATCTATCTCAACCTTAGATTATAAACAAGGGCACTTCCTCGCAGCTCTCTGTGGCAAGGTGTTCCAAAGACTCACAACCCTCTGAGAGAAATACTTCGTCCTCATCCTTCCAAATAAACCTGTTGGACTGTAACCTGCTGTTGTGTGATTTTTAACTTCATCTATTTTTGAGTCATCTGTAAACTAGGCTATAGTACATTCATCTTCCTCATCCAGTAATTTATATGTATTGTAAAAATTGTATCCCTAGTACTGTTCCCTGTGGTACTCCACTACTTACAGGTTACCATCCTGTATATCTCAGAGAGACAGTAAAGAGAGCATCACATTTTGTATATGTGCAGAAAGTCACTGAAAAGAAATTCCTGAAATCTCATAAATTGAGAAAGACATTTTAAGGTGAAGGTAGATGTAATACCTCACTGGGGTGGAGTGTCCATAAAGAATATTTCTGGGATAGATGATTGAAACATTCTTTTTTGCTGTTTATGATAAGGTATTTTAAAATTACCAAATATAGCTTTGTTTATTACTTTCTTTTGTGTAATAAACTTATATTCAGTGACTAATTACCACAGCAACTGAACTGTAAAACTAAAACTGACAGCCACTAAGCAGGTTTAATGGTGGGATCTGGCTTGTCCAATATTACAGTTAGCTGGAAACATAACAATAGGTATATGTTAGGTTAGTTAGACGAATAAGATTACTGGGAGACATAGATGACCACATCTGTCCTCATTGTGATCCAGAGCAATTCTCTCAATTTCCCCACCCAAGACTGCATGACACCGTTAGATTTGGTGAAGTCTGATGCAGACTACATGTCTCCCATTACTTTATATAACAGATGGAAATGTCTGATCTTGGGGCCTCCTGAAATCTCACAAACATCTCATTACTTAAATAATTTTAGTCATTCCTGATGAAGGGCTTTTGCCCAAAACATCGATTCTGCTGCTCCTCAGATACGGTGTGACCTGCTGTGCTTTTCCAGCATCACATTCTTGACTCTAATCCCCAGCATCTGCAGTCCTCACTTTTGCCTGACCTTGGGATCTAGTTAACAGACAGCCTGGGTATTATTGGTGAAACTATTATCATTGGGGATGTGCGAGTGAACATAAGAGAACAGATGTCAGGCAGAGTGCGGAGCTGCCAGAGATAAAATATTAGACATGTATTTGAAACACAGTCATTATTCAATGCAAGCAATTCCATTCTGAGTACAATGATGGATAGAACTCCACATAAGTATACACAGCTGTGGGGATACGATTGAATTTCATCACTGTTATCAGACTTACGAATGGACGTCTCATACAATAGAGTTGATCTTTTTCTGCACCTTCTCTGTAGCTGTAACACTATATTATGAATTCTGTTCTCTTACCCTCATGTACTCATGTAAGGTATGATTTGTCAGGTTAGTACGCAATATAGTACTTTTCACTGTATGTGACAATAATAAATCAAATCAAACTCAAATCAGTCTTCCAACCTAATTCCCCCAGGAAGTTACCAGGAAGGGCAAGGCCATGGATGGATTGGAAGACTGGGATGTGATTCTTAAAATCAGGACATTGCTTGACTAGGTACCATTGTAAGTCAGTGATGATAGGTGAACATGACTTGGTGTGAGTTTAGAAATGGGGCAGCACAGTTTTAGAAGACCTTAACATTTGCAGAGGGTAAAATGTGGGAGACCAGCCAGCGTGCACTAGAATTGTTGAGTCTTGTGTTAACAAAGACATGAGGGAGAGTTTCAGCAGCAGGTCAGCGGAGACCCAGAACCACAGAATTATTACGGTGTAGGAGGAGGCCATTCAGCCCATTGTGCCTTCAGCAGCTCTTTAAATGAAGCTGGGCTATGTTACTGAGATTGGATTGTGGAAATAGAAGAGTAACAATGGAATTATTGGATTGATAATCAAACCACAACTGATCCAGTAGTCTCTCTGGAGAAAAAGAATACATATTTTATACATCACACTGGACCCAGCCCAACGTGGTTGACTCGTACCTGCCCTGAGAAATGACATAGCAAACCTTTCATTCATAACACATTTCTACCACATGTGGAGCCAAAACGATCACTGAGATTTGGCAAGACTTTGCGTTCTAAACAAGAATCATATGTCAGTTTTGAAACGTTAACTGTGTTTTTCTCTCTCTGAAGAATAGTCCTAACCAAACCTCCACCCTATTCCCCGTAAACATTAAATCCCATGGCCAATCCACTTAGCCTGCACATCATTGGACTGTGGGAGGAAATCAGAGCACCCGGAGGAAACCCGCACAGACATGAGGAGAACATGCAAACTCCACGAAGATAGTCATTCAGGGCTGGAATCGAACCGAGATCCCTGGTGATGTGAGACACCAGTGCTAACCACTGTGCCACCCTTAGCAGGCAACATGTTGGAAAATGTAGATGTACAAAGGGACCTGGGTATCCTCATTAATAAGCCACTGAAGGCTATCAGCAGTTGCAGATCAATCAGCAGATATGTGGAACAGTCCATCTTCCGCAGCTACACTGGCACCACCCCCCACCTTTTCCTCCGCTACATCGATGACTGTATCGGCGCTACCTCGTGCTATCAAGGTTTGATTGATCATGAAGGGTTTCAAGAAAAAAAGTTTCTTAAAAAAAAAAATCAATCTAAAGCAGGATGTGAAATAAGTTGCTTTTCTTTTTGCAAATACAGATTAAACAGTGGTTGGGGGAGTCCAAAACCCAGGGGAGCACAATTTAAAAATAAGATGGAATGCCACTTAGGAGATGAGGACAATTTACTCAAACAGTTGTGGACATTTGGAATTCTCTAACACAGTGGGCTGTGGACACTCAGTTTTAGAGAGAATGTTTAAGATCGAGGTTGATGGATTTCTGACTCCCAGCAGTGTACAGGGCTCTGGGTTGGACTGGGCCGAAGGGCCCGTTCCTGTGCTATACTGTTCCCTGTTTGATCAGCAAGGGCCATATTGAATGCTGGGCCATGTTTGATGCGGTGAATGGCCTACTCCTGATCCTATGGTCCCAAAATGTAGATATGAGTCCAGATCTCAGTCAGCAGTAATCGTGTTCACTGTCTTTCAGTGCAACTAAAGCATTCCTTGAAGATTTGAGTGGAGCAACTTTGAGTTCAAATATCTCATACATTGGCCACTCAGTCAAATAAGGAAACTATCCCACAGCTTTAGCCATTGTTTGCTGATGTGTAAGCTGCAGTACTGCTTACCTTGGTTAATGTATAGAACTGGTTAATCCAGAGTTTACTGTGTTCAAATCTCATAATGGCACTTTCTGAATTTAAATTCAGCTTAAAAATAATTGAAGTTGTTAAATCTGGAATAAGAAGCTCCTGTTATGGGGGAGCAGACAGTGAAGCTTTTGGATCATCAGAAAGTGGTTCACTAACTTTTTCATTAAAAGGGAACCTTATTCTACAAGTGACTCCCAGTCCCATGTACAGGTTGACTCTGCTCTCCTGAAGAAGGGCTTATGCCCGGAACATCGATTCTCCTGCTCCTTGGATGCTGCCTGACCTGCTGCGCTTTTCCAGCAACACATTTTCAGCTCTCATCTCCGTGATAGGCCAGCAAGCCACTCAGTTACTATGAAAAACTCAAAAGCCAGATGATCCGTTTGGCTAGGTAGTGTTGTAGAACAGAATGACCTCGGGGTTCAAGTACTGTACATAATTCTTTGAAGTTTGCAGCCAATATAGACAGGGTGGTTAAGAGGGTGTTTAGCACGCTTGCCTTCATCGCTCAAACCTTTGAGTATAGGAGGTGGGACGTCACGTCGAGGTTGTACAGGACTTTGGTGAGGCCTCTTCTGGAGCACTGTGTATTGTTCTTGCCTCCCTGTTATGGAGAGGATATTATTAAGGTGGAGAGGATTCAGAAGAGATTTATCAAGATGTTGCTGGGTATGGAAGGTTTGAGTTATAAGGAAAGGCTGGATAGACTGGGACATGCTTCACTGGAGTGTAGGAGGTTGAGAGGTGTCCTGATAAAGATTTATAAAATCATGAGGGGCATTGATAAGGTGAATGGCAGATGTCTGTTCCGTAGGGTGGGACATTTCAAGACTAGAGTTTTTATAAGGTGAGAGGAGAAAGATTTGAAGAAGACATGAGGGGCAATTTTTGTTTTTACACAGAGAGTGGTTCACGTGTGGAATGACCTTCCAGAGGAAGTGGTGACTGAGGGTACAGTTACAGCACTTAACAGACATTTGGATAAGTACATGAATGTGAAAGGTTTAGAGGGATATAGGCCAAGGATAGGCAGTTGGGCCTAGTTTAGTTTGGGAAACTCGGTCAGCATGGAGTGGTTCAATTGAAGGGTCTGTTTCTGTGCTGTATGATTCAATGGCTATAACCAGATCTGGGCATGAAAAAGTCACGTACAGCTCGGTGACCTTGGAATCTTTGATTTTTGGTTAAATTTTCTGCTTAACTGCCATCGGCTGCTGCATGATATCCTTTTGACACATTCCTTTCTTTGTATTCATTTGGCCAAAGAGCAATTGGCTCAGGAGGAATCTTGTTCAGTGTCAGTAACAATCAGAATCCATGGACATCAGCTACAAAATGAGCAAAAGAGACTCAGTCACATTTCGAGCAGCACCTCTTCCTACAAGGATCAACTCAACAACAGAGTCATGCTCGACTGAAGGTTTCACATTCCAACAGATGCTCTTTGTGAGTTTCCCTCAATGTTGCCTGGCTTACAATACACAGTTAGTAATACTCACATACATTCTGCAGCTAGTCCTGCCAAAGAAAGTAGAAACTGTGAGCAAAACCTAATGCCAGACGTACCAACTAAAGAATATTTTTCAAGTTTTCCAGTAACAAACTGATTTGACCAAAACAAGTCTGCAGTTTAAGATCTTGCCAGATTTAGTTTACAAAGCCAAAGCCAGATTTGCCTGAATTTTCCTTGCAAATCAGACAATCTTTTTGCAAACAACTGGTCAAGATGACCTGGGATGAAAGGATTTTCTGCAGTTTGCAATGGGTGTGCAGTGGCTCCTGGTCAAGCGTTTGAAGGTATTAAGCATTTGGCCTGAAAACAGTATTTATAGTTTTTTTTACAAATCAGCTAATGTGGCCCATGATTATCAGAAATACCTGAAAGAGCAGGGTGTGCAGAGTTTACTTAGCTGGAAACCGGTGAAAAACTCTTGATTATCTTCTCAACAATGTTCACCAGGACAGCTCTGAAAAACATCAGCTCCTTGGTTAAAAATCACACAACACCAGGTTATAGTCCAACAGGTTTAATTGGAAGCACACTAGCTTTCGGAGCGTCGCTCTTTCATCAGGTGGTAGTTGAGCCCTCCACTACCACCTGATGAAGGAGCGACGCTCCGAAAGCTAGTGTGCTTCCAATTAAACCTGTTGGACTATAACCTGGTGCTGTGTGATTTTTAACTTTGTACACCCCAGTCCAACACCGGGCATCTCCAAATCACAGCTCCTTGGTGTTCATGTTATGTTCATTGTATTGTTAAGTTGAGGGACTGCCTTCCTCCCTTCCACATACCTCGATGCCCATGGAGCTGGGGCGCACTGTGACAGGTTGTGCTCAAGGCTTTGCAGTGGGCAAGCGAGGGCTTGGAGTGCATCAATGGAATTTTAATTGAAAAGCTCTATGTGGAAGTTTTGATTTCTGCTTTGGTTCCCCTTTAAGGGGATGTCACCTGTTAATTTGTGGCATTGGGTTTAAACATCAAAAACTACAAGGTGATTAACATAAAATCTGTTTTAGGGAAATGGCAGAAACTATTAATGAGGTTTTCACAGGGCACTTAGAAAATCCGAACACAATCAGGCAAAGTCAACATGGTTTTGTGAAAGTGAAATCACATTTGACTAATTTATTAGAATTCTTTGATGAAGTAGCAACATAGATAAAGGAGAACCAGTCAATGTACTTAGATTTCCAGAAGTCATTTGACAAGGTACCACATCAGAGGTTACTTCGCAATATATGAGCATTTGGTGTGGGGCGGAATATTTTAACAGAGATAGAGGATTAATTGGCAACTGGGTGGGGAAAATGGGCGATTTTTGTGTCGACAGGTAGATTGTGAAGAGGACATAAGGATGCATATGGGTAGTTTTAGTGAGTGGGCAAAACAATTGGCAGATGGAATATAATGTGGGAAATTGGGCACTTGTCCATTGTGGCTGGAGGAACAGAAAAGTAGCATATTATTTAAGAGGAAGGGGTCATGTTGTCCTGGCACACGAATCACAAAGGATTGGTAACCAAATGCAAGTGACTAGGAAGGCAAATTATTATCATTAATATAAATTATTGAGAGTGGAATAGAATATGGGGATGTTTTGCTACGGTTGTATAGATTATGGAGAGGGCACATGTGAAATACTGTGTACAGTTTTGGTCTCATTATTTAAGAAAGGACATAAGATCTTAGAAGGAAAGTCTAATTTGTGAATGATGCAAACTGGTCTGACTTGTTTTGTGTACTTCAGGACAGTGCTCCAGTAACACTGGCACATTTTTTTTCCAAGTATTATTATTTTTCGACCCATGTTCCTTCTGGGGTTCACTCACCTAATACCAGGTTAGGGGTTATCTTATGGTTGGATATGCTGGGCTTGTATCAGTCATAGAGTCTTAGAGTCCCCACAGCATGGAAGCAGACCATTCAGCCCATCAAGTCCACACTGACCGTCCTAGATCCACACCCCTATCCTATCCCATGGTTATCCCACTTAGCCTGCATATCCCTGGACAATGTAGCATGGCCAATCCACCTGACCTGCACATCTTTGACAGTGGGAGGAAACTGGAACACCCAGAGGAAACCCACGCAGACACGGGGAGAATGTCTGTGTGGAGTTTGCACAGTCGCCTGAGGTTGGAATCGAACCCAGGCCCTTGGCGCTGTGAGGCAGCAGTGCGAGCTACTGTGCTGTCCCAGAGTGTTGTGTCCATTGGAGTTTAGAAGAATGAGATGTGATCTTATTGAAACAAGTAAGATCCTGAGGGAACCTGGCATGGTAGATTCTGAAATGATGTATAGAACACAGAACACAGAACAGTACAGGCCCTTCGGCCCATGATGTTGTGCCGAGCATTTATATTAATATAAGATCAACCTAACCTACACACCCCTCAACTTTCTGCTGTCCATGTGCTTGTCCAGTAGTTGCTTAAATGTCCCTAATGTCTCTGAGTTTAGATCAGAGTGGTGCTGGAAAAGCACAGCAGGTCAGGCAGCATCCGAGGAGCAGGAAAATCAACATTTCTCGCAAAAGCCCTTCATCAGCTATTCCTGATGAAGGGCTTTTGCCCGAAACGTCGATTTTCCTGCTCCTCGGATGCTGCCTGATCTGCTGTGCTTTTCCAGCACCACTCTGATCTAACCTCTGGTTTCCAGCATCTGCAGTCCTCATTTTTGCCAAATCTATCTGACTCTACTATGACCGCTGGCAGTGCATTCCACGCACCCACCACTCTCTGTGTAAAGAACCCACCTCGGATATCTCCCTTATCTGGTGTCCTGTGACTTCTGTAGGCTATGGACCGAGTGAAGGTAAATGGGTTTAGAATAGCTTGGTATTGTTTGGTCAATATAGATATGGTTGAGCCAAAGGCAGTAATCTGTACATTTCTATTCTGTATGACTCTGTGACTGTATGAATACAAAGAAAACATTGAATCTACTGAACAATTAATGTTGATACATTTCCAGCTTTGCTCTATATAATAGCAAATATCAAGTATAATAGTATCAATTCTGTTAAAAAGAAGTACTCAAAGTACAATGACCAGAATCAGTTGGTTTTATATCCGTAGCACTGCATATGGCCATCAGTATTAATGCTGCCAACATTAGAGTCCCAAACCATGATCTCTCAGCATTGTGCAGTACCAGATAACATAATGACAGTAAGTAAATGATTAAGTGCAATCAAACATCCAAAATATGGATCCCAATGCTCGTAAACCTCAACCATTTCAAGTCATCCAAATGCTCCTTATATTTGTACTGCATAAGGTTCCCCACGGTAGGATCATTCAGAAAGTTAGGAGGTATGGGATACAGGGAAATGTAGCTGTCTGAAAGAAGACAGCGAGTGGCAGTGGATGTACAGTATTCCATCTAGAGGCCGGTGACCAATGGTGCCTCGTAGAAATCTGTTCTTGGGCCTCTGCTCTTTGTAGTTTTTGTAAATATCTTGGATGAAGAAGTGGAAGGGTGGGTTAATAAGTTTACCTCGGACAAAGTTACTCATCCACAGTCAGTGGTGTTGTAGATAGTGTCGAGGGCTGTTGCAGGCTACAACAAGGCATTGACAAGATGCAGGGCTGAGAAGAGGCAGATGGAGTTCAACCTGGATATATGTGAAGTAATTCATTTTGGAAGGTTGAATTTGAATGCTGAATACAAGGTTAAAGACAGGATTCTTGGCCGTGTGGAATCCAGTACATTGATCTCTCAAAGTTGCCACCCAAGTTGATAGGATTTTTAAGAAGGCGTATGGTGTTCAGTTTTAAGAAAGATATGTCTTATTAGCACAACAAAGGGGGAGGGACTTTAATCGCTGATGATGAGCTTTTGCTCACTGTTCCCTGGTATTTATCTTGTTTTTTTCCCAAACCATCATTCTTTCATGTGAATCCACATATTTTCTGCTGCAGTCTTTCATGACTTCAGACAGATTTCCAAAACTAACACTCTTGTCAATCCTGGCTGCTTTTTGGATTGGACTGAACACGTAATATAGCTCAGTTTAATCAAAGTTCTATCTTTCTGAAATGAATGGACGGTCTATGACGTCTCTGTGCATTCCTCCCCCATGTGATCTGCCTCTGTGTTGGGCATATGTGTTTCTATAAACCCAGTTGTGACAGAGGAACATCTGCCCTGTCAAATTCACATCTTACATGTTGAACAACTTCTGTCTGACTGGTAGATGTAGGAGAATAGTTCAGTGAATATTAATATCAGAGGGGGAGTACACTGAATACTATTTCACTGGGGAGCTGAGAGAAATCATTCAAAAACACCTCAGACTGCACTTTAAAAGGTCAAACTGCTTCAGTCAAAAAATAAATCCTTCATTACCAAACACAATTGACATCTCACAAATAAATCTGCTTTTTATTCTTCAGATTTTAAGAACGTTGGCCGCTTAGGTTTTAATCCCTGTCCTGAAAACAGAGTGCACTGTGTTGGGAATGGGTGAGGTGGGTAGTGTTCCTGCCTCTGAGCTACCAGCCCAAAAGGATAAATGACCCCTCATGACAGCCAATTCTGCCCTAGGGAAAAGTCTCTGGCTATCTACTCTCTGCCTCTCATTACCTTGTACACCTCTATCAAGTCACCTCTCTTCCTTCATCTCTCCAGAGTTAAAAATCACACAACACCAGGTTATAGTCCAACAGGTTTAATCGGAAGCACACTAGCTTTCGGAGCGACGCTCCTTCATCAGGTGATTGTGATGAAAACACAATCACCTGATGAAGGAGCGTCGCTCCGAAGGCTAGTGTGCTTCCGATTAAACCTGTTGGACTATAACCTGGTGTTGTGTGATTTTTAAACTTTGTACACCCCAGTCCAACACCGGCATCTCCGAATCATGACTTCATCTCTCCAGTGTGAAAAGCCCTCGCTCACTCAATCTCTCTTCACTGGATTGGAGTTCTGCCCAGGATTTACTGGGCGAAATGGTTTGAGTGGCAGCCCATAAATGCTACCGCTCCAACCCCACACTGCAGTCCCTGGAGACAGGCTCAGGCCTTGCTCCAGGAAAATCCATTTCAGAAACAGTGCCAAGTACCCACTCACCATTCTTTAACTGCAGGCAGGTGTCAGGTCGATAAATGCTGGGTAACATTGTCATTCCTGAGGCTCAGTGGGAATATGGGTTGAAAAGCAAAAGGGGTTTCACTCAATGGCAGGGCCAACTTTCTCTGCTCATTTCATTCCTAAATAAGGAAAATGTGTGTGTGGGGGGGGGGGGGGGGCAGGCAATTCTGAAGCCTGCTGGGCTCCAGAGTCTGAGCACCATATTTAGAAAGCGTGCAGACAACGTAATATCGAGCAGCCCCTTCCAGCATCAGCAGAATTGTGTTAGGTGCCCTTCTTACTCCCGATTAATGGGACACGGTTGGGATGTGGTTGGCTGCAGCCATTACACCCTTTTCACCTCGTGAGGTGAGGGTTTCCCTTTTGTGCAAAGCGCTGACCAATTGCTGTCACAAAGCCAACCCTTTCTGTTCTGGAAGCTTCAGGTGGAGAGTTTGTGCTGGACGCTGTCACACAAGGGGAGAGGTCTGGGGCCTTCTTCCTTTTGTGTTTTTTGAGAGTCATTTGGGAAAATGCAGTTGCAAATGACAGTTGGTGTAAACTTTTCTTTTAAGTCTTTTGCCTTTGTTCTCCCTATTCAGGATTCACATTCCCCTCCTTTGGATTTCTTTCTTTGTCTCCCAATCCCTCTGACTTCCTTCAATCTCCATCTTCCTCCCTCAGGCACTTGCATTCTCTCCCAGAATATTCCTGCTCCTCCTGCCCACCTCAATCACACTCCCATTCAGATCCACATGCTCAGCCTCAACTTTACCCTCTATTCAGTTCCAGTGCTCTTCATCCTTCCTTGGTGTCATAGAGTCACAGAGATGTACAGCACAGAAACAGATCCTTCAAACCGACTCATCCATGCCGGCCAGATATCCTAAATTAATCTAGTCCCATTTGCCAACATTTGGCCCGTATCCCTCTAAGCTCTTCCAGAACCCTTTTAAATGTTGCATTTGCACCAGCCTTCACCATTTCTTCTGTCAGTTCATTCCATACACACAATCAATGAACCTGATTACCCCATTGTTTTCCCCATCTTTAAGATTCAGCACTCACCCTATTGTCCCTAAAATTGTACCTCACCCCTCTGCATCGGAGTTTACTCCCCAGGATTGTTCTGGTGCCTCCAACATCCAGGCCCTTTGCTTTCCCAGCTTCCCATTCTGCCTAGGCCACCACTCTAATCCATCTCATCAAATTTAGCTATGCTGCCTTTGGTCCTTTCAGCCAAGTCATTTATAAATTGCATAAAGTTTGAGGCCTCAGCACTGACCCCTGTGACAAACTAGTTGTTAATAGTTTGCTCACCAGAAAATGGCCCATTTATGTATAATGGCTGTATTCTGCCAGCCAGCCAATCTTCCATCCATGCCAGTGTATTACTCCCTCACCATGAGCATTTTCTTTTCCCACAATTAACTTAGATACGTCAGAGTCAAAAGGTGTGGTGCTGGAAAAGCACAGCCAGTCAGGCAGCATCCGAGGAGCAGGACAGTCGATGTTTTGAGCAGAGGCCCTTCATCATGAAGGGCCATTCCTGATGAAGGGCTTTTGCCTGAAACATCGACTTTCCTGCTCCTTGGATGTTGCCTGACCTGCTGTGCTTTTCCAGCACTACACTTAGATTAGACTACTTACAGTGTGGAAACATGCCCTTCGGCCCGACAAGTCCACACCGACCTGCCGAAGCGCAACCCCTACATTTAACCTCTTCACCTAACACTACGGCAATTTAGCATGGCCAATCCACCTAACCTGCACATCTTTGGACTGTGGGAGGAAACCGGAGGACCCGGAGGAAACCCACGCAGACACTGGAAGAATGTGCAAACTCCACACAGTCAGTCGCCTGAGGCGGGAATTGAACCCGGGTCTCTGGCGCTGTGAGGCAGCAGTGCTAACCACTGTGCCACCGTGCTGCCCATAATTTTTGACTCTGATCTCCAGCATCTGCAGTCCTCACTTTCTCCTTAGATATCAAATGCTTTCTAGAAATCTAAGTACAGTATTTACCATTCCCCTTTATCCACAGCCTCAAAAAACTTTTAAACATTGGTTAACTCTGATTTCCCTTTCATAAAACCATGTTCACTCTGCCTGATTACCTTGATTTCCAAGTGCCCTTTCTTTATTAATAGCTTCTGTTATGAATTTGAAGGCGTGTATTGGACCTTTAAGAGAGAGAGAATGCTATTCTGAACAGAGAGATTACAGGCACCTGTGTATATGATGAGAAGGCAGTCCTACAATGTTTGGTAAATTTAAAATATGTAACATTTGGCTGTGAAATGGATACCTGAGTTTTGGTTTCTATTTTGACAACAATCTGAATTTAACCAATCAGTTTAACTTATGCCCCAGGATACTAAAACCCAATCAAGTTTGAATTTATGGTTTTGCCAACATTGAACCAATGAGATGATTTGACGTGGTGATATAAGAATGCAGGCTTTTTGAAAATTGATCAGAGAACAACTTCCATAGAGGGAGTGAGATAACTGCCAATATAACATCTTGCTTTCCAAGAAATTAAAAAACCCTCTCTATCTTTCATTGTGACACAGACTCAGAGTGAAAAGAAAGAAGACAACCCAGGGAGATCCACAGCCGGAAGAAGAAAGATACAGAAGACGACAGAAGCTGTGTGGTTTGAAATTAAGTTGTTGTAATTTCAATGTGTCCTATTGGAACAGCATTTTTTTTATAGAGTTGGAGGCAAGTACAAAACAGTTAAAAGAAAGGGAGGCTTAGATTTGTGAATAGTTTTTGTTTAATGATCACTTTCAGTGTTCAAAAATAAATTGATATTTTCTTTAAATAGTGGAATTTGGGAGTTCTCGGTCACTCATATTTTAACATATTATGAGGCGAGACAAGGTTTTCTGGGTCTTTCGTTTAATTAACAGAGGGGTTCGCCTCTGTGTCATAACACTTCTAACACTTTCCCTGCATCTGCATGGGTTTCCCTCCGGTGCTCCAATTATCTCCCCAATCCAAAGATTTGCAGGTTTGGTGGATGGGCCATGGTAAATGCAAGGTTACAGGGACAGGGTGGGAGGGGGTGTCTGGGTGGGCTGTTTTTCAGAGGGCCGAATGGCCTGCTTTCATACTGTAGGGATTCTATAATTCTATGATTCTATGATAGATATTAAGCCAACTGGCCTGTTGCTTTCTGCTTTCTTTCCCACACCCTTTTTGAATAGAAGAGTTTTATTTAATCACTTCCAATTGAATGGAATGTTCCCTGAATCTAGGGGATTTCAGAAAATTAGAACAAATGCAGCAATTTTCTCATGAGCCACATTTTTTAAAGACCCAAGGATGAAGTCCATCAAGACCCACAGTCTTTTCAGGTGGCAGTTTCAATCAACTTCCTCATTACCATGTCCCCAGTGTGTATGATTTTCCTGAGTTCCTCCCTCTCTTCCATTTCCTGATTTGCAGCTATTTTTGAGCTGGTAGTTGTTTCCTTTATAGTGAAGACTGATGCAAGATTCAATCAATCTGCTATCACCTAGTTTCCATTTTTAATTCTCCAGATTTACTTTCTATAAGACTAATGCAGACTTTGTTGATGCTTTTCTTTTGTAAATGTTTATAGAAGCTCTTACTACCTGTTTTTATACATCTAGCCAGCTAACTCACCATACTCTAAATTTTCCCTCCTTACTAATTGTTTCATGATTTTCACTGTTTCTAATATTCTGTCCAGTCTTTTGACCTGCCACAAATCATTGCTCAAATATTTGCTTTCTCTTTAAGTTTGATATTATCTTTATTTTTTTTTCTATGTTAAAATCAGAGGCCAAGTCCTCTGCATGGGTAATTTTCTTTCCTATTGTAAGAATCTATTTTGTGTATTCTGAATATTCCCTTAAATACCTGCCACTGCATCTCTACTAAACTCTTTTAGCCTGTTTAGATCAACTAGCCTGGCTTTCAGGCCATCGATATGCCCTCATAATGGCTCTTATTTAAGTTTAAAATGCCAGCTAAGATCCAGAAGTACACAGGGGCCTTCAATCCACTTGTTGGATCACTGATGCTGTGGGTTTCTATTGGTACTTTCAGCAAGGACTAACATAGTGAGCAATAAAAAAGACCCTGAAGGAATTTTAAGCCTCAACCAATCACCAATTATAGGTGTGGAGGAGGCATGAGGATTAATTTATTGTTGCTTTATGAGGGCCCAATTTGGCACAGAAGTCCTTACTGCCATTTTGATGGCATCACATTGTGTCTCTGTCCTACTCTCGAGGGGGGTGTGAGCGTTCATGATATTTAAATCAAACTCCTGCCGTGTAGGGGAATTCTCCCTGGTGACCTACTCAAACAAAAATGCAGATTATCTTCTTATTAATGATTTGCTCATTGTAAATTGCTAAGAGTAGGCTGGCTGTCGTGTCTCTTAGATGAAGCAGTTAATACACTTCAGAAAAAAACCTAATTTTCCCCTTTCACCTTGAACTCATAACCCCTAGTCCACCTCTCTGGGAAAAAGCTTCTTGTTAACCACCCTGTCTATACCTCTCATGATTTTGTAGACTTCAGTCAGGTCCCTCCTCAACCTCCGTCTTTCTAATGAAAATAATCCTAATCTACTCAACCTGCATTCATAGCTAGCACCCTCCATGCCAGGCATTATCCTGGTGAACCTCCTCTACACTCTCTCCAAAGCATCCACATCCTTTTGGTAATGTGGCAACCAGAACTGTACGCAGTATTCCAAATGTGGCTGAACCAAAATCCAATACAACTATCGGAGAGTGTGGTACTGGAAAAGCACGGCCAGTCAGGCAAGATCCAGGGGCAGGAGCATTGACATTTCAGGCATAAGCCCTTCCTCAGGAATGAGGCTTGTGAGAGATAAATGGGAGGGGATGGGATTGGGAGAAGTAGCTGAGAGTATGATAGGTAGCTGAAGGTGGGGGTTATCACAACCTATCACATTCCCAGCTACCTTTCACCCCCCCAGCCCAGCGCCCCCGCCCCCACCCCATTTATCTCTAAGCCCCCTTGGCCCACAAGCCTCATTCCTGATGATGGGCTTATACCCGAAACGTTGATTCTCCTGCTCCTTGGATGCTGCCTGACCGGCTGTGCTTTTCCAGCACCACACTCTTTGACTCTGATCTCCAGCATCTGCAGTCCTCACTTTCTCCTATACATTTTGATACAGAACTGGCTCAAAGGTAGAAGACAGAGGGTGGTGGTGGAGGATTGTTTTTCAGACTGAAGGCCTGTGACCAGTGGAGTGCCACAAGGATTGGTGCTGGGTACGCTACCTTTTGGTCATTTATATAAATGATTTGGATGTGAGCATAAGAGGTAAGTAAGTTTGCAGAGGACACCAAAATTGGAGGTATAGTGGACAGCAAATAAGGTTACCTCAGATTACAACAGGGTCATGATCAGATGGGCCAATGGGCTGAGAAGTGGCAGATGGCGTTTAATTTAGATAAATGTGAGGTGCTGCATTTTGGGAAAGTAAATCTTGGCAGGACTTATACACTTAATGGTAAAATCCTAGGGAGTGTTGCACACAGTATTCCAACAGTGGCCTAACCAATGTCCTGTACAGCCGCAACATGACCACCCAACTCCTGTACTCAATACTCTGATCAATAAAGGAAAGCATACCAAACATCTTCACTATCCTATCTACCTGCAACTCCACTTTCAAGGAGCTATGAACCTGCTCTCCAAGGGAGAGACTGAATAGGCTGGGGCTGTTTTCCTTGGAACGTCAAAGGCGGAGGGGTTTATAGACATTTATCAAATTATGAGGGGCATGGATAGGATAAATAGACAAAGTCTTTTCCCTGGCGTTGGGAAGTCCAGAACTAGAGGGCATAGATTTAGGGTGAGAGGGGAAAGATATAAAAGAGACCTACGGGGCAACTTTTTCACACAGAGAGTGGTACGTGTATGGAATGAGCTGCCAGATGATGTGGTGGAGGCTGGTACAATTGAAACATTTAAGAGGCATTTGGATGGGTATATGAATAGGAAGGGTTTGGTGGGATATGGGCTGGGTGCTGGCAGGTGGGACTAGATTGGGTTGGGATATCTGGTTGGCATGGACGAGTTGGACCGAAGGATGTGTTTCCATGCTGTACATCTCTATGACCCTATAACTATAACAACTCTTGTACTCAATATCTAGTTCGATGAAGGAATGCATGCCGTATGCCTTCTTGACAACTCTATCGACCTGCGTTGCCACTTTCAGGGAACAATGGACCTGAATGTCCAGATCTCTCTGTCTCTGTCAATTTTCCACATTTACCGTATGTTTTGCTCTTGAATTGGATCTTCCAAAATGCATCGCCTTGCATTTGCCCGGATTGAACTCCATCTGCCATTTCTCTACCCAACTCTCCAAGCTATCTATATTCTGCTGCATTCTCTGACAGTCCCCTTCACTATCTGCTACTCCACCAATCTTAGTGTCATCTGCAAATTTACTAATCAGAAATTATGAAATCTGTACAGTAGAGTTTTAGTTGTGTGTATATCTTCAATTCAGCTCTGAATGAGTGTTGTAATGGTGCTTTATGAACAAAATTAGATGCAATATCCCTCTGTGAATAATTAAATACACATTGAGGAATTAATGAACAGGAACTAAAGAGGTCATAGGATTAATAGTGCTTTCAAAAAACTAGGCACTTGAACCGTCAAACATAAATAACAAGCAAGAAACTGAAATCTAAAATAAATATATTGGAAATACTGAACATTAGATTCTTCAAAGAGAGAAATAACAGAATAGTTGGATGGAAAGCTGGGATTAGAAGTGGATTGTGCAGTAGGGTACAAATAGGTGGGCTGCTCCTTTTATATCGCTTCCTAACATTCTAGTTCCTCTGCCCTTTGGGGTTTGGGCTCTCATCAGCCCTGTTACCATGTGGTAAAAGTGTCATGTCAATGTTTGTGGTGTCTGTTATGGACGGCTGCTCCCCTCTACTATTCTCCATCTAGCAAAGAGGTTGCTGAGTCCTGGAGATACCGTGTGACAATTCTGTCTCACAGCTTGGATCCTCAGCCATTGTCTTCTTGTTCCCACTGATGGCGAGCCTGGCTAGGTTGATCATTCTTTACTGAAATTATTGAATTCACTTGTCCGTCTGGGTTAGTGAGTATTGCTGGTGGGAGAATGGGGGGGTGGGGGCGTGTGGGGAGGTGGAGTGTAGACGATGGTGGGGTCTCAGGCTGCAGTGGATAGCAGGGTTCAGGACTTGACCATGGAACATGGTGAAGCATGGTAATTGCCTGCCCGTAAATCCTTCCAGTAGGCCAATCATAGGATCTACAGCAAGACACGGCCCAGGTCTAGGCCAGCAAGAACACAAAAGGAGGCAGAAATCTTGCCAAGAGTAACCCTGGACCAAGACATGGAAAACTGGGCTTACCAACCTCCTCTGAGGGTATGGTACTTGGAGAGAGAGTGGGTCCAGGAGAGGGTAGAGCTGGACAGCAGAAGTCACTATAACTTTAGGCTTTAGTTCACCTCTTACGCTTATATCCCTTCTGAAGAGTTAAAAAGAATGGATGTAGGGTTATTTCCTCCATTCCTTTCTCTCGTTTCCACACAGAAAGCAAACTATCGGGCAACTATATTGCAATATATCCCTTCTACTCAGGATATGACTGATAGCCCTCAGTGTTTCCACCTTCATTTTCTGGGAAGAACTGGCACCCAGGGTCTATACAGCTTCTTCCTCACGGCATTTCATCAGACTGAAAGGTGTTGGTTCTCTGCCTGTAATTGATCACTTTCGGGCACCATGGACTATGATCTATGAACCGAAAGGGTAATAGATTCAGTTTGTGTCCAATCTTCACTTTTCAAACTGGAAGAATGACCAGTGTGTGAAATTCTTGGCAAAATAACTCATGTCATAAATGGGAGTGGAATTTGGAGGGGTTCAGGTTTTTTTTAATGCTTGTGCTGGGGTGTGGGCATCACTGACTGGGTCAGCATTTATTGCCCATCCCTAACACCCAGAAGGCCATTGGGAATCACCCACATTGCAATGGGTTCAGAATCACATGTAAACCAGACCAGGTAAGGAGGGCAGATTTGAAACTTTATTGCTGGAACAGCACAGCAGGTCAGGCAGCATCCAGGGAACAGGAGATTCGACGTTTCGGGCACAGGCCCTTCTTCAGGCCTGTGCCCGAAACGTCGAATCTCCTGTTCCCTGGATGCTGCCTGACCTGCTGTGCTGTTCCAGCAATAAAGTTTCAACTTTGATCTCCAGCATCTGCAGACCTCACTTTCTCCTCCAAGGAGGGCAGATTCCCTTCTCTAAAGAATATGTTGAACCTGATGGGTTTTAATTACAAATGATAGTAGTTACGTTAGTTACGTAGTTAATTATGGGGTTTCGGTTAGCTCAGTTGGCTGGACAGCTGGTTTGCATGCAGAGAGACGCCAGCAATATGGGTTTGATTCCTGCACTGGCTGAGGCTATGAAGGTTTTGATTTCTCTTGTCTGAGGTGTGGTGACCCTCAGGTTAAACCGCAATTGGTCATCTCCCTGAGAGAGCAGCCCTATTGGTCATCTGGGATTATGGTGAACTTACGTAATTAGTCGTTGCCAGCTTTTTAATTCCAGATGCATCACGGGCTATGTTGGAATTCAAAACCACATCCTCAAAACATTAACTTGGGGTTCTGAATTGCTGGCCCAGAGATATGACCACCATATGACCACCTCTCACTTAATGTCTGTTTCACAGGCACAGTTTGGACCCCTCCAAATTCCTCTCCCATTTAGGACATGCACATAATTTTGTCTAGAATTTCACACACTAGCCATTCTTCCAGTTTGAAAAGTGAAGATTGGACATAAACTGAATCTATTACCCTTTCGGTTCATAGATCATAGTCCATGGTGCCCGCAAATGATAGATCACAGGCAGAGGACAAACTCCTTAGAGTCTGATGAAATGCCTTAAGGAATAAGCTGTATAGACCCTGGGTGCCAGTTCTACCCAGAAAATGAAGGGTGGAAACACTGGAGAGCTTAAAAATGTATGACATGCAGCGTGCACCTGTCTCTGATTTCATCACACTGACACCATTACCATTGAAGCCCTTCATAAAGCAGGATGATCCAGTGATCAAGGAGGTTGCCACATTTTTTCTAGATTGATCTTGTAGCTCATAGGTTTTCATCTAATTACACATTATATCCATCATCACATTTAAGAGACATTCCCACTCACTGCTTGTTAAAATTAGCTGCTCTTTCATGCCTAGTTCAGGAACATGGGCATAACTTTTCAGTACATCCTGTCTTCTTAATCATCCTCCCTTTACCTTTCCCAGATGCTCCAAAGACCCTGACTATGTCCAGCCCAGTTTTATCCAAATTAACTTGAGTTTCCTGAGTGGTCAGCTTCCTGACAACACCCAATGTTGCACCTTTCTATCCTGGGCTCAGAACTATTAAAAATTAGGCTTAAGCATCCACTCTTTGAGCTACAATGAAAAATTGGATGATTATTTGGATAGAAATTGATATGGAGAACAGGCAGGAGATTGCCGCTCGAGAATAAAATCAGTACAGGCATGATTGACTGAATGGTCTCTTCCTGCTGCATAATAACTCTGTGATGAAGACGACAGAACACTTAGAACATAGAACAGTACAGCAAAGTACAGGCCCTTTGGCCCACGATGCTACACTGAACATTTATCTTAATCTAAGACCAGCCTAACCTACACATCACTCAATTTATTGCCGTCCATGTGCTTGTTCAGCAGTCGCTTAAATGTCCCTCGTGTCTCTGACTCTACTCCCACCGCTGGCAGTGCATTCCACGCACCCACCACTCTCTGCGTAAAGAATCTACCTCTGACATCTCCCCTATTCCTTCCTCGAATGCCCTTAAAATTCTGACCCCTCGTGACAGCCATTTCTGCCCTGGGGAAAAGTCTCTGGCTATCTACTCTCTGCCTTTCATTACCTTGTACACCTCTATCAAGTCACCTCTCTTCCTTCTTCTCTCCAGTGTAAAAAGCCCTAGCTCACTCAACCTTTCTTCATAAGACAAGCCCTCCAATCCAAGCAGCATCCTGGTAAATCCCCTCTGCACCCTCTCTTAGGCATCTACATCCTTCCTATAATGAGGCAACCAGAACTGGCCACATTATTCCAAATGTGGTCTAACCAGGGTTTTATACAGCTGCAGCAAAACCTCGCGGCTCTTAAACTCAAGCCCCATTAATGAAAGCCAAAACACCATATGCCTTCTAAACAACCCTATCAACTGAGTGGCAACTTTGAGGGATCTATGTACATGGACCTCAAGGTCCACACTGCCAAGAATCCTGCCTTTAACCCTGCATTCAGCATTCAAATTCGACCTTCCAAAATGAACCACTTCTCAGCCTAGCTCTGCATCCTGTCAATGTCTTGTTGTAGTCTGCAACAGCCCTTGACACTATCTACAACACCACAGACCTTTGTGTCATTGGTGAATTTACTAACCCACCCTTCCACTTCTTCATCCAAGTCATTTATAAAAACTACAAAGAGCAGAGGCTCAAGAACAAATCCCAGTGGGGCCCCGCTGGTCACAGACCCCCAGGCGGTATACTTTCCATCCACTGCCACATGCTGACTTCTTTCAGCCAGCCAATTCTGTACACAGACATCCAAATTTCCCTGTATCCCATATCTCCTAAGTTTCTGAGTGAGCCTACCGTGGGGAACCTTATCAAATGCCTTACTGAAATCCATGTACACCACATCCAATGTTCTACCTCCATCAATGTGTTTTGTCATATGCTTGAATAATTCAATAAGGTTTGTGAGGCATAGGTAGGAGCTGCAAGATGTGTCAGAGTGTGGACATGGACACCACCATGTACATGGCAGGTACTCATGTGACTCAGCCAACGTTGTCTATCTTATACGTTGCAGGCAAGGATGCCCTGAGGCATGGTCCATTGGGGAAACTGAGCAAAGGCTACGACAACGGATGAATGGGCACCGCACAACAATCAACAGACAGGAGGGTTCCCTCCCAGTTGGGGAACACTTCAGTGGTCCAGGACATTCGACCTCGGACCTTCGGGTGACCATCCTCCAAGGCGGACATCGGGACAGGCAGCAGCGAAAAGTGGCCGAGCAGAGTCTGACAGCTAAGTTCAGTACCCATAGGGAGGGCCTCAACCAGGACCTTGGGTTCATATCACATTACAGGTGATCACCATTGCACTATACACACACAAACACTCCTACACACACACACATCCTCTCAGAAACTTAGACCATTCTACACTCATGCGCACACATATACACTCTCTCTCACAGACACTCACAACCCCCCACCCCAGACACACACACTCCCACACTCACATATACACCCCCTCACAGACTTTAGACACTCTACACTCACAACCCCCAACCCAGACAGACACACACACAGACAGACACAAAGACCCACATGCACACATATATTTTGTGGGGTGAATTTATACTTGCAGAGTTACATTGTACTTTGCTCAAAAAATGCATGAATTCATGTAAAACCCTTATCTCACTTTTTAGATTAGAATCAATCTAAACATCATGGCATAGACAAAGAACACAGGGGGCTAACACCTTCAACATATTGTCTAGCTATCACCATTGTTAACAGCTAACCCGAGAATGTAACTTTTAAATAAAAGGTTTTGTGATTCACACATGAAAGAAGTGAAACTACTATGGTATCTGAACAGATGAAAGACTCAACAGACAATCAAGGTCTTTTTCAATGTATAATTTCAGTTACATCACACTGTAACCTTTTGCTGTAAATTCTGTGCCTTACAATCATGTCCTCCACAACTACCTGATGAAGGAGCAGCGCTCCGAAAGCTAGTGCTTCCAATTAAACCTGTTGGACTATAACCTGGTGTTGTGTGATTTTTGACTAAAAACATGCTCTTCTTGAACATCTAATCCAAGAAGGAAGCTCCCATTCTGTATCAGCTCTGTATTAACAGAGGTTGCAGCACTTCCTGGTCAATTAACAAAGCAAATAAGCTCTTATCTGCACTCCTTAGTCAGTTTTATTATCCAATTTAAATATAATTAAGTTTTCTACCACTAGCAGTTGGCACCTGTTTTTGTTTGTATAACCTATGTTTTGTAACGCGTGGTACATTTATATTGCCACTTTGTGACTTCAGTGTTGAAAGTCAAATTTGTGACGTAAATCGGCTGGGGTTACTGATTCATGGGGATCTGGTTTTAGCCAGCCACCTCCAGAGAAAGCTCCAGCATCAGTAACATTACCATTAGGGGGCCATTTCATCTGGTTGCTGGCACATTGAACAGCCTTGTCATTGATATAGGTCAGTAGAAGGTTTCTAAGGTTCACTTCGAGAGAACAGTCATATTGGGCTTGAAACATGAACTCTGTTTCTCTCTCTGTAGATGCTGCCAGACTTGCTGAGTTTCCCCAGTACTCTTGACTTTATTTGCAGATCTACTGCATCTGTAGTATTTTCCTTTTTATTTCAAAGGATTTCATCGCCTGGAAACTCAAGGAAGTATAGCTCTTTACTTTATGTAAACTGTGTTAGAATAGAACTGCATCACACATCACAGATCGATGCAGGGGCAATTTTTGAAGGAAAAACTCCCTATTAAGATAAAAATTCCTAGCCAGCTACAAATCAACTGGAAACATATCGTGAATGAAAGGTTAGGAATTCTGCAGTGAGTAATTGATCTCCTAACTTCCAAAGCTTGTCCACATTTATGAGGCCCAAGTTGAGAGTGTAATGGAACACTCTGCTCTTGCCTGGGTGGATGCAGCTCTGACAACATTCAAAAAAACCTGACACCAGAAAAATACTTGATTGGCACCCCATCCACCATCTTCTTCATTCAGTGTCTTTACCAAGGACAGACCATTGTATCTGTGCATACGATCTGCAAGATGCACTGCGGAAATTCACTAAGGCTCTTTAAACAACACTTTCCAAACTCACAATCACTACCATCCAGAAGGCCAAGGACAGCAGGTACATGGGAACACCACCACCTGCTAGTTTCTCTCCAATCCTGATGTGGAAATATATTGAGTTGAGTGTGAGATGCTGGAAAAGCACAGCAGGTCAGGCAGCATCTGAAGAGCAGGAGAATCGACGCTTCAGGCATAAGCCCTTCATCAGGAATGAGGCTTGTGGGTCGGGGCTGAGAGATAAATGGGAGGTGGGTGGGGCTGGGGGGAAGGTAGCTGAGAAAGCAATAGGTGGATGGAAGTGAGGGAGGAGGTGATAGGTCAGAGGGGGCAATGATGGATGGGTCTGGAGGGCAGAGCCGAGTTGGAGGCTTGGGACTGGGGAGGAGGGGAAAATGAGGAAGCTGTTGAAATCTACTCTGCCTTGGGACCCTGCAACCACACGGGATAAATGTGGATTTCAACAGCTTCCTCATTTCCCCTCCCCCCACATTATCCCAGTCCCAAGCTTCCAACTCAGCACCACCCTCTGGACCTGTCCATCAGTCCCCCCTCTGACCTATCACCTTCTTCCACACATATTCCACCTATCGCTTTCGCAGCTACCTTCCCCCCCCAACCCCACCCCGCCCTATGGCCCAACATTACAACTCCCCCTCCCATTCTGCTGAGGACATTCAGGTCCTGGGCCTCCTCCACCGCTGCTCCCTCACCATCTGACGCCTCATCTTCCACCTTGGAACACTTCAACCCCAGGGCATCAATGTGGATTTCACCAGTTTTGTCATTCCTCCCACCTCACCCCATCTCCAACCTTCCAGCTCAGCACCGCCATCACGACCTGTCCTACCGGCCTATCTTCCTTTCCACCTATCTACTCCACCCTCCTCTCTGACCTATCACCTCCACCCCCTCCCCCACTCACCTATTGTACTCTATGCTACTTTCTCCCCACCCCCATCCCCCTCTCATTTATCTCTCCACCCTGCAGGCACTCTGCCTCTATTCCTGATGAAGGGCTTTTGCCCGAAACGTCGATTTTCCTGCTCCTCGGATGCTGTCTGAACTGTTGTGCTTTTCCAGCACCGCTCTAATCTAGATTCTGATCTCCAGCATTTGCAGTCCTTGTTTTTATCTAGTCCTCATTTCCTGAAGATTCCTGAAGAAGGGCTCATGCCCGAAACGTCGATTCTCCTACTCCTTGGATGCTGCCTGACCTGCTGCGCTTTTCCAGCAACACATTTTCAGCTCTGATCTCCAGCATCTGCAGTCCTCACTTTCTCCTATTCAGGAAGAAAGCTCAGTTCAGAAGCTGGGAGCTCTGCTTAATGTCACATTATCTTGTATAGTTCTAGATATGTCTTGCCTTCTGCTGCCTCATCCTAAAATGAGATGAGGAGGGATTTCTTCATCTAGAGTGTGGTGAATCTGTGGAACTCCTTACTACAAATAGTTGTAGAGGCCAATTCATTGAGTATCTATAAGACAGAGATAGATTCGTGATTAGGAAGGGGATCAAGGGTTACAGGGAAAAGACAAAAGAGTGGGGGTTGAGAAGCATCAGCTATGATCAAGTGATGAGTGGATTTGATGGGCTGAATGGTCTAATTCTGTTTCTGTATATTGACTAATCCCACCAGTATTTGCCAAACATATATATTCTCAAGATACTTCAACTGCCAATGTCAAGTAAAAAGAGAACAGATTCTTCACAACCCAATTTCACAATTAACATCCCTTTTTTTAATATCTCATGAAGCAAACTCTTCAAAGAAAATGAAAAGCAAGTCCCTTCTTTTTATATTTTTGTGATTTTTCTCCGGGTTTCCTCACCAGTGTCCTGGGAATTAAAGATCAATTCCTAGAGACTCCAGGAGAAGTTAAAAATAGAGTTGCAGGAGTAGGCCAAACAGCCCATAAAACCTATCCATCATTTTAGATCATGGCTGATCATCTGCCTCAATGTCATTTTCTGTTCTATTCCCATATCTTTTGGTGTCATTTATATCCAGAAATCTATTGATCTCTGATCTCAATGTAGTCAATGACTCAACCTCCGCTAACCTTCGTGGCAGAGAATTCCAAGGATTTAGTTTGGGAACTCTAATTGAATCTTCTAAGAATATCCTTTTTGCATATGAGCAATTCAACAAATATTCTGTTGCCTAAACTAATGTACTACTGAAACTTTCATCCATTTTACTTTTAGACTTCAATATTCCATAACTTGCCTTACTGTCCTGCTTTCTTCTTCCCTTCGTGGTTGAACTGACCTAAAACAATGTGCAGGTTAGGTGAATTGGCCATGCTAAATTGCCCGTAGTGTTAGGTGAAGGGGTAAATGTAGGGGAACGAGTCAGGGTGGGTTGCGCTTTGGCGGGTCGGTGTGGACTTGTTGGGCCGAAGGGCCTGTTTCCACACTGTAAGTAATCTAATCTAAAAAAAAAATCTGCCTTTGGTTTTGGTAAAATTTTTTTAATCAAATATTCTATTTGAAGCTTTGAATTTGGACTGAGTGAGTACATGGTTCTCCTACTTTCAGACATTGAGGAAGGTTTAATTTTCCAAAAGCAATCCATAAAAGATAATAGAAATAAATCACAAGTGTCTTTTTCCCATGTGTTTCCAATTACGTTCATTGAGTGCCAGATTTAAAAATACACTGTACAAACATACAAAATTGACATGCAGAATTTAAATAGCTGGTCTGTCAAACCTGTTCCAACACTATGATAGTCAGAATTCTCTCCCTAAGAATATTGTGGGTCACCTTATAGCATATAGTTCAAGAAGGCAGCTCACCCCAACCTTCTCAAGGGCAACTAAGGCCAGCCAGAAATGCCCATACAAAATACCATGCAAGAACTGTAACAAACACTACATTGGACAAACAGGCAGAAAACTAGTCACCAGGATACATGAACACCAACTAGCCACAAAACGACATGACCCACTCTCACTAGTATCCTTATATATGGATGAAGAAGGACACCACTTCAACTGAGATAACACATCCATCCAAGCCAAACAGAGATACGCATGAGGATTCCTAGAAGCATGGCATTCCAACCAGAACTCTATCAACAAACACATTGACTTGGATCCCATTTGCCACCCCTTGAGAAAAAGAACAGGAAATGACACCACCACAGGAAATGACATCAATAACCCAAGGAGACCTAAACACATAAATAGAAAGCAGGCCTGCCACCAGCTCTCTATCCAGAGGCTCACTGATGATGTTACCTAGCATGGTGATGAAATGTCTGAAAACGAACCTTCCAGCTCAGCGAGCAAACCTACATCTAGCAATGTCCATGTCCCATGATTGAATAAAAAAACCCTCAGTTAAATACATCCTCTCTTATACCTGGAGAGAAACTTCTCCCCAACACTCCCAAAAGCAATGCAGATCACAACAACCATCAGTTTGTTATGGTCACTTACCATCTATGTGATGCTATTTCTGCTCCTGGTCATGTTACTTTTGCCTACGGAGAATAAGTGCCCTCACATGAAAATATGTGGCTTTTAGCAAGCTAAATTGTGAACCTGTTTGATTATCTTAAATTGGTCATTGGTCTAATTCTTGGTACATTGAGTCTCCATTAACAAGATGATATTGTCAAGCTAGACCACATTCTGCCTGCAACAAAGTGCAATAATGTGTTACATGAATCTAGTGCTGGTGCAATGCCAAAGTAGTTAGGCCAGACAGTTAGATTGTATCAAAGTGCACATTCCTTCAACTGTTCACATCAGGTAGAGCATCAGCCATACTCAACTGTCATGCTTACACAATTCAGAACATAGATTCTGGACATTATGATTGGGCAGCATTTGTTGAGCAAATGATCTAGACAGATTATCTAGGCAGAAGTGAGGACTGCAAATGCTGGAGATTAGAATCAAGATTAGAGTGTTGCTGGAAATACACAGCAGGTCAGGCAGCATCTGAGGAGCAGGAAAATCGACATTTTGGCAGGAGCCCTTCATCAGGAGGAAGTGAGGACTGCAGATGCTGGAGATCTGAGCTGAAAATGTGTTGCTGGAAAAGCACAGCAGGTCAGGCAGCATCCAAGGAGCAGGAGAATCAACGTTTCGGGCATGAGCCCTTCTTCAGGAAGGGCTCCTGAAGAAGGGCTCATGCCCAAAACGTCGATTCTCCTGCTCCTTGGATGCTGCCTGACCTGCTGCGCTTTTCCAGCAATACATTTTTAGCTCAGGAGCCCTTCATCAGGAAAGATTATCTGTTAATGGCACATTGTGACTCCCATTTGTGTACTAGAAGCTACACACGTTCATACAAAAGGCTCAGTTCTCTGCTGAAAAACAAAATTTATTTAGACATTGAGTCTCTTTTCAGTTGAACAAAAGCTTGGGTGACACAGTGGCACAGTGGTTAGCACTGCTACCTCACAGCGCCAGCAGATGTGGGTTCAATTCCTGCCTCAGGCAACTGTCTGTGTGGAGTTTGCACATTCTCCCACAGTCCAAAAATGTGCAGGTTAGGTGAATTGGCCGTGCCAAATTGCCTGTAGTGTTAGGTGTAGGGGAATGGGTCTGGGTGGGTTGCTCTTCGGAGGTGTGGACTTGTTGGGCCGAAGGCCTGTTTCCACACTGTAAGTAATCTAATCTAAATTCTGGATTAGTGGTGCTGGAAGAGCACAGCAGTTCAGGCAGCATCCGAGGAGCAGTAAAATTGACATTTCGGGCAAAAGCCCTTCATCAGGAATAATATAAACCCTGTTCACTTATACAGCTTGACCAATCAGAGTTGATTTGCCTTTTTTGAATTCGGGAGGCAGATTGGTGGTACCTGTACCCTGATTCATTCTCACCGACAATATCTTTATCAATCAGACTCCAATTATGAAGCAAACTGTACCCTGTTTCTCATGTAATATAAATTGTTGTACCTTTTTGAGAATTGTTGCTCTCACATCACTCTTATAATTCCTTTTTTCCAAAAATGTTTGCCAAGCTGATAACCCTATAGTTCCAAGGTTATGATTCATCCCAACTTTTGAAAGTAAGAAGTATACAAACTAATTTCCAGTTTAAGGAATGATCTCGGATTGTATTGAACTATTAAAGTTATGGCTGAGGAGCACACAGAGGACATGACTCAATTCTTTAACCAGTCTTGGATGGTTATTAGCTGGTCTTGGATTCCTAACAATTTGGATGCTTGCTAATCCATTCAAAGTAATATTGAATTAATTTTAGTCTTAATAACGATGCTTATTGTTGACCACATCTCATCTCACACAAACCTTCTCTACAAAACTGCAGGTTTATAACATCATTAGTAGTAGTGCCTACTCCACCATACAAAAGAATCAGGACTGATTTGACATTCTTCACATCCATCTTCTTGTATTTTCCCCATAATCCTTGATTCCCCTACTGATCAAGAATCTACCTGTCTCAGTCTTAAATATACATAGGATCTGCCCCCACAGCTCCCTGTGGCAAGGAATTCCTCTTCGTCTCAGTCTTCAGTTGGCACCTCGTTATTCAAAGACTTTGCCTTCTGATTCTAGACTCTCCCAGGAAGGGAAATATCAGTGTTTACCCTGGCAAGCCCCTTCAGAATCCTGTACGTTTCGATGAGATGAACTGTCAGTCTTCTAAACTCCAATGAGTCAAATTCCAACCTGTTTAGGCTTTACTCATAAGCCAACCTCTCCATCCTAGTGAACCTTCTCTGAACTGTTTATAATGGAACAACTTCTTTCCTTAAATAAGGAGACTGAAACTGCTCTTAGTGCTCCAGATGTGGTCTCACCAGCAACCTTTACAGTTACAGTAAGACTTTCCTACACTTATAATCCAACCCCCTTGAAATAAGGGTCTGCATTCCATTAACCTTGGTAAAAACAATGACTGCAGATGCTGGAAACCAGATTCTGGATTAGTGGTGCTGGAAAAGCACAGTAGTTCAGGCAGCATCCGAGGAGCAGTAAAATCAACGTTTCAGGCAAAAGCCCTTCATCAGGAATACAGGCAGAGAGCCTGAAGGGTGGAGAGGTAAATGAGAGGAGGGTGGGGGTGGGGGGAAAGTAGCATAGAGTACAATAGGTGAGTGGGGGAGAGGATGAAGGTGATAGGTCAGGGAGGAGGGTGGGGGAAGGTAGCAAAGAGTACAATGGCTGGATGGAGGTGGAAAGAAAGTGATAGGTCAGAGGGGAGGGTGGAGTGGATAGGTGGAAAGGAAGATTGGCAGGTAGGACAAGTCATGGGGATGGTGCTGAGCTGGAAGTTTGGAACTAGGGTGAGGTGGGGGAAGGGGAAATGAGGAAGTCCACATTGATGCCCTGGGGTTGAAGTGTTCCGAGGCAGAAGATGAGGCGTTCTTCCTCCAGGCGTCTGGTGGTGAGGGAGCGGCGGTGAAGGAGGCCCAGGACCTCCATGTCCTCAGCAGAGTGGGAGGGGGAATTGAAATGTTGGGCCACAGGGCGGTGTGGTTGATTAGTGCTGGTGTCCCGGAGATGTTCCCTAAAGCGCTCTGCTAGGAGGTGTCCAGTCTCCCCAATCCGCATCAGGAGCAATGGATACAATAAATGATATTGGTGGATGTGCAGGTAAAACTTTGATGGATGTGGAAGGCTCCTTTATGGCCTTGGGTGGAGGTGAGGGAGGAGGTGTGGGCGCAGGTTTTGCAATTCCTGCGGTGACAGGGGAAGGTGCCAGGACGGGAGGGTGGGTTGAAGGGGGCGTGGACCTGACCAGGTAGTCACGGAGGGAACGGTCTTTGCAGAAGGCGGAAAGGGGTGGGGAGGGAAATATATCCCTGGTGGTGGAGTCCATTTGGAGGTGGCGGAAATGTCAGCAGATGATTTGGTTTATGCGAAGGTTGGTGGGTGGAAGGTGAGCACCAGGACACTTCTGTCTTTGTTACGGTTGGAGGGGTGGGGTCTGAGGGCGGAGGTGCAGAATGTGGACGAGATATGTTGGAGGGCATCTTCAACCACGTGGGAAGGGAAATTGCGGTCTCTAAAGAAGGAGGCCATCTGGTGTGTTCTATGTGGAACTGGTCCTCCTGGGAGCAGATACGGGGGAGGCGGAGGAATTGGAAATATGGGATGGCATTCCTTCAGGCACTCTACCTGTCTTCCTAATGAAGGGCTTTTGCCCGAAACGTCGATTTTACTGCTCCTGGGATGCTGCCTGAACTGCTGTGCTTTTCCAGCACCATTAATTCAGAATTCCATTAACCTTCCCGATTATCCGCTGTGCTTTCTGTGTTTCGGGCAAAAGTGCCCCCCCCCCCCCAGTTCTTTCATATGCAGCTTTCTGCAGCTCTCTTCTCCATTCCATTATATTCTGGTATTCCATTCTTTTGCTTCCCCCTTCCAAAATGAAAAACTTCACATCTTCCCACATTATACTTCATTTGCTAACAATCATGAGTTAGGAAAAGACAGAAAATGGAGATGAGATTTATCAGACTATTCATGATCTCACCGAATGGCAGAGCAAACTCCGGTGGCTTCAATGGCCTTGGGCTCCCACCTCTGACGGTCTTTAGATCACCGCTGCTTATTTTCAATTGTCAATTATAACCTCCCCGCTGGTCGTAACCTTTGACTCCTTTGCCTATAAGAATCAATCAACCTCTATCTTAAAAATATTGGACACACACCAAAGAGGTAAGGTTTGGAAGAATGGCAAGTGTGAAATGTGTGTGCAAAGTTAATAACATACTAATTAGCGGAGTGTAAACGCCGCAGGAATTGTCAGTCCGTGACTTGACTTCTGGTCAACATTCCCTGGGTGATATTACCACGTGAAATTCCAAGAATTCAGCCAGAATTGGAAAAAGACGTGTTTATCCGCTGAAATTCACTTCCTGATGGGGGGGGGCGGGGGGATTGCAATGTTAAATCTTTGCGGGGGGCAGAAATAACAGATATAGTGAGAAGCTGCACCTTTAAAGACGAAATTGATGTGTTGAAAAAAAAATACATGCACTGTAAATACCTTTCCTTGCAAACTTGAAGGGGGAGAGGAATTGCAACAAAATACTTAGTTTTGCACCTGACACTCTTCGTTGGCTTTTTATTTAATACACTTTGCTGTCAGAGGAAAGGGAATTTCAGAGCGAAATACTCACCGTTTGAATAATTTCTAGAGATATTAATATTGAGCAGTTAGCCCTCTCGATATTATTACACAATACACTGTGTTTGGCGTGATGAGTTCACGGAGTCGGTGTTGCTATCATAGTTACTAGGAAACAGCAGGTTGTACAAATTAATGATAACATAAATTAACTACGTAATTAAATATTTGGAAGCAAACAGAGCTGAACATGCGGTTTAACATCGAAACGCCATTTCTAGCAGTTTCATTCTTTATTCGCTCCCGTTAAGGCTACACTAGCTTCTTTCTGATAATCTGTCAGTTTTAAATGTCTAGAATTTCCTCGAGTTGTTCCGTTTTCAATCTATTCAAGTTATACTTTTAAAGTAATATTCTTCTTTCTCACTCACTTTGTCTCCCCCTTGTAACACCTTCCCCTCACACCCCACAAAAGAAAGCATACACGTACCTTCGTTCCAATGCCAGTCTCAGTCAAATAACCACTGGTTGTAATCATATGTTAACTTTCATTCCATGGTCCATATCAATAATGAAATCAAAATACTGCGAACGCTGGAGGTCTGAAATGTAAAAAGAATGTCACTCCTGAAGACATCATTCCAGACTCGAAACGTTACTGTGAAGATAGATACTGCCAGACCTGTAAAGTTCCTCCACCACTTTCTGTTCTAAACTGTACCTTGTGCCTTATTCCTTGCTGGGTTCCTAATTAGTTAATATTATCCCATTCTTTCGGAATCTCTGTGCTGCCGAATATTCCCGGCTAACACACAGTACAAATCCTTTAAATTTGCAGTCATGGTGAATGTTATGTGCAACTGAGGCTGAAATGAATAACTGAAATCATGCCTTTGAATGGGAGGTAGCCGATCTCGACCTGTTGCTGGCGCGGACAGACAATATTTCAGCCCAGAAAATAGACTTCAGCTTTTGAACGAAATATTTAACAACAAACCGGTGTTTAAAACAAAACATCACCCTCTTGCAGGGCAGGTGCACCTCTGTTCATAATAACAATATCTTCTTTTGTCTGAAATTGACTGACCAGTTTTACATTTCTCACAACATTAATGCAGCTGGTAACAGGCATCAGGAACATTCCCAAGTTCCAGATGAAGGTGACAAACATTTTCATTTTGAAGAATCAAATACCGTACTTAAGTTAGGGTTGGCTTTGGGGAATGCAAATTAGTCCTCTCTATTTGAGACTTTAACCGTTATATTAACAGTGAACTTGATTTTATTGAGGTAATTCTTTGTGAGTTGTTTCTTCCTGAATGCGCTCCGTTTTGTAAATAAGCTATTGAAGAAGCTATTAAAGGTTGGAACTTCAGCGTGGTTATTTGGATTTAAGTGTTTTAACTGAACAGGAAAGTTATTTTTCTAGATCTCACGGGTCTTTGCACTGGGATGAGCCAATACTTTATGGCTGGATCACGCAAGCTAACATTTTGCTCTTAGTCGAAAGTCAGAGTTATTCTTCCCAGGATTACCACAAACCCGTGTCGCTGAATAATCCCGGGGGGCGCGCTAGTTCTTTCAGCACAACCACAGTTTATTGTACGCTTTAACGTAAGAAAAACTTCTGCCTAAAGATGATCAAGCTGCATTAATGTTGTCAAATAAAATGGATGTTAATTTTAAAACATCGGATCAATTGTAGCGAAAGTCATATAAGTGAATGTAGGAATGTGTACAAACGCCTGCAGTTAGAAATGAATTAAACATAGATCCTCGTCGGAAAGTAAACCAAACCTGGAATTTTAATCTACCGCGTGCACAAAGACAAGATGAAATGGGGAAGGTATTTTCTGTTTGATCCCTTGAGTTTAATGATGGTCCACTTTACTCGTCAAGAATGGCTAGATATATCAAGAAGGTATGAAATCACCTTGAAATTGGGGATTTTAGAATTACAATCAAATGTCATTTGTGGTAGGAAAGAGATAATTAACTATTATTTCTAAAGGACTTTCGAAAAGGATTGATACTCTTGTAGAGCTGAACTTACTCAACGCACTGTTTAATCATTATGATTTGCAATGCTCAAAGAGCGGTGAAAGTAGACGTCACTCCGAAAAGAAAAAAAAACATTAAAATGAAATGTTCACAAGGCGATGAGGAAGGTGAATGGGAATTGGGAGGGGGCATGACTTCCAAAACGCCTGCACAGACAGTATGAGCTGAATGGGCTCCGACCATGCCTTATGATGTCCACGTAGTGGGTGGCACGGTGGGCAGCACTGCTGCCCCACAGCGCCAGAGACCCGGGTTCAATTCCTACCTCAGGCAACTGTCTGTGTGGAGTTTGCACATTCTCCCCGTGTGTTTGCTACGTTTTCCTCCCACAGTCAAAAAATATGCAGGTTAGGTGAAGGGGTAAATGTAGGGGAATGGGTCTGGGTGGGTTGCTCTTCGGAGGGTCGGTGTGGACTTGTTGGGCCGAAGGGCCTGATTCCACACTGTAAGTAGTATGTATGTAGTAGCTACTCAAAATTTCATTCTGTTGGTATCAAGAGTTCAGAATGGAGAATAGTTTAGAGGTAGCATGACATAAGGAAAGTTACTTGTCACGATACAGTTTTGATGAGCAGATCAGAGCATTTTGGAAATGTATTGTTCATGGCAATGTAATGGGTGCAAATGTAAGGGTTCCAAGTATAGCACATGAACACACAGGCAATGGGAATGGATAGGCAAACACATTCTGCGGCTGCGCAAAGTGCTCAGCCAATAAGATGTCGCAGAGAGACGCGCATGCGCAGTCGTGGGCCGGTCCTATAAAAGAAGCGGGAAGGCGCGCGTGGGGCTGATTGCCCGTTGGCGGCGGTGCAGAGTGGGCGGGGGCGGCCGTGTTTGTGAGGGAGGGGGGGGACGGGAGTGTTATAACAGGCAGTGGTGATCACACTGTCACCGAGGGAGAGTGGAGCTGGGTGGTGGTGGGCTGGTCCGGAAAGCTCTCTCCGGCCGTGGGACGGACTGAGGGCGGTTGCCAAGGGCGACGCCGGGCTCCCGCGCCATCTTGCAGCGGCCGGGCCCTGGTGCTGGGGAAAGGAGACGATGGATAGAGACTTCAGCCTGAGCTTCGGCGGCGAGGCCGGGGCCGGGGCCGGGGCCGGGGCCCCCTGTAACCGCTTCCACGTGAGGCTGGTGGATGAACCGCCCGAGTACGAGCCGCCTCCGCCGGCGGGGGGCGAGGATGGCGTCGGCCAGTTCCAACGCTTCGAGGCGACGCTGCAGAACCGGGGAGATTCCCTCCGGGCCGACGGCCTCTGCCACTCGTCCGACAGCTTCAGCAGCTCCTACCTGAAGACCTTTGGCCACAACACCGTGGACAGGGTGCCCAGAATCGACTTCTACCGCAACACCGGCAGCCTCAGTGGCGTCAAGGTCAACAGGCCCAGCCTAGCAGACCTTCATGAAGACCTCAAGAGGGTGAGGGCAGGTTGTACCTTTGCACCGGTGGAGAAAGTGAGGGCTGCAGATGCTGGAGGTCCGAGCTGGAGAATGTGTTGCTGGAAAAGCGCAGCAGGTTTCCTGAAGAAGGGCTCATGCCCGAAACGTCGATCCTCCTGCTCCCTGGATGCTGCCTGACCTGCTGCGCTTTTCCAGCAACACACTTTTAGCTGAGTATTTGCCTCCAGGATAATGGGATGCTGCCTCGAAGGGGGATGCTGTTTCTACCGTTTGACCTTGGAGCCTCACGCTGTCGTCTGGTGGCATGTTGCTTTGGGTTCTGGCTCACTCTAGCCTCTTGAGTGACGAATCTTTCTTTCTGTTTTCGCACCCTATTCCAGATAATTCTAGATTCCCAGTGCTGTGCTGGCAGTGATGCCGTCTTTCAGATATTTCATTAAGCCAAAACCCCTCAAGCGGAGATGGTGGCACAGTGGTTAGCACTGTTGCCTCACAGCGCCAGAGACCCAGGTTCAATTCCTGCCTCAGGCGACTGACTGTGTGGAGTTTGCACGTTCTCCTGTATCAGCGTGGGTTTCCTCCAGGTGCTCCGGTTTTCTCCCACAGTCCAAAGATGTGCAGGTCAGGTGAATTGGCCATGCTAAATTGTCCGTGGTGTTAGGTAAGGGGTAAATGTAGGGGTATGGGTGGGTTACGCTTCGGCAGGTCGGTGTGGACTTGTTGGGCCGAAGGGCCTGTTTCCACACTGTAATGTAATCTAATCTAATCTAAAGAGCCCATGGTACTGTTTTGAAGCAGAGCTCCAACAAAGTGTTCTGATCTTTTACCAATATTAACAAACATCATTTAACTTGCCTTTTATTGTTGTGGGTGGGAAGTGGGGAAGGAGATCATGAGATGAAATGAGGCTGGTGACCATAGTGAACACAATGGCCTGATGTTGCATGGTGGGGTCATGGTCCAGAGGAGAAAGGAAGGGTTATTGGAGAGCTGATACACATCCTCTTCCATGGAGAGACCATTCTGCCAGGTGACAATGCCATACTAATTAGCAGCCTTAAGGACAAAGTCAGGGCTGGATCTGAGAGCACAAAATGGACAGGTTGGCATGAATGACTAGGGCAGAGAAATTGAAGTGGCCAGTATCATGTCAACTGTTTTGAATGAACTGGTTGAGTGCATATAAAAGGCCAGAGGAAGGATTCCAAGTGAAGGTCGATTGTTGGAGGTGGGTGAAGGAGTTGGGAATGGGGAGAGGACTGTCCATTTGTTTTTTCTCTTCTCCAAAGGCAATGGAAGGAGTGTTCAATGTCATGTCGTGCCTGAAATTCAGTAAGGTGGGAGCGCAGGGATAGCATTCACCTTTGCTGAGTATAAAATCTTCAGCATTGGAGAGTGAAAGATCAATAGGGATAGTGAATACATGACAAAGGGTTAGGAGGGGTGCATGGAGTCAGAGGGGAGGAAGATTCAGGAGGGCAGTGGTATGAGTTGTTGCATCTTGTTTGCCTTGATGCCTGAAAGGATAAGAGAAAAGTTTCTTGTTAGTACGTCAAATGAAGTGGAATTGGGAAGCAGTACAGCTCTGAGCAGCGTGAGTTAGTGCAGTTGGAGAGAGGTAGTGTGTGCATATAACGACACATGGCACTCAGTGCACATCTCGGGATGCGGTGAGAGCCACCTGTGTGGAATGTTAAACATTAGTGATGTATATGATCTAGGGTAAATTCAAAACATGAAGGGTGAAACTTGAGTTGAAATCCACGTGGAGTGTCTCTCAGCTGGAGGCATTTACTGAGGAACGTCATGTAGCTGTGGAAATGAGGTTTAGCAAATGCCTTGTCAAACACTGGGAGCAGCAGTGAAATTAATTATGGTGGACGAGGAAAAAGATTGGAATGGAAATCCTATCAGAGGAGCAAAACTTTAAGGTGAGCATGCCTGAAAGAGATGTGGCGGTGAATTAAATACTAAATAAAAACAGAAATAACTGCAAATGCTGGGAATCAGACAAAAACAGAAATTACTGATAGCACGTCTGGCAGCATCTGAAGAGAAATCAGTGTTAATGTTTTGGGTCCAGTGACCCAACCTCAGAAGCTAGAGTATCCTTGCATTTTAGATTTATTTCAGAAGTAGATAAGTTTTAAGGTCTTCCTGAGCTGGAATGCCTTATTAGTGGTCTCTAGCTATACATGTGTGTTTGGAGACATGGTATAATAGCTTTGATTTATAATTCCCTTATCTTTCTATAAGTGTTCTGCTGGGACCCTTCAGCAATTGGGTTTGTTCTTTCAATTATGATACTAAGTAATATGGAAAACTCTACACTTATTCTGCCAACTTTCAATGGCACATGCCATTTGGCATCATTAATTAATCCTAATAAAGAAATTGATTGGATCTTTCGTCTTTCTGTGACGATATTTCTCTTGCATACTTCATAGCTGCCTGCTTTTGGAATTTGTTGATTTCATCAATCTCCTTTGCCATGTTTCCCAGAATCTAAATCTGGCTTCTTATCCATTAAATATTTGTGGATTTCTTTGAACACCGCCATGATAACTTTATTGTTGATTGAATAGAACTTCAATATGGAGTGAGTGATGATTTTCCTTAAAGAAAAAAAAATCATACCTTGACAGATGGCAGGGTTGAAGTAGCAATCTTTGTGGAATGTAGCTCTGCCGTTGACTCTGCATGAAATAGGACCACCCCCCTCCCCCTGCAATTAGCATCGCTGGACTTGATGTTAAACTCTAATACAAGTTTGTTGAAGTTGAGTTGGCTTTGCTGACTTAACTCAACACTGAGGTTGGTAACTTTTTCCAGTTCTATATTGATTTTTCAATGGAGGAGATTCCCAAGGTATATTGTGTCAAGTGAATTAGCAACATAGAACATGGAACAGTACAGGATCTTCGGTCCTCAATATTGTGCCGATCTTTTATCCTACTCTAATGTCAAGCTAACCTACATACCTAAATTTTACTATTATCCATGTGCCTATCCAAGAGTTGTTTAAATGTCCCTAATGTATCTGAGGAGAAAGTGAGGTCTGCAGCTGCTGGAGATCAGAGCTGGAAATGTGTTGCTGGAAAAGCGCAGCAGGTCAGGCAGCATCCAGGGAACAGGAGAATCGACGTTTCGGGCATAAGCCCTTCTTCAGGAATCCTGAAGAAGGGCTTATGCCCGAAACGTCGATTCTCCTGTTCCCTGGATGCTGCCTGACCTGTGCTTTTCCAGCAACACATTTCCAGCCCTAATGTATCTGACTCTACTATGATTGTTGGCAGTGCATTTGATGCACCTACCACAGTGTAAAGAACCTACCTTTGACATCTCCCCAAAACCTTCCTCTAATCACCTGAAAATGATGCCCCCTCTTGGTAGCCATTTCCACTCTGGGTAAAAGTCTCTGGTTATCCACTCAATCTGTCTCATCATCTTGTACACCTCTATCAAGTCACGTATCATCACTCTAATGAGAAAATCCCTAGCTCCCTCAACCTTTCTTAAGACATATCTTCCAGTCCAGGCAGCATCCTGGTAAATTTTGGCACCCTCACTAAAGCTTCCATCTCCTTCTGATAATTAGGTGACCATTTCAGGGCTTTATGGATCTGCAGCTTATCCTCACAGCTCTTAAACTCAACCCCCCTGCTAATGAAAGTCAACACACCATATGCCTTCTTAACAACCCTATCAACTTGGGTGACAGCTTTGAGGAATCTATGTACATGGACCACAGGATCCCTCTGTTCCTCTAGAATCCTGCCTCTAATGCTGTATTCCCCATGCAAATTCGACCTTCCAAAATGAATCGCTTCACATTTTTCCAGTTTGTACTCCATTTGCCACTTCTCAGCCCAGATCTGCATCCTGTCAATGTCCTGTTGAATCTACAACAGTTGTCCACCCTATTCACAACTCCACTAACCTTCGTATCATCGGTAAACATACTAACTAACCCGCCCTTCCACTTCCACATCCAAGTCATTTATAAAAATCACAAAGAGCAGAGATCCCAGACAGATTCCTGCCATACGCCATTGGTCACTGAGGTCCAGGATGAATACTTTCCATCTGCTACCTCCCTCTGTCTTCTATGGGCTAGCCAATTCTATGTCCAGACAGCCAAATTTCCCTGTATCCCATTGTCTCCTTACTTTCTGAATGAGGCAACTATGGAGGAGCTTATAGCGTCTTGCTAAAATCCATATACACCAGATCCACTGCTCTACCTTCATCAGTGTTTTGTCACATCCTCAAATAATTCAGTAAGGCTTGTGAGGCTTGAGCTGCCCCTCTCAAAGTCATGCTGACTATCTCTAATCAAAGTATGGTTTTCCAAATAATCATAAATCCTGTCTCTCATAATCGTCTCCAATAATTTGCCTGTTCCTGATGTAAGACTGACTAGTCTATAATTCCCAGGGTTATCCCTATTTCCTTGAACAAGGGAATAACGTTTGCCACCCTTCAATCACCTGGCAGTACTCCAGTTGACAGCGAGGATGCAAAGATGATCACCAAAGGCTGCACAAACACATCCCTTGCTTCTCACAATAACTTTGGGTATATCCCGTCTAGCCCAGGGGATTTGTCTATCACATGTTTTTCAAAACTTCCAGCACATTCTCCTCCTTAACCTCAACCTATTTGAGCATATCAGCCTGTTTCATGCTGTCTTCAGAAATGTGAAGGTCCCTCGCAGTAATGAAAACTGAAGCAAAGTTTCATTAAGAATCTCCCCTACCACCTCTGACTCCAGGTACAGGTTCCCTCCACTGTCCCTGATTAGCCCTGTCCTCACACTGGCCATCCTCTTGTTCCTCACACAAGTGTAGAAAGCCTTGGAGATTTCCTTAATCTGACCGGCCAAGGCTTTTTCATGTCCCCTTCTAGTTCCCCTAAGTCCATTCTTCAGCTCCTTCCTGACTACCGCATAACCCTCTAGAGCCCTGTCTGATCCTTACTTCTCAACCTAAAGGAAGGGGGGCTCGGGGACAGAAGTCATTGGAAGCTTTCCCACCCAAATCACTATGATGTTTCACTGTTAATCACCACCAGCAAAATACTGGGCAGCCAATTGGATACTTAAATGCAAAGCCCATTATGGGCAATACAAGCTATCAAAAGTGAGTTAAGGGGCTAAATCCAATGGAATTGGAGTGGGTGTGGGTCTATTTTCTGTTTTCTACTCCACATGTTCCAAAATGTTGTTACGGGGGTCTTGAACCCAGGTCTCCTGGCCTAGATGTAAGGTAACAACCACTATGCTGACCAGATATCTTAAATAAATCACTTCCCATTTGCCAGCATTTGGTCCAAAATCCTTACTATTCATTTACAAAGAACATTACAGCACAGGAACAGGCTCTTCGGCCCTCCAGACCTGCACCGATCTAGATTCTCTATCTAAACCTGCTGCCTGTATCCCTTTGCTCCCTGCCCCTTCATGTATCTGTGTAAATACATCTTAAATGATGCTATGGTACCTGCCTCTACCACTACTGCTAGCAGTGTGTTCCAGGCAGCCACTACCCTCTGCGTGAAGAACTTTCCTTGCATATCTCCCCTAAACATTTCCCCTCTCACTTTGAAATCTTGACCCCTAGTAATTGAGTCCTCTACTCCTGGGGGAAAAAAGGTTCTTGCTATCCACCCTGTCTACACCTCTCATTATTTTGTAGGCCTTGTCCCCCCTCCTCAACCTCTTTTTTTTTTCCCAGTCAAAATAATCCTAATCTACTCAATCTCTCTTCATAGCTCGTGCCCTCCATACCTCCTGGTGAACTCCCTCTGCACCCTCTCCAAAGCCTCCACATCCTTTTGGTAATGTGGGGACCAGAACTGTACACAGTATTCCAAATGTGGCCGAAACAAAGTCTTATGCAGCTGTACCAAGTCTTATGCAGCTGCCTTTTAAATGATGTAATTGTGTCCGCTTCCACCATTTCCTCTGACAGCTTATACCATACTCTCTCCACCCTCTTATGAAAGAGTTGCCCATTTGGTCCCTTTTAAATCCCCCCCCCCCCTCACCGTAAGCCTATGCAGTTTCTAGTTTTGGATTCCCCTCACCCTGGAGGAAAGACCTTGTCTTTTTGTTGTATCCATGCCCCTTTATAACCATATCTAAGATCACCCTTCAACCTCTGACACTTGGAAAATCGCCGCAGTCTATTCAGCCTCCCCCTATAGCGCAAACCCTCCAATCCTGGCAACATCCTTGTAAATCTTTTCTGAACCCTTTCAAGCTTCATAACATCCTTCTGAAAGCAGGGAGACCCCAATTAATGCAGTATCCCAACACTTAGCCACGACTGTATAACACAGGTCTGTCTTTTTTCATTTTCACCTAATCACCCTGTTCAGATATGTCCTAATGCACCTCTGGAGTAGAATTAAGGGGACTACTACTGTACCACAAACCTTTGGTGTGAGGATGGTCTGTATTATTGTTTCTTGTATATCTGGTAGTGTTATTTCAC
Organism: Chiloscyllium plagiosum; assembly: GCF_037043375.1. NCBI lineage: Eukaryota > Metazoa > Chordata > Chondrichthyes > Orectolobiformes > Hemiscylliidae > Chiloscyllium > Chiloscyllium plagiosum. The sequence goes on from NW_028270180.1 coordinate 31,004,420, forward strand.
ATACCCAAACAGCTTTCCTCCCTCCAAATCATTGTGACTTTTGTTTTAACATTAATCACCCCTAGTAAATCACCAGTGTGTGCAGTACAAAACATCAATGATTAAGGAGTATGGAGAGCAGAAAGCGACTAAATCACAGGGGGGAGGGAGCGAGAGTGTGAAGGGGCTAAATCAAAATGGACCTGGATGGCAAAATACCGTAATGTATCCCTTGCAGTGCCCACCCCTCTAAAGGCATGGAGGGTTTTGATGGATCAGTGTTCTTCCTGTCCAGTGGCACTTAGATATGAACATAACTGCAGAAGGGGGGCAGGCAATCGGCTGCTAGGACTCTTTCTCCACAGCTGTCTGCCTGGACTTGTAGGAATCTGCTTTGTATTTTCTAATCAACCTGTTAGAGGTGACATTACACACCTCTCCAACGGATTGGCCTTGAACCCAGGTCTCCTGGCTCAGGTATGGGCACTACCACTTCACACAGCCCTCTAAGGGTCTGCTTTACCTTTTCTAATATCTGGAAGTGTTACCACACACCTTTTTGTCACCACCGAGTCACTGTCTTTTTGTTACACACCCAGAGGTGCTATTAGCCACAATTGAGTAACGTTCCCACCACTAAACTACCATGCCCATTTTTGCTTTTTGAAAATATATATTTTCCCCACCACGAAACACCTGTTACTAATTACATATTTCCAAGCAAAGCTCATTATGGGCAATGTAAAACATCAAAAGTGAAGTTGGGGGATAAGGGTGGTACATGGAGGAAGAAGGGGCTTTAATCAAAGTGGAGGGGGAGTCTGCTTTTTTTAAAATTGACAACCCAGAGGGGTTACCTCAAGGAATTGAGTGACCTTGCCATCACTGAAATCACGGTGACATTTTAAAAACTTTTTAATAAACTACTATCCACCATCAATTAAAATCACCTGTATAACCAGTTGAATATTTACAAACAGTGTGTTATGAGTAATGCCAATCATAAAGATGGTTGGGGATAAGGACAGTGAGAAGGGACTAAAGCAAAACTGAGTTGGAGGGGTCTGTTTTTTAATGAATGGATTTTTCTAATCCACCTGTTCAGATAACATTACATATCTCTGGAACAGATGAGACTTGAATCCAGGCCTCCTGGTCAGGGATCTACTGCCATTGGGCCACAAGACTCCTTTATAAGGCAGGCATGCTGTTTCAAACCAGCTTCTTTTTGCATGTAAAGCAAACATGATCACCACTACACTACAGAAATGGGATCTGCTTTTTTAAAATCACAATCTCTTATCCCAAGTTATTGCCCCCTAGTTCCTACCACAACACTACCTAAGCTAATAGATTGCCACCTATTAATGCATTCTCATTGGACTGTTGATTTACTTTTGAATGACTGTGATGTTGCACTATACTAACCCATATCAATCAGTTAAGGGTCGCCAGAACTGAAATGCTGATTGTCATTTCTCTTCACAAATGCTGCCAGACCTGCTGAGCTTTTCCAGCAATTTCTGTTTTTGTTTCATATTGATCAGTTCATGTTTATCAAATTGCTGTGTCACACTGCAGATTCCAGTAAATTTCCCATCAAAGCCACATACCATCCCAACCTTGAGGAAATGGATCAAAGTCCTGGATGGCCTTCTCTAACAATAATATGGACGTCCCTACGTCACAAGCTGCAGTGTTTCTTTACCACATCCTCAAGAGTAGTTCAGAATGTAAACTGAGTACCCACATCCTACGAACAGATTATCTAAAAAGATAGACCTCTGGTTAAGATGGCGGGGGAGTAAGACTCTCCTGCTGGAGCTCCTCTGCTCGCCAGTTCCTTTTTCCTTATTTTCTTCTTTTTCATCTTGCTGCAGTTTTTCTTCCCCACCCCCAACTTTTAAATTTTACAAGTATCCTAGCTGGAGGGAATGGAGAAGCACGTTCAAGACCCTCTGTGCAGAAGATGAAACAGAGGGTCAACGTGGGATGAGTCATGGCCGAATCTCTGAGCAAGAGCAGACCAAGGCTGACCTGGGAGGCAAGTCTCCATCAAAGCGGGAGCAAAGCAAGCGCATGTAGAGTCCTGGAGGTAAGTCGCAGCCAAGAACGGGTGTAGATCAAGCGTGGGCTCAGACCCAGGAGCAGCATGAGTACTGGAAGCGAGTCATGGCTGGAGTGGGAGCAGTGCTGAGTCCAGGCTGCAACTCGCAGCCAGGGCGGGAGCAGTGCGAGCACAGGTCGGCCAGAGGGACGAATCCTGGACAGAGTCAGCATAGCCTTATGTTCTGAAGCCAGATGGGCAAGGATTCTGTGGAAAAGGCCTATAACATGAGGTCTATAAAGATACTTTTTATTCTCATTTTGGACTTCTTAAACATTGTATTCCCATGCTAGTCTTCTTTCTTGCTATTTCAATTCTGGTACAACACTTACAAGTATCTGTACCTAAGGTGGTGCCTAGAAGAGACATTGCACACTTTTCACTGCACTTATTCATGTGCATGTGATAATAAAGACCATTCCGTTCTATAAAGTCTGTTCTGGTGGGTCTGCAATTTCCTAATTTATTTCTCTTAAACACTTTCTAGCTTCGTATCTTTTGTAAATTGAAGCTGGCTGAAGATACTTGCTTTAGGCAGAGTCCCAGGAAGTTCCTTCAGTAAACTAATATTGTGGTTGCTTTCAGAGCTTGTTTTCCAGATTAAGACTAAACTTCAATTTTAAATGTCAAATATGTGATCAAGGAAACTTGCTCTTAAATGGTATCAACAATATAATATGTTGCACTACAGGAAGGCTCCCAACAAAGTTGAAATTGAGGAATCGGAGCAATATTGGAACGGATGAGCAAAGGCTTGAATGGAAAGGGAGGTTTTAAGCAGAGCCTCTGAGGAAAAAGGTGTAGTTGAGAAGTTGAAATTTTGACCTAACCAGCTGAAAACTTGGCCATCAGTGATGGAGCAAATTAAAATGGAGAATGGTGCATTCAGCTAGAATTGCAGGGCTGTTGTTTTGGAAGAGATTAGCAATAAGTGGTTTGAAAGCATGGATGATAAGTTTATAATTGCCATATTGCTTCAGTCAGACCCATGTATTTCCGTAATCTCAAGCAATCTGAACATAAGATTTGGTGTAAGCATATGGCCAGGGGTGTTTGGACAAGTTTTTAAGAATCTGGAAGGTGAAATATGGGAAGTTCACCAGGGGAGTGTGTTGAAATAGTCCAGTCTGGATGTAGTAAAGGCATCAATGAGGGTTTCAGTTGCAGGTAATTTGACACCTTAATGGAGTTGAATGAAGTTAGAGTTTGAAATATAGCAACCTTTCTTTTAAGTGTGACCGTATGTGCTAGCAATCTTGATAAACTGGAAAAAAAATTATATACCTCAAATACTGGAAATTTACAGTATTATCATGATCTTTGCGATGTCCGAGTAGTCAGTTAAGGGTGGAATTGAGAGACTGTCCACCAGTAAGTTTTATTTCAGGCAAAGTTGCATTATTATTTGTACTTTATTTTGCAAATAAAGTATGTGTATACTTTCTGCATTACATTATTATTCAGTCTGTTTTTACATTGATTATATGGACCTGTTGATCAACCAGAATATTTGATTAACTGGCACACTCCTGGTCCCAAACGTGCTGGTTAATAAAATGTTTTGTGTATAGTATTTGTGATAGTGTGGATAATTGTTGGAAGCTGATCTCAGTCAGATGTGATCCGAAGGTTGCACACACTGGTTCAGCCTTTTAAATTTGCCCGGGAGATTGGTGGAGTAATAGGAAGAGATTGGAGTTTGGTGGGAACTTTAAGGTTAGCCCTGAGTTCGCTTATTCTTTCCAGGGATTGGGATTCTGGGCTGACTTATTTCTTTGTCTCTCTCATGTACTCGTGCATTCTCTCTTGTGCATGATCTCTCGCTGTCTTGCCTGGCTGTCTCCTCCACCTCCCTCTCTTTTACCCCCCTCCCCCATCCAAAATTTTGTTTGTCCCTGCACACTTTATCTATTGAACAAGTATCTTATTCTGTCTGAGTAATTAGGGTGATGCATTTGGCCATTATTACTTTCAAGACATTTAAATAAAATGAATGTACAGGGAATAGTAGCGTAATTCAATTTCTTTTAAAATAAACTTTTCAAGTTGAAATACTGAATACATTGCATGTATTAGTACTCTTTCAAGAAGGGATCATAGCTGTCATCTTGGCATATTTTTGATGGAATTAAATATTTACTTAAATACTTGATTGATTTTTATTTTAGGATATTTTACCTGTTCCTGGTGCTGTGGATGGTGTTGCTAATGGTGATGGTGCAGTTGATACAGGAGGAAAGCCTTCTGAAAACAAGGATGAATTAATCAGATTTGGATGGATCAAAGGAGTGCTGGTAAGGAAATGCTGCTGAATCTGTGGCGTGCAATATTTCCTTTTGTCTTATTAAATGGTGTATTTTTGGCAAAGTTGTAAATGCAAGTGGAAGTCCAAAGTGGCTACTGTATGGAAAGAGATGATTTTCAAATGTTTTTGAATGAACGTAGAATTTATCCTCGTGAGTTTTGAGAAGATTTGCAGCTCAGGTTAAGGTTCTGGATGTAGGTTTACTCACTGAGCTAGAACGTTCATTTTCAGACATTTCGTCACCATATTAGGTAACATCTTCAGTGAGCCTCTGGACAAAGCACTAGTGTTTCCTGCTTTCTATTTATATGTTTGGGTTTCCTTGGGTGGGTGACGTTGTTTCCTGCAGTGACATAATTTCCTGTTCTCTTTCTCAGGGGGTGGTAAATGGGATCTAGGTCAACGTGTTTGTTGGTAGAGTTCTGGTTGGAATGCCATGCTTCTAGGAATTCTCGTGTGTCTATTTGGCTTGTCTGAGGATGGAGGTGTTGTCCCAGTCGAAGTGGTATCCTTCCTTATCTGTAAGTAAGGATACTGATGAGAGTGGGTCATGTTGCTTTGTGGCTAGTTGATGTTCACGTATCCTGGTGGCTAGTTTTCTGCCTGTTTGTCCAATGTAGTGTTAAAATTCTTGCCTGGTATTTTGTAAATGAGATTAGTTTTGCTTGCTGTCTGTACAGGGTCTTTCAAGTTTATTAACTGCTGTTTTAGTGTGCTAGTGGGTTTGTGGGCTACCATGATGCCAAGAGGTCGGAGTAGTCTGGCAGTCATTTTTGAAATGTCTTTGATGTAGGGGAGAGTGGCTAGGGTTTGTGGATCTGTTTTGTCTGCTTATTTCATGTTGCTGAGAAATTGGCGGACTGTGTTCATTGGGTAGCCATTCTTTTTGAATACACTGTATAGGTGATTTTCTTCTGCTCTGCGTAGTTCCTTTGTGCTGCAGTGTGGTGGCTCATTGAAATGTTCTAACGCATCTTCATTTATGAATGTTGGGATGATTGCTTTTGTAGTTCAATATGTGGTCCCTATTTATTGTTTTCATGTATAAGCTGGTTTGAAGTTCCCTGTTGGTGGTTCGCTCTACTGTGACATCTAGGAATGGCAGTGCGTTGTTTTTTCGTCGTCTTTAGTGAACTTTATGCCAGTGAGGGTATGATTGATGGACTTGAAGGTTCCCTCAAATGTTTAGGGATGACAAAGGTGTCATCCACATAGCAGGCCCAAAGGTTGGGTTGGATGGTTGACAGAGCTGTTTGTTCGTGTCTCTGCTAAGAACTGATATCTGAGATCCCATGGGTGTTCAGTTGACTGTTGGTAGGTTTTTGTTGTTGAATTTGAAGTGGGTGGTAAGGCATAGGTCCACTAGCTTGATGATACTGTCCTTGCTGATGACATTGGTGGTCTTTGGTGTTCTAATGGGTCTTCTAATGGTGTAGTCAGTGTTTCCTTGGCCAGGTTGATGTAGATAGATGTGAACAGGGCTGTTACGTCAAAGGAGACCATTATTTCATCCTCTTCTACCTTGGTGCCTTTGGTCTTCAGGAATTCTTGCGTGGAGTGGATGGAGTGGCGTGAGTCTAAGTGTTTTAGTCTTTGGCGTAGCTCCATGGCCAATGTTAAAAGTTGGTGTTCCAGGTAACAAGAGTATGGGTCTGAGGGGGGGGGCTCCTGGTTTGTGAATTTTGGGTAACCGTAGAAGCGTGGTTTGTTGTATCAGAATGGTTTCACTTTTTGGAAGTTGGTCTTATTTCTCCAGATTTCTGAAGTTTTGAGTAGGGCTATGATTTGGTTCTCTAGTTGTGGGGTTGGGTCTATTGCCACTTGTCGATAGGTGTTGGTATCCGCACGTAGTGCATTCACATTTTCAATGGGGTCTGATTTAAAGTGACTGTCAAGCATCCTTTGTCTGCAAGTAGGATAATGTCTTTTTTTAGTGTTTCTAGTGCTTTCCAGTCTTGTGTATTGTTTCCTTCCTTTTTCCTGCTTAATGTTGGTGCAACTACCTGTCTGATAGTTTGCTGGGTTTCTTCTGAGTTGGTTGTCTTTGTGTTTCTAATGCTGCTAAGAAATCTTTCTTGTCCCCATCCTGGAAATTCTAATTTAAACCTCTTACTAAGACGGCTTTTTCAGTGTCTGGTAAGGGTTGGTCAGAAGTTTTTAAATCCATACTTCTGTTGTCACTGTTGTTTTGTGTAAGTTTTTGTCTAGTTTCTTTCTGCAGGGTCGAGTTTTTATCATTATTTTGTTGCTGTCTAATATCTATGGCTTGTTGTACTGTCTGACCATTCATGGTCTGTGGCATGAGCGAGTAAATATTTTTGGTGAAATTTCCCAGTTTTATTTAGTCCGTTGTGGGCATCATTAATCATTTCTCTAAGCATTCTGTAGCTGTTTTGCTCTGCTATACATTTAGCTAGCGGGGTGTTAAGGGGAAGTTTGCATTTAAGACATTTAGGTAGTACCTGTTTCCTTAGACATTCGTGCAGTCTGTACAGCTGTTCGCGGGTGGCACTATGTTGGATGACATTAGTTTCCCATTTTTGGGCCAGTTTTAGCATATTGTGCCCATAGGTGTTAGCGGGCTTTGAGGAGATTTGTAGCTCAGGTTGAGGTTCTGGATCTAGGTTTGCTCGCTGAGCTGGAAGGTTCATGTTTAGACGTTTCATCACCATACTAGGTGAAACTTGGGAAGTTTCATCTTCAGTGAGCCTATGGACGAAGCACTGGTGTTTCCTGCTTTCCATTTATATGTTTGGGTTTCTTTGGGTTGGTGAAGTCATTTCCTGTGGTGATGTCACTTCCCGTTCTTTCTCAGGGGTTGGTAAATGAAATCCAAGTCAATGTGTTTGTTGGTAGAGTTCTGGTTGGAATGCCATGCTTCTAGGAATTCTCGTACATGTCTCTGTTTGGCTTGTCCTTGGATGGACGTGTTGTCCCAGTTGAAGTGGTATCCTTCCTTATCTGTATGTAAGGATACAAGTGAGAGAGGGTCATGTCGTTTTGTGGCTAGTTGATGTTCATACAGATAAGGAAGGACACCACTTCGACTGGGATGACCCGTCCATCCCAAGACAAGCCAAACAGACATGCACGCGAATTCCTAGAAGCATGACATTCCAACTGGAACTCTATCAACAAACACATTGACTTGGATCCCATTTACCAACCCCTGAGAAAGAGAACAGGAAATGACATTACCAGAGGCAATGGTTTCACCAACCAAAGGAAACCCAAACATATAAATAGAAAGCAGGAAACATCAGCAGTGCTTTGTCCGGAAGTTCACTGAAGATGTTGCCTAGTATGGTGACGAAATGTCTGAAAATGAACCTTCCAGCTCAGTGAGCAAACCTACATCCAGCTATAATTTATCTGCCTACTATGTTCCTAGGCTGCTTCCCAAGTTTATGTAAGCCAAAGTTCAGCTTTGAAGTTAATTATGTATCTGTATTCTAGGTGCGATGTATGTTGAATATATGGGGTGTGATGCTTTTCATTCGGCTTTCATGGATAGTTGGCCAAGCTGGAATAGGTATGTTGCATCTTTTGTAATAGTATTTGGTGCTATATAATCTTAGATTATAGGAAAAGGCTTTCTGCAGTGTAATCAACATAGCATATGATGGGAGGTAGTAGCATAGTGGTATTGTCCCTAGACGAATAATTCAGACCCTCAGGCTGAAACTCCAGGGATGTGAGTGAATCCTACCATTACAAACTGTGAAATTTGAATTCAATTTCAAAAGTTAGGATTGAAACAAAAACTAGCCCGGTTACAGAGAGTGGTAAACTCAGCCCAGACAATCAAAGGCAACCTCCCATCTATAGAATCCACCTACCAGGCCCGATGTAAGGAAAGGCCGCCAGCATTCTCAAAGATCCATCCCACCCTGGCAATGCTTTTCTACAACCTCTAACATCGGGGAAGGTACAGAAGCCTGAACACGCACCAGTCGGTTTCAAAACAGTTTCTGTCCTACTGTTAGAATATTGAACGGACTCTCAAACTCTTAGCATTAGCCTGTTACCTGTGTTTTTATTTTTGCTGCTATTATGCTATTTAATTCTGTGAGCTGCCTGTATTGTTGGCAAGATAAAGCTTTTCACTGTGCCTTGGTACACGTGACAATAAAATCAATTCAATTCAATTCCATTAATTTGCTTCCCTAATATCCTGTAGGGATTGAAATTTGCTGATCTTTCCAGATGTGATTTGCTGCTGAGACCATTTTAGAGGATAGTTGAGTTCACCAGTTCAGGGGCATTTAGGGATGAGTAACAAATGTAGACCTTGCCTGTGATGACTACGTCCCATCAAAAAAAAATCCTAAGGTGCTTTACAGGAGCATTGTAAAGCAAGCCATGATGTCAGCCTATTAGGAGTTATCAGGCCAGATGACCAAGCAAGGAAGTGTGGCAAAGAGGTGAATGGAGAATTCCAGAGCTTTCATCCTTGGAAACTGAAGGCACACCACCAACAATGGATTCATTAAAATCTGAAGCTGAAGTGGCTGGAATTAGCGGTGTACAGATCTAAGGGTTGTAAAACTGGGGAGAACAGTTTTGGAGGAGTCATATCTGGGAAGGATTCAAAACATGAAATCAGAAGCAAGACATTACTTAACCATGTAAGTCAACCATCAGGGATGATATGAATGTGCCTTCATTCTCTCTAAACCATGTGTAGCACATTTGGATGACCTCAAGTTTACAGAGGGTAGAATATGGGAGTCCAGCTAGGAATGCATTGGAATAGAGTTTGAAGAATTCAGGAATAAATTAAGAATTCAGGAGCAGATTATCTGAGACAGGTCAAACCAGATGATTTAACAATGTTTGTACTGACCCATAAATTGTCAGTTCATATCTGGTTCAAGTACGATACTAAAATAGCATTGTCTCAGGATATTGCATGGGAACTGCTTTTGGAACTGGGATGGCTTCAATCATCTGTTAATTTGGAGGTAATTTCTACAAATGTTGGATGAGCCTCATCATTTAGTAGCAATGGAAGAATCAAAGATATGTCAGTATTAACACTACTTTCAGATAATGTCACAATGGAGCAATGTGTAGATGAGAAATGAGTGCGGACCAAGGCTTGAAAAGAAAAGCTGTTGCAAATATATTCTGGCTATGAGAAAATAAGAACAAAAATCATAAGAGAACAGTTCCATCAGCTGTGGAGAGGTTTTGGAGGATGGTGTGGTCAGCCATGTTTAATGTAGCAAGTCGTTAAGTGATGATTAGAGTCATAGAGATGTATAGCATGGAAACAGACCCTTCAGTCCAACTCATCCGTGCCAACCCGATATCTTAAAATAATCTAGTCCCATTTGCCAGCACTTGGCCCATATCCCCTCAATCCTCCCTATTCATAAATCCATACAGATGTCTTTTAAATGTTGTAATTGTGTACCAATCTCCACTTCCGCTGGCAGCTCATTCCATACACGCACCACAGTCTGCGTGAAAAAGTTGCCCCTTAGATCCCTTTTAAATTTTTGCCTTCTTGCCTGAAACCTATGCCCTCGAGTTCTGGATGAGGGAAAAGACTTTGTCTATTTACCCTATCTATGCACCTCTTAATTTTATAATCCTCTATAAGGTCACCCCTCCGCCTCTGACACACTAGGGAAATCTGCCCCAGCCTATTCAGCTTCTCCCTATACCTCAAGCCATCCAACCCTGGCAACTTCCTTGTAAATCTTTTCTGAACCCATTCAAGTTTCATAACATCCTCCTGATAGGATGGAGACCAGAATTGCACACAATATTCCAACCAATGACCTGTACAGATGCAACATGACCTCCCAACTCCTATACTCAATTCTCTGACCAGCAAAGGAAAGCACACAAACACCACTATCCTATCTACTTATGACTCCACTTTCAAGGAACTATGAACCTGTACTCCAAGGTCTCTGTTCAGCAGCACTCCCCTGGACCTTACCATTAGATGTATAAGTGCTGCCCTGATTTGCCTTCCCAAAATGCAGCACCTTGCAGTTATCAAAATTACACTGCATCTGTCACTCCTCGGCCCATTGACCCATCTAATCAAGATTCCGTTGTACTCTGGGGTAACCTTCTTTTCTGTCCACTACACCTCCAATTTTGGTGCCGTCTGCAAACTCACTAACTATACTTCCTCTGTTTACATCAAAACCATTTACATAACAAAAAAGTGAACCCAGCATCAATCCTTGTGACGCAGCACTGGTCACAGGTCTCCAGTCTGAAAAGCAACTTTTTACCACCACCTTCCGTCTTCTACCTTTTGAACCAGTTCTAGAACATAGAACAGTACAGCACAGAACAGGCCCTTCAGCCCACGATGTTGTGCTGACCATTGATCCTCATGTATGCACCCTCAAATTTCTGTGACCATATGCATGTCCAGCAGTCTCTTAAATGTCCCCAGTGACCTTGCTTCCACAACTGCTGCTGGCAACGTATTCCATGCACTCTCAACTCTGTGTAAAGAACCCGCCTCTGACATCCCCTCTATACTTTCCTCTAACCAGCTTAAAGCTATGACCCCTCGTGTTAGCCATTTCTGCCCTGGGAAATAGTCTCTAGCTATCAACTCTATCTATGCCTCTCATTATCTTGTATACCTCAATTAGGTCCCCTCTCCTCCTCCTTTTCTCCAATGAAAACAGTCTGAGCTCAGTCAATCTCTCTTCATAAGATAAGCCCTCCACTCCAGGCAGCATCCTGGTAAACTTCCTCTGAACCCTCTCCAAAGCATCCACATCTTTCCTATAATAGGACGTCCAGAACTGGACGCAGTAATCCAAGTGCGGTCTAACCAAAGTTTTATAGAGCTGCAACAAGCTCTCAACTCTTAAACTCAATCCCCCTGTTAATGAAGGCCAAAACACCATATGCTTTCTTAACAACCCTGTCCACTTGGATAGCCATTTTAAGGGATCTATGTACCTGCACCCCAAGATCCCTCTGTTGCTCCACACTGCCAAGAATCCTATCCTTAATCCTGTATTCAGCTTTCAAATTCGACCTTCCAAAATGCATCACCTCACATTTATCCAGGTTGAACTCCATCTACCACCTCTCAGCCCATCTCTGCATCCTGTCAATGTCCCGCTGCAGCCTACAACAGCCCTCTATACTGTCAACGACACCTCCAACCTTTGTGTCGTCTGCAAACTTGCTGACCCATCCTTCAATCCCCTCATCCAAGTCATTCTGTATCCATATAGCTAGTTCTCTCTGATGTAACCTTGCTAACTAGTCTACCATGAGGAACCTTGTCGAACGCCTTACTGAAGTCCATATGGATCACGTCCAATGCTCTGCCATCTTCGTTACTACTTCAAAAAAACTCAATCGAGTCAGTGAGACATGCTTTCCCACACAAAGCCATGTTGACTATCCCTAATCAGTCCTTGCCTTTCCAAGTACTTGTAAATCTTGACCTTCAGGATTCCCTCCAACAATTTGCCCACCACTTATGTCCGGATCACCGGTCTACAGTTCCCTGGCTTTTCCTTACCACCTTTCTTAAGTGGCACCATCTTATCTAGAAGGGGTCTTTTGATGATGAGGGAAAAAATTGTTCAGTGGTGTGTAAGAGCACTTCTGAATATAGAATAGGAAAGGGAAAAAGCCTGATATTTAAAGAACCTGAACCTTTGTTATTTATTGTATTACCCTTTTAACGAGTTCTGCATGTAAACTGAACAATTGGAAACATCAGTGATTTATTAGGTGAAAATTGCCACAGATAATTTGGGGAACAGCTGTTCAGTAGTGTAGGATAGCACTTTCAGATATAAAATCTAGAAGGGCCCTGGGTACTTCTGCAGTGGTAATGTCCCTACTTTTGTACCAGAAGGGCGCAGGTGCAAGTCCCACCTGTCACAGGTTGATCTTATAAAAACATTTGTAAGGTCTCTTGCAATGTTTCTGAAGCATAGTGGTTATTATGTTCACCCCTCATGAAAAAGATCCCGTTGACAGCCAGGCAGATACTCCAACACTGCCTTGTTCATAGGGACCTTGTGATGCAGTGGTGGTGACCGTGTTCCTGGGCCAGGAGGCCCAGCTTCGAGTCCCACCTGCTTCAGAGGTCTGTAATAGCAACTCTGATTTAGTTTGCTTTTTAAAAAAATGAAAGCGGTGTGGAAAGGCTTTTGTGGTACAATAGTAGTGGTACAATAGGAGGCCTGGCCTGGGGAGATCCATCTTCAGGGCTCTTGTAACATCTCTGAACAGGTTGATTGAAATAACTGAGTACTTGTCTTAAATCCTTGGACATTGATGAAGTGTTGAATTATTATTAACTGGAGTTAGATTTTTAGTGAGGTATATTCTTTCAGAACAAATCTCAGCCTTAAAAAGTAACTTGTAAAATATTCACTCCCAGCAATTTTCATGGCTCAAGTAGGACATTCAGTAGTAACACACAGAATGATGCATTTGATGGTAGCAGTAATGTAAGACTGCAAAGATGCAGATCAAAACATCAGTACAAAAGGCAAATGAGAACTAGGTGTGAGGGTTGAGATATCTCTGGTACTTAGAACAGATGACAGGAATTGAGGAACTATAACAAATGGAAGAATCCAGAAATGTGGTTAAGCTATGTTAGATGCATTTCAAAATCTCATTATATAATGTTTTAAACTGAATAGCAAAGTTTTGTGAATTATGCACAACTTGGAGGAGAAGGTGTTGGATACTGATTCAGCAGAGGAGATCGTACTAGTTACGAGAACCTTCAGCTAGTAATGAATGTTTGAGTTGCAAATTCAACCAAATATAATGTTTGGACAGTGGAGGCTTGTCTAATGTGTAAAATAAGATTGGTTAAAATGTTGTCTAGATTCTTAAAAGAAGGACATAAGTAAGGTGAAGGAATTTGAGAGTTCAAGTCTGGGGATGACATAATTTAGTGGCTATTCCCTATAATATAGTAGGTGTAAATCCTCATCTTATGGTTACTGACACTGACAAGTGGAATACTCTTACTTACTGTCTGAAAATGTTTCATGGATTGTGGAAATGCCACAAGGCCTTATGGTTTATAAGTCTGAAAATTGCTCCTTTTAACAAGACCTAACTTTTCTCATCAACGTATTCAGTAGTTGTTATTGGAATTGGGAGCCTAAAGGAAAAGAAGGTAGTTATCTTAAATACATCCATTTTCCTATCCTGAAGGTAAAAATTATCGTACAGGATACAGGCATAAGGATAGTGAGTATGATAAACTTAGAAGTCTGTGAGAAATGTGATACATATTTGAACCATCCCACCTTTAGTGTGTCTCCTTTTTAGTGAGAAACTTTAATAAAGTTGGAGCAGTGGATTATGGAAAGTAATATTTTTATTTTAAGCTCTCTGGTTGAAATAAACGTGAAATAACCTGGATGTTGGAAATCTAAGATGAAAACTGACCTGAAAAAACTCAGTTAATTTGAGGAATACCACTATTATTGGAGAACAGGGAAAGTCACCAGCAAATACAAACACTGGCTAAATGTTAAATGTGTAGTCTGTCTTGGCTCTGTCTTGGCTCTGTCTTGGCTCTGTCTTGGCTCTGTCTTGGCTCGATATACCTCGAGAGCAGGTCAGACTTGAACCTGGACCTCCTGCACTGAAGCAGTGACACTACCACTGACTCAAGAACCCTTCTGGTTAAATGTAAAATAAGGGTCAGGAGGCAAGATCCATAAATTGACAAAATGAGTGAAAGAAGCAGAAGACCAGAAGTAGAACATACAATAGTACAGCACAGTACAGGTCCTTCAGCCCACAATATTGTGTCGAGCACTATCTTAAACTAAGATCAACCTAACTTACATACCCCTCAATTTACTGCCGTCCATGTGCTTGTCCAGTAGTCGCTTAAATATCCCTAATGTCTCTGACTCTACTACCACCGCTGGCAGTGCATTCCACGCATCCTCAACTTTTGGTGTAGAAAACCTACCTCTGATGTCTCCCCCATACCTTCCAATTACCTTTAAAATTATGACCACAATTTCTGCCCTAGGGAAAAGTCTCTGGCTATCTATCTATGCCTGTCATTACCTTGTACACCCCTTAAAAGTCATCTCTGTTCTTCTGTCCAGTGTGAAAAGCTCTTAACCTCTCTTCATAAGATAAGCTCTCTGATCCAGGCAGATCCTGGTAAATCTCCTTTGCATTGTCTCTACAGCTTCCACATCCTCCTTATGATGAAGTGACCAGAACTGGACACACTATTCCAAGTGTGATTTAATCAGGGTTTTATAGAGCTGCAGCAAAACTTTGCGATTCTTAAATTCAATCCTCCTGTTAATGAAAATCAAAACCCCATACGCCTTCTGAAAAACACTATCAATTTGGGTGGTAACTTTGAGGGATCTATGTACGTAGACTCCAAGATCCTGCTGTTTCTCCACACTGCCAAGAATCCTGTCTTTAACCCTGTATTCTCCATTCAAATTAGACCTTCCAAAATGAATCAATTTGCAATTATCCAGGTTGAACTCCATCTGCCACTTCTCAGCCCAGCTCTGCATCCTGTCAATGTCTTGTAGTCTGCAACAGCCCTTGACACTATCTACAACACCACAGACCTTTGTGTCATTGGTGAATTTATTAACCCATCCTTCCACTTCTTCATCCAAGTCATTCATAAAAACTACAAAGAGCAGAGGCTCAAGAACAAATCCCTGTGGGGCCCCGCTGGTCACAGACCTCCAGGCAGTATACTTTCCATCCACTACCGTTTGCTGTCATCTTTTGGTCAGCCAATTCTGTATCCAGATAGCCAAATTTCCCTGCAAATCATACTTCCTAACTTTGAGTGAGCCACCAGGAACTGCATCAAATGCCTTACTGAAATCCATATAAACCATATCCACTGCTTAACGTTCATCAACATGTCTTGTCACGTCTTCAAAGAACTCAAAATAAAGTTTGAGGCATGACAATGGAACTGTTCTTCCAAATAGTCATAAATCCTATCTCCCAGCATCCTTTCCAGTACCTTGCTTACCATAGACATAAGACTGATTGGTCTGTAATTCCCAGGGATTTCCCTATTCCCTTTCTAGAACAGGACCAGCATTCGCCTCCTTCCAATTAGCCACTACTACTCCCGTGGAGAGTGAGGATGGGAAAATCATTGTCAGAGGTGCAGCAATGTCATTTCTTGCTGCTTGTAGTAACCTTGCGTATATCTGATTCGGCCCTGGGAACCTACCTACCTTGATGCTTCCCAGAATTTCCAGCACATCCACTTTCTTAATATCAATCTGTTCAAGCCTATTACTCTGGTCCATCGTTTTTTCACGATCAACAAGGTCCCTCTCTCAGGTGAGTTCTTAGCAAAAAACTCATTAGGGCCTCCCCTATCTCTTCAGACTCCAGGCACAAGTTCCCTTCACTATCCCTGATTGGCCCTACCCTTTTTCTGATTATTCTCATGTATGTGTAGAATGCCTTTGAGTTTTCCCTAATCCTTCCCGCCAAGGCTTTATCGTGCCCCATCCTACTCTCCTCAGTCTGTTTTGAGTTCTTTCCTAACTACCCTGTAATCCTCTAAAGCTGTGCCAGATCCTTGCTGCTTCAATCTTCGTTTTTGACGAAGCTCCTCTTCTCTGGTCATCCAAGGCTCCTTCGCCTTCCCATTCCTTGCCTGTCTCAGTGGGACAAAGTTATCCAACACTTGCAACAAGTGCTCCTTAAACAGCCCCACATTTGTGCATTTCCCATGTTCCCAATTTACACTCAACAACTCCGGTCTGTATAATTTCCCGTCCCCCAATTAAATACCCTTCCATTATGCCTGTTCCTATCCCCCTCCGTGGCTATGGTAAATGTGAGGCAGTTGTGGTCAGAGTTGTCGATGATCTCCCACCGAGAGACCTGACACCTGGCCTGGCATCAAATCCACTATGACCTCCCCCAGGTCAATCTATTTACATATTGAGTCAGGAATCCTTCCTGGACACCTGACAAAATCAGCTCCATCCAGACCATCGGCACTAAGGAGGTTCCAGTCAACATTGGGGAAGTTGAACTCACCGATAACAACAACTCTGTGACATCTGCACCTTTCCAAGATCTGCTGTTCAATCTGATCTTCCATCTCTCTGCTGCTATTGAGTGGTCTATAGAAAACAACCAATAAAGGGACAACTCCTTTCCTGTTACTGACTTCCACTCATACTGACTCAGTAGACAAACCCTCCTCAACAACCTATTTTCCTGCAGCTGTGATGCACTCTCTAATTAATAGTGCTACTTGCCCTCCTCTTTTACTCTTCTTCTCCTCCCCCCCCCCCCACCCACCGTTTTTTTTAAAAAGATCTAAACCCTAAACAGCAACCATCCTGTCCCTGTGAAATCCATGTCTCTGTTATGGCCACAACATTGTAGTTCCAAGTACTGATCCATGCTCTACGTTCATCACTCTTATTCCTGACGCATCTTGCATTGAAATAGACACACTTTTTAACCCATCCCTTTGCTTTATTAACTGTGTATCATTCCTGACAGACACTGCATTCTATTTCTGCCTGTTCAATGACTACCCTCTCCTCTGATCTGTAGCTCTGCTTCCCACCCCCCTACCAAACTAGTTTAAACCCTCCTGAAGTGCTGTAGCAAATCAACTGCCCAGGGATTGGTATCCCTGCAGTTTAACTGCAACCTGTCCTTCATGTACAGGGCCCACCTTCCCCAGAATGATCTACATATCTGAAGCTCTCCTTCCTGCACCAGCCCTGTGAGTGTTTAACTGCACTCACATCCTGTTCCTCACCTCACTAGCATGTGGCACTGCTAGTAATCCTGAGATTACTACTCTGCTCATTCTACTTTGTAATTTCCTAACTCCCTGAAATCACTTTTTTAGATCCTCATCCCTTTTCCTGGTTATGTCATTGGTATCAATGTGCACCACGACTTCTGGCTGATCACCCTCCCTCTTCAGAATCCTGTACACTCGATCAGAGGCATCTGTGACCCTGGCATCTGGGATGCAACATGCCTTCCAGGAGTCCTGATCGTGACTACAGAATCTCCTGTCTGTTCCTCTAACTATTGAGACTCCTACCACTGGCACTTTTCTATTCTCGCACCTTCCCTTCTGAGCCACAGAGCCAGGCTCAGTGCCAGAGACCTGGCCACTATGGTTTTCCCCTGGTAAGTTGTCCTCCATAACATTATCCAAAATTGTATGCTTATTATTATGGGGAACGACCACAGGGATTCCTTGTACTGCCTGCCTGTTCCCTTTCCGTCCCCTGACTGTAACCCAACTACCTTTGTCCCGTACCTGAGCTGGGACAACCTCCCTGTAACTCTATTTATTCCCCCCCCTCACCTCCTGAATAATCAGAAGTTCATCCAGCTCCGACTCCAGTTCCCTAATACGGTTTCCGAGGAGCTGAATTCCCAAAGGGACTAGTGGAAAAAACTAACCTTACCAAAACGGCGCACAGAACCTTTTTTTTGGTTACAGGAGGAGGATTAGTGGAAGACACTATCTTAGTAGTGCTTAGGTAAAGCAACCATCCAAATGTTTTACCTCACTTACTCAGCAGTCCCGTGTCTGCTCCTACTCAGCCTGCCCTCCTCCTATTCACGAGATCAGTTATTAAAGAAGGAATTTACCTTTTCGGCAGTTCCCTGGTTCTTGCTCTCACCCTTGCCACTGCTGCTGCAAAAATGGGGACTGCTGATCCCACGAGGTAAGTTTTTTTTATTTTAAAAAGAAGAATTTACCTTCCTGGCAGCCCCTCTCCGGTCCTTGCTCTCACCTCACACTCATGTGTTCTGTACATTCTGAAAGAAGACTTCAAAGTAAACATGGTTCTAGGATAGGAATATGAACTTAGAGTTTAGAGATGTACAGCACGCAAACAGACCCTTCGGTACAACCCGTCCATGGCGACCAGATATCCCAACCCAAGGCAGCAAGCCTCACAGCTTCAGAGACTCTGGTTCGATTCCGGCCTCTAGTTACTGTCTGTCTGTGTGGGGTTTGCACATTCTCCCCGTGACTGCGTGGGTTCCCTTCGGGTGCTCTGGTTTCCTCCCACAGTCCAAAGATGTGCAGGTCAGGTGAATTGGCCATGCTAAATTGCCCATAGTGTTAGGTGCGTTAGTCAGAGGGAAATGGATCTGGATGGGTTACTCCTTGGACGGTCGGTATGGACTTGTTGGGCTGAAGGGCCTGTTTCCACACTGTAGGGAATCTAATCTAGTCCCACCTGCCAGCACTTGGTCCATATCCCTCCAAACTCTTCCTATCCATATATACATGCACATGCCTTTTAAATGTTGCAATTGTACCAGCCTCCACCACATCCTCTGGCAGCTCATGCCATACACGTACCACTCTGTATGAAAAGGTTACCCATTAGGTCTCTTTTATATCTTTACCCTCTCACCCTAAACCTATGCCCTCTAGTTCTGGACTCCCCCACCCCAGGGAAAAGACTTTGTCTATTTATCCTATCTATGCCCCTCATGATGTTATAAACTTCTATAAGGTCACCCCTCAACCTCCGACGCTCCAGGGAGAACAGCCCCAGCCTGTTCAGTCTCTCCCTGTAGCTCAGATCCTCCAACCCTGGCAACATCCTTGTAAATCTTTTCTGAACCCTTTCAAGTTTCACAACATTTTTCCGATAGGAAGGAGACCAGAATTTCACGCAGTGTTCCAACAGTGGCCTAACCAATGTCCTGTACAGCCGCAACATGACCTCCCAACTCCTGTACTCGATACTCTGACCAATAAAGGAAAGCATACCAAATGCCTCCTTCACTATCTTATCTACCTGCAACTCCACTTTCAAGGAGCTATGAACCTGCACTCCAAGCTCTCTCTGTTCAGCAACACTCCCTAGGACCTTACCATTAAGTGCATAAGTCCTGCTAAGACTTAATTTCCCAAAATGCAGCACCTCTCATTTATCTAAAGTAAACTCCATCTGCCACTTAGCCCATTGGCCCATCTAATCAAGATTCAGTTGTAATCTGAGTTAACCTTCTGCGTTGTCTGCTACACCTCCAATTTTGATGTCATCGGCAAACTTACTAGACCTCTTACACTCACATCCAAATGGTTTATATAAATGACGAAAAGTAGTGGACCCAGCACCGATCCTTATGGCACTTTTCTGGTCACAGGCTCCAATCTGAAGAATAATCCTCCACCACCACCCTCTGTCTTCTACCTTTGAGTCAGTTGTGTATCCAAATGGCTAGTTCTCCCTGTATTTGGTGAGATCTAACCCTGCTCACCAGTCTCCCATGGGGAACCTTGTTGAACACCTTACTGCAGTCTACATAGATCACATTTACCACTCTGTCCTCATCAATTCTCTTTGCTGCTACTTCAAAAAACTTCAAGTTTGAGAGACGTGATTTCCCACACACAGCCAAGTTGACTATCCCTAATCAGTCCTTGCCTTTCAAAATGCATGTACAGTAGTGCCTTGACTTACGAACTTAATCCGTTCTGGGACCTGGTTCGCGAACCAAAAAGTTTGCAAACTGAATCAATGTTTCCCATTGTTGGATAGCGTAAGAATGCTTGGGCGGCTGTTCACAGCACACGCGCCAAAGACAAACTGAATGAGATCACGTGGGGCCCGAGAGCTTTCGCGTTCAACATGCGCGTAGCAAAGCAGAACAATGAAACCATGTGGTTGCACGCTGGCTTTTTGCATTCGTACCTGGAATTTCGTACGTACGTTGAAGCAAACGTTTACGTACAATCCTGTTCTTAAACCGATTTGTATGTGCATGGGATCGTTTGTATGTCGAGGCGTTACTGTACACCCTGTCTCTCAGGATTGCCTCCAACAACTTGCCCACCACCCATGTCAGGCTCACTGGTCTGTCATTCCCTTGCTTATCCTTACCACCTTTCTGAAACAGTGGCACCACAATTGACAACTTCCAGTCTTCCAGCACCTCACCTGTGACAATCAATGATACAAATTTCTCAGCAAGAGGCCCAGCAATCACTTCCCTAGCTTCCCACAGAGTTCTAGGGTACACCTGATTAGATCCTGGGGATTGATCCACTTCTGTGTTTCAAGACATCCAGCACTTCCTCCTCTGTAATATGGACATTTTAATGAAGTCACCATCTATTTCCTTACATTCTAATATCTTCCATGTCTTTTTTGACAGTAGACACTGATGCAAAATACTCATTTATTACCTCCCCATCTCCTACAGCTCCACACAAAGGCTGACTTACTGATCTTTGAGGGGCCTTATTCTTTCCCTAGTTACCTTTTTGTCCTTAATGTATTTGTAAAAACCCTTTGGATTCTCATACTTCCACATATTGAATCAGAAAACTTTCTTGTATACACTTAACAAATTCCTCTCCATCTAAACCATTAATACTATGGCAGTCCCTGTCTGTTTGGAAAGTTAAAATCCCCTACCATAACCATCCTATTATTCTTACAAATAACTGAGATCTCCTTACAAATTTGTTCCTCAATTTCCCTCTGACTATTAGGGGGTCTACAATACAATCCCAATAAGGTGATCATCCCATTCTTATTTCTCAGTTCCACCCAAATAACTTCCCCGGATGTATTTCCGGGAATATCCTCCCTCAGAGCAGCTGTAATACTATCTCATCAAAAATGCCACTCCCCCTCCTCTCTTGCCTCCCTTTCTATCCTTCCTGTAGCATTTGTATCCTGGAGCATTAAGCTGCCAGTCCTGCCCATCCCTGAGCCATGTTTCTGTATTTGCTATGATATCCCGGGCCCATGTTCCTAACTGTGCCCTGAGTTCATCTGCCTTCCCTGTTAGGCCCCTTGCTTTGAAATAAATGCAGTTTAGTTTATCAGTCCTACCTTGTTTTCTGCTTTGTCCTGCCTGCTCTGACTATTTAACTCACTTCTGAGACTGGTACAGTTGAGAACAGATTGATTTGTTTCCTCACTATCTCCCTCGGTCCCAACCCCCACCTTACTAGTTTAAATCCTCCCAAGCAGTTCTAACAAATCTCCCTGCCAGTATATTAGTCCCCTTCCAATTTAGGTGCAATCCGTCCTTGTTCAGGTCACTTCTACCCCAAAAGAGATTCCAATGATCCAAAAATGTGGATCCTTCTCCCATACACCAGCCCTTCAGCCAGGCATTCATTGCAAAAAGAATCCCTAACGTAAAAGGAGGAAAGTTTGTATTTGTCGTCCAAAAAGAGAGTGAACAGAAGTTGAGGTCATAATTTGACCAGAGTAAAGACTTTGGAACTGGCCGGGAATACTGGAGGAACTGAGCCCTTATGATCAAACAGTTTGAGTGGCTATAAACATAAGTTGATAAAGGTTTCCCAGCTTTGAGTTGGACAGCTGGAAAGAATTTGGTATATGTGACACCAAAACAGGGACACCCAGCCTTCATGCACACAGTAATGTGCACTAAAATTCTATTCTCTGATGGGATATATAAGGCTAAAGCCAGACTAGTAGCTCTTAATTTCAGTGAGAACCTCTCGTAAATGAATTGGAGTTAAATAAAAAAAGTTTTTTTTTGAAGGCAAATGTTTGGAAGAGAAATATGTTTAAAAGCATCTAATAAATCTATGTAAATTGCAAATGATGCAGCAAGCCTTTGGTATTTTTTTTAGTATTGACATTGTCAGCATAAAGGGAATCTTAAAAATAAGAAATAAAAACAGAAGTTGATGGAAAAACTCAGCAGATTTGGCAGCATCTGTGAAGAGAAATTAAAATTGATGTTGACCATTCCCATGGCCCTTCCTCAAAACTGATAGTAACTAGGAAAATATCAGTTTAAATGCAGAAGATAGGGTGGAGGAGGAGGTAAGGAGCAAATGACCGGTTGGGATAGAGCCCTAACACTGATAAGCAACATGGTGACTTAATGGTTAGCACTGCTGTCTTACAGTACCAGGGACCACTGATCGATTCCAGCCTCTGGTGACTGGAGTTTGCACGTCCTCCCCGTGTCTGTGTGGGTTTCCTCCCATAATCCAAAGACATGCAGGTTCGGTGAATTGTCCATGGTGTTCAGGGATGTGTAGGTTAGGTGCATTAGTCAGGGGCAAATGTAGAGTAATATAGGGTAGGGAAATGGCTAATGGCAGACTGTGATAACAGGGGTAGGGGGGTTAGGCCATGGGGGAGTTCAAATTATTGAATTCAAAACAGGGACACTGCTGCCTCCAGACTCTAAGTGGAAAATGAGGTGGTGTTATTCCAGCTTGCGCAGAGCTTTGTTGGAGCACTGCAGCAGGCCACAGACTGAGATGTTAGCCACGGAATGGGGTATGTGTTAAAGTGGTAGGCAACGTGAAGCTCAGGGTCCTTGCAGGCAAAATGCAGATATTCTACGAAGCAGTCACCCAATCTACGCTTTGTTTTCCCCAGTGTAAAGGAAACCACATTATGAGCAGTGACTGCAGGAAACTAGATTGTGAGAAGTGCAGGTAAAGTGCTGCTTCACCTGTAAGTTATGTTTGGGCCCTTGGATACTGAGGAGATAAATGGGTAGATGTTACACCTTTGGCGATTTTTAAGGCAAGGTGCTGTGGGGATGTATTGGAAGTGAAAGAAGAGTGGACCAAGGAGTCCTGGAGGCACCGGTCCATGTGGACAGTGGACCGAGGAGGGGAAGGGAATAAGTGTCTAGTGGTGGCACCTCACTGGACATGGTGGAAATGGTGGCTGATGATCTTCTGCATGTGGATGCTGGTAGGATGGTAAGTAAGAAGACAGCACCTTCCCCTGGCAACCACTGAAGGTATAACATCTGCCCATTTAACCATGCACATACACTCCAAGGGCCAAAGCACACCTTCCAGGTGAAGCAGCACTTTAGCTGCACAGTACACAATCTAGTCTACTGCATTCACTGCTCACAACGAGGCCTTCCCTACACTGGAGAAGTGAAGAGTAGACTGGGTGACCATTTCATGGATTATTCCATTCTGACCGCAATAAAGACTCTGAGCAATCTGTCTACCACTTGAACACACCACCCTGTTCCCTGGCCAACCTCTGTCTCTGCCTGCTGCAGTGCTCCAGTGAAGCTCAGTGTAAGCTGGAAGAACAACATCTCACTTTCCACTCTTGGACCCTGCATCTTTTGGATGTGCTATCGTGTTCAATAATTTTAGGGCTTGAACTCTCCCATGTCCTAGCCCCCTATCCATTGCACACTACCTATTGTTAGCCACTGTCTCCTTTAACAGATATTCACCCTCCCACCCAGATTGTTATCAACTCCTTTGTCAGTCCTACTGTTATAGAGTCAGAGGTATACAGCGCAGAAATGACCCTTTGGTCCAACTGGTCCATGCTGACCAGATATCCTAACTAATCTAGTCCCATTTACCAACTCTTGGCCCATATCCCTCTAAACCCTTCCTATTCATCTAACCCTCCCAGATGCCTTTTAAATGCTGTAATTGTACCAGCCTCCACCACTTCCTCTGGCAGCTCATTCCATACACGTACCACCCTCTGTGTGAAAACATTGCCCCTTAAGTCCCTTTTACATCTTTCCCCTCTCACCCTGAACCTATGCCCTCTAGTTCTGGACTCCCCCATCCCAGGGAAAATACCTTGTATGTTTATCCTACCCATGCCCTTCATGATTTTATAAATCTCTATAAGGTCACCCCTCAGCCTCTGCTGAAGGGAAAACAGCCCCAGCCTATTCAGCCTCTCCCTATAGCTCAAATTTTCCAACCCTGGCAACATGCTTGTAAATCTTTTCTGAGTGCTTTCAAGTTTCACAACCTCCTTCTGATGGGAAAGAGACCAGAATTGCAAGCAATATTCCCAAGTGTTCTTCTCTCTCTTTGGGCTCTATCTCTATCTATTGTTTACTCCTTACCTCCTCCCCCACCCTATCCTCTGCATATAAACTGACATTTTCCCAGATACCATCACTTCTGTGGAAGAATCACTGGACCGGAAATGTTAATGTCGATTTCAAAGATGCTGCCAGGCCTACTGAGCTTTTCCAGCAACTTTTTGTTTTTGTTTCTGATTTACAACATCTATAGTTTTTTCAGTTTTTAAATAAGGAATTGTCAAAAATTGTGGATTGATGCCAAGGTACCAGTTGTTAACTTTTTGGTAAACAGTCTATCTTATTCAATAAAGTTTTGGAAATCCTTTGAGGGGCACATGGTGGAATGACGAGTTATAAATTCACAAAAATATAAATTTTTGCTTTGGTTACTAACTGTTTCGCCTGTGCAATAGTTCCACAAAGGCCAGCATCCTGTCACCATGTCATCCTTTATTTACATGTGCACAGTATGTAATTCTGACCCAACTAGTTCAGAGCTGGCTCTTTAAGTGGGCAAAACCCCTAACACACTCTATATCTGTCAACCAGGACTGCATGATTGAGGCTGTAAACTTGGTCCAATCAGAGAACTTGTACTCTTAAGATCCACCAGGCTGACCTCGTTCCAATCACTACAGCCTAGTCCTCTCGCAGAAAGAGAAATTGGCAGAGGCAGCTGATCATATTGTCCTCCATCTTACCAAAAAATAAATAATGAGCTCCTCCCACTTCTATCTCCTCTAATCTCATCTCCAACAATGTGATTGGTAATGAATACTGTTTGCAATCAAGAAAAGAAGCTTTTGAATTACTGGATAATTCTGGAAAGCGTGTCTGAGTGCTTATATGGTCTAACCCAGTCTGTCATTAGATGCCAAAACCAGTAGTCCACTATACCCTTAAAAAATCTGTGTACATTGGATGAAGGGAATGAGGTTGAGAGTCATAGAGGGGCTGTGGCCATGGTGAATGAGGGTAATGGTTTCACTAGAGTGCAGAGCACCGAAATGCAGATGAGTGCAATAAAGCAAATCAATAGGGAACAGCATCCAACATTCAGACTTTTAAAATGCAAGGATGGAGCCCAGAGAAGTTCAAATTGGGTGTGGAAAGGAATTTGGGTGGAGACTGACTCAAGGAAGAGAGAAGCTTAGATGTGATTGATCAAATGCGATTTGCATGAACACACAGGGCTAGGTAAATGCATTTGGGAAATTTACATGGAGGGTAAGAGGACAGTGAACTCGGGAAAGAATGAGTTAAGATGGAATCTGTACTCTGCAGAGACTGAGGGAGGAAGATATAGAGTTATACAGATGCACAGCACAGAAACAGACCATTTGGTCCAATTCTTCCATGTCAGCCAGACATCCTAACCTAATCTAGTCCTATTCGCCAACACTTGGCCCATATCCCTCTATTCAGATGCCTTTCATAGAACATAGAAAAGTACAGCCTAGAACAGGCCCTTTGGCCAACGATGTTATGCCGAGACTTAATCCTGATGTAAAATATAGTAACAACCTACGCACCCCTCACTCACTGCTGTCCATGTGCATGTCCAGCAGTCGCTGAAATGTCCCCAGTGACTTCGCTTCTATCGCCACCGCTGGCAATGCATTCCATGCATTCACAACACTCTGCGTAAAGAACCTACCTCTGATGTCTTCTTTATACCTTCCTCCTAATATCTTCAAACTATGACTTCTCATACCAGTCAATCCTGCCCTGGGGAAATATCTCTGGCTATTGACTCTACCTATTCCTCTCATTATTTTGTATACCTTGGTCAGGTCTCCTCTGTTCCTCCTTTTTCCCAGAGAGAAAAGTCCAAGCTTATTCAACCTCTCTTCATAAGGCAAGCCCTCCAGTCCGGGCAGCATCCTGGTAAACCTTCTTTGCACCCTCTCAAAAGCCTCTGTATCTTTCCTATAGTAGGGCGACCAGAACTGGACACAGTAATCCAAGTGTGGTCTCACCAGGGACTTGTAGAGCTGCAGCAAAACCTCACAGCTCTTAAACCCGATCCCCCTGTTGATGAAAACCAAAACACCATATGCTTTCTTAGCAACTCTATCCACTTAGGTGGCAACTTTGAGGGAACTATGTTCTTGCACACCAGATCCCTCTGTTCCTCCACACTGCCAAGAATCATGTCTTTAATCCTATATTCAGCATTCGGATTTGACCTTCCAAAATGCATGACTTCGCATTTATCCAGGTTGAACTCCATCTAACATTTCTCAGCCCAGCTCTGCATCCTGCCTATGTTGCGCTGCAGCCTGCAGTAGCCCTCTATACTATCGACGACACCTCCAACCTTTGTGTCATCTGCAAATTTACTAACCTACCCCTCAACCTCCCCATCCAAGTCATTTATAGAAACTACAAAGAGCAGAGGCCCAAGTACAGAGCCCTGCAGGACCCCACTCAACATTGTCTTCCAGGCAGAATACTTTCCGTCTACAACCACTCTCTGCCTTCTGTCAGCCAGCCAATTCTGAATCCAGATCACCAAATCTCCCTGTATCCCATACTTCCTGATTTTGTGAATAAGCCTACCATGGGGATCAGCATGGGCCTTGCTGAAATCCATATACACCACATCCATGCTAGACTGTCGTCGACCTGTCTTGACACCTCCTCAAAGAACTCAATAAGATTTGTGAGACATGACCTGCCCCTCACAAAGCCATGCTGACTGCCGTTAATCACACTATGTTTTGCCAAATATTCATAAATCTTATCCCTCAGAATTCTTCCCACAACTTTGCTGACCACAGATGTGAGACTGACTGGTCTGGTAATTGCCAGGAATTTCCCTATTGCCCTTGAAAAGAGGAACAACATTCGCCTCCTTCCAGTCGTCTGGTGCGACTCCCGTGGAGAGTGAAGAGGCAAATATCCTCACCAGAGGCTTAGCAACCTCCTTTCTCACTTCCCGGAGCATCCTAGGATAAATCTGGTTTGGCCCTGGGGACTTATAAATCTTAATGTTTTCCAAAATTTCTAGCACATCATCTTCATCAATTGTGATCTGGTCAAGACCGTATCCCAACTCCTCTAAGTTCCCTTTCCTTGGTGAAAACCGAAGCAAAAAGCTCATTTAGGGCTTCCCCTATCTGCTCAGACTCCACGCACAAGTTCCTTCCGCTATCCCTGATCGGCCCTACCTTCTCCCTGATCATTCTCTTATTCCTCACGTATGAGTAAAACATTTTTGGGTTCTTCCTAATCCTTCTTGCCAAGCCTTTTTCGTGCCCCCTCCTGGCTCTCCTCAGTCCATTTCTAAGCTCCTTTCTAGCAAGCCTGTTTCCTCTAAAGCTGTGCAAGATCCTTGCTACCTCCACCTTACGTAACCTGCCTTTCTTTTGACGAGAAGTTCCTCTGTTCTCATCATCCAAGGGGATCAAATGTTGTGATCATACCAGCCTCCTCAATTTCTTCTGGCAGCTCATTCTGTACATGCACCACCCTCTGCCTGAAAAAGTTGCCCCTTAAGTCACTTTTAAATCTTTCCCTTCTCACCCTAAACCTATATCCTCTAGTTCTCCCCCACCCCAGGGAAAATACCTTGTCTATTTACCCTATCCAATGCCCTTATAAATCTCTATAAGTCACCCTTCAGCTTCTGACGCTGTAGAGAAACAGCCCCAACCTATTCAGCCTCTTACTACAGGTCAAATCCTCTAACCCTGGCAATATCCTTGTAAATCTTTTCTGAACCTTTTCAAGTTTCACAACATCTTTCCGATAGGAGGGGGACCAGAATTGCGCACAATATTCCAAAAATGGCTTGACTAATGTCCAATACAGTCACAACATGATCTCCTAACTCCTCAATGCTCTGTCCAATAAAGGAAAGCATACCAAGTGTGTTCACTGTCCTATCCACCTACTACTCCACCTTCAAGGAACTATGAACCTGCACTTCAAGGTCTCTTTTTGTTCAGCAACACTCCCCAAGACCTTACCATTAATTGTCTAAGTCCTGCTCTGATTTGCCTTTCCAAAATGCAGTACCTCACATTTGTTTGAATTAAACTCGATCTGTCACTCCTCAGTCCATTGGTCCATCTGATCAAGATCCCATTGTACTCTGAGGTAACCTTCTTTGCTGTCCACTACACCTCCAATTTTGGTGTCACCTGCAAACGTTCTAACTATACCTCCTATCCTTTTTGTAAATGATGAAAAGAAGTGGACCCAGCATCGATCCTATTTTGGCAAATACTTTTTATTGTCTATAGGAGAGCCTTTGAAAAAAAAATTGTTTAAAGTACTAAATGGCCTGATTGTCATTGTTGAAACTTGGGTAACAAAAATTGATGGGCTAATAGCAGTGGGTGACAAAGTTGAACTTGGGCAATACTGTTGCTTTGGGAAAAGAATATTTAGCTCCCACATTAAAAATCATTAAAACTGTATATTAAGAAAATCTGCTATTATGATAAGAAAGGTTGTCTCTGGCGAAAAATAACATGCTGAACATTTGTGCTAATTTTGTTTGTCCTGCTAAAAGATCTCCATTTTGATTCTTAATCCTTACATAAGCAAATATGTCAAAGACATTTGTTTTCTTGGCTCAGTAAATCATTTTATATTTATGCATAATCGCAACATGTGCGTAAGGAGCTGGAGCTAGTTGTTTGACCCTTCACATTTACTCCATCATGCAGGAACACTGGCTGATCTGGTTGTTGTTTCAGTTGCATGTTCCTGTCTACACCCTTATAACCTTTGATTCTCTTGTTTTTCAAAAATCTAACTTAGCCTGAAATAAATCCAATGCCCCAGGCTCCACTGCCATTTTATAGGGAAAAGAATTTCACGTGCTATAAGATCTTTTTGAGAGAATTATGTTATCCTCCTCTGTCTTAAATCCATGTACTCAAGTTTTAGACTCCTTCTTAGAAGCCATTCAGCTCCTGACCTCCTTACAACTTTAGTTCAAACATGAACAAAAGAGCTAAATTCCATATCATATGATGTCAAGGAGTCCTAGGAAAACTGGAGTTGGTTGGATTTGGGGAGAAAACACTCAGCTGATTGGAGTCATTACCTGGCACAAAAGATAGTTATGATTGTTGAAGGTTTAAATTAACTACTTGTCTACCGCCTCTAGATTTTCAGTTATCTCTGGGAGCTGTTCTAAGTCTTGTACAGTGAATTCGGATGCACGTTACCTGTTCAAAGCCTTCACCGTTGCCTTATTTTTCATGGTCAATTCCCCAAACACATTCAAGATGTCCAACACCTAGGTTTAGTTGCTGCTCCTTGTATTCAATACTTGTAGACATTTGCCATGTGTTTTTATTACCAGCTAGCTTTTTCTCCTATTCTGTTTTATCTTTTTTCAGTCCTTCTTTTGTTCTTAAAAATCTGACCAATCCTCTGACTACTACTAACATGCAGATATGTACAGTGTCTCTTTCAGTGCTACTCTCAACTTCCTATTTTGCCTTGGATGATGCATCCTTGCCAAGAGCCTTTCTTCTTTCTCACAAAGAGAAACGAGTTATTAAGTAACTCCCAAGTCTGCTACTCTAACCTTATTGTCCTACTTTTTAACCTAGTTTCCTGATTCACCTTAGTCAACTTTACCTACATAACATCATAATTACCTTTAGGTTTTAAACAACGAGGACTGTCACCTCTCCCTTTCAGAGTTTGCATGAAATTCAATTGTGTTGTGATCACTGGCACTTTGGGACTTGTTTTGCAGTGAAATTATTGATTAATTCTGTCTCATTGCACATGATCGGATCTAGATTAGCCTGCTTCCTGGATGGTGCTTGAAATTACTTTTATAAGCAATTGTTCCAAAACAGTCTCTTAAATATATTTCCCTGCCTATCTTAAACCTATAATATTCTCCTAAACTGCATGTACATTAAAGTCACTTGTGATTATTGCAGTTCATCTCTTTCTTGCCCCATTTATTTTTACTGTATTCTCTGTCCAGAACTCTAACTATTGTTAGAGAGCCAATGAGCTAATCCCACAAGTGAATCTCCTGTTTTGCTATATCTTACCTCTGCCCAAGCTACACAACATTTTCAAACTAAGTCCATCTCTCTACACTGAACTAATGTTGTCCTTCATTAATAAAGCTATTCCATCACCTTTTCCCAGCTTGCAGTCATTCTGATATGTAAAATACCTCCAGCGTTTGGATCACCTTCCATCCATGTTGCTGTAATAATGATCATGTTATACATGTTCATCTCCATCTGTGCTAAGAGTACATCCCTTTTGCCCTTTTATAAAATTCAGTATAAAAGTAGCAATAGATATGTGATCCTCTGGGAAAATAGAAGTTTATTTTGTTTCTGGCCAAGTCTTATGTTGTTTTACTGCCATAATGGCTGTGGAAGAGTTCCGGATGTTGTCTTGCCTTCTGATAATTAAAACATCTATTTTTAAAAAGAAACAAACATTCAATGCGATGCTATTTTACTACATTCTGTTAACAAGTAAACTGTTGAAAAATGTGAAGAGATTCCAACAAATCTTAATGTTTTTCGCATCAAAACGTAGGTTTGCTTCAATCAAAAGATTTAATCATAAACTTTTCCTTTTCTGAGACAAGTTCCTTAATGCTTCTAAGATTTTGTTTTCCCGTAATTGGCACCCCTGAACTGTACTTGCCTCTTTGGCCTTTCCTCACTTAACCTGTGCTGCAACCAATCAGGAAGGTTAAATTCTTTTCGGCATGCAGCTATACCTTTTCTTCAAATTAAAATGTAAATTTTCTTAGGATTAGGAATTAAAGTTGCTGTTTCTTTCACTCAAATATTTAAATTTGGTTTTTACAGCTTACAGTAGGAATAGTTAATGACATTTAATTTAAAATGCCAGCAAATGCTGTATTCACCCTCAGAAAATGGCCACACCGGATCATGTTTTATTTGCAAATCGAAAAATTGTATGTATTAGGTGAACTGTTTTATGCCAACAGATAATTGACAAGAGAGTTGCACCTACTTTTGGTCTGGAAAGTTATTTGCATGAGAATTCGTTGGATCCTCATTTTTATATCCGTTGACAAAGTGGTTATCATATGACCTATGTAAACCATCTTTCAGTTGTACGTGGACAATTGGAGGGAAGAGACTGCTATTTTTCTAGACACTCTTTCTGTTGTTAGCGCTAGTCCTATTATTCATGAATATAATTTGTTCTGATTGAATAATTGGAAGCCAATAATCGTCTTCACCCACCATCCCGCTGTACATACTCTAACTATATATTCCGTTGTCATCATGTGTCACCTTCTCAGGCTAAATAAGACCATTTGGTGTCACTGCTGTACTCCTTTTGTCTTGACTGATTGCCGTTGAGTCGCAGTAGTTCTGGGAAACTTTAGGCACGTAGGGACAGGCAGTAAAGTGGTGGCTTTGGTCATATGGCCAATTCAGGGGAAAAATGATTTGAACAAAAACTGCCTGTATTAACTTCTACATTTTATCGTTGTATGCCTCATCTATCTCTTTTTCACTATAGACTCAACAATTCCATCATTTTCTGGTCATATTAAAATATTTTCCTTTTTAAAGCAACCTGAGGGAATCATTGTCTGGTAAATGCTGTGGTTTCCCGATAAATTATTAACTTTCTCTGCAACTAGTAAACACCTCTGGCTGTCTAGCAGTGACAATAATGCAGCTCAGCAGGCATTGACTGCTTACTACAGCTATTTATTAATTTGAAACTGGAATAGCTCCTACCACAATAAAAACATAATGGTGGCTTAACATGGTAAAGCCTGGACATCACTACAGCATGCTCATGGTGATTCCTTCCAAATGATTTAGGGAATATTGTGCGAAAAGGTAAAAGCCAATCCCATCATTGTGCAACTATCCATTTTAAATTATGTGCAGTGTCCATAGCAGATAGCTGGCTACAGGTTGCCCGGGTATAAATTTAACTAATACAGACAACGTGAGAGCATTTTTATTTTATTAAACATTGTTTGATCTTTGCAGCATTTGTTTTATCTCCTTTGTTCTTGTTGATAGCTAATTGTTCTGTTTATTGTCCTAAATTAACTCTTCAATGATGTGTACATTTTGTTTTTATTGATTTATTTCACTTAACAATATCTATAATGGAATTTTAAATCCTGGTACATTCAACGGTGCTGAATTTTTTTTACAAATATGTTACAAATAATATGGATTTATATGACCTGTGTTCAACTACTTTTGTAGAATTTCCTTGAATGGCTGAACATGAATTCTTTTAATTGTCATAAAATTTGTTGCAAGAAATTTTATATCTTTTTAGTATTCAGGTTCCAACATTTTCATTTATGCATGTGAGCAGCTTAGATTCTCCACATTAGAAATGTCGAAGTGCATCAATAAAGTGATCTGGTTTACCGGCTGTCTGAAATTAAGACAACATTCAAAGAGTGCACAACATAAGGTGGTGCCTCAGTTTGCTATAACTGTATATAAGTTCATTATTGACAAGTCTCGGAGTTGTTATCCTTCTAGCTACTGTAGTAATGTTAGTTACTGGGTTGTCAATCTTTGATTTCAACAAATGGATGTGTTCGTGGAGGTAATGATTTTCGTTATACTTGGGTCACCAAAACGCGGAACTGATTATGGTCAGTCAATAACCTCTTGGCAGTGCTTTACTCTGTTTAGCTATCCGGCTCTTGAGAGTTCAGGTCTTAACTATGTTGCCAAGATGACAATTGTGTGAAGTCTGAAGTCATGTTTTCAGTCTGGATGAGGTAATGATATTTGATGTTTCTAGACTACCCTTCAAGGATGATACCCTTCAAGGTTTCTTTAATTTAGTGCATTTCAGATGTTTTGTCCAAGGACAGGACGCTAGCAGATCCTTTTAATTTTTGGTACTTTTCAGGTATTTCGTCCAAGGATGGGAACATTAAAAATGCCTTTAATTTTGGTACATTTTAAGTATTCTGCCCAAGGATGGGACCATTACAGATTCCTTTCATCTTAATACATTTCAGGCATTCCGTCCAAAATGGGACCATTACAGACACCTTTTTAATTTTGGTAAATTTCAGGTTCCAGACTCGTAAGTTAACGAGTTGCTGTGTTGATGATTATGTACAAGAAACAGGTTTAAGATATATCTGGAATTCTTTGCAGGTCTTGGAGTCATCGTCATTTGCCTGAGTTCAGTGGTAACTGTCGTAACAGGTATCTCTATGTCAGCCATTTGTACCAATGGAGTTGTTCGAGGAGGTAATGTAAAAACAAATTCATTGCACTATTCAGATCGTTATGAAATGAACTATGTTTAAAGGGAAAATTGTAGCTAATGTGTGAAAAGCAGCCTGCTTCACATTACCAATTACAATTGACCTGATTTTGAAATGATTCATTCTAAATATACTTTGCAATCTGATAATTGTAATTTATGTTGTATTTAGAAAAAAGCAAAAATAGTTGAACTTTTACCTTCACTAATCAACAAATTAATCTTATGTGAATCTGAATGCAGATATTGATGTAGAGTGTTGGCAACATTGAAATAAAATGTATTCAGTCTTAGCAGACTAGTACTTAATCCATAATACGTATTAGCCTCCTCTTTCTAGTTCTAAAGGGAAAGATAAAGGAGTGAACAGAGAATATGTAATGCTAAGTATGTTTTCTGCATCCCACCCTCCACATGGTTAAAAGATGCCTGAGAATACGGCCCTATTAAGATTACTTCTGTTTCGTCTAGATCCATTTTGCAGTCTTATTTCTCAAACTCCGCACCAATGCACCTGCCAAGTAGCTTTCTAAACACGTTATTTTTGTTTCCCACTTTTGGACACTAAATGGCTTATGGTTAGATCAATATATCTTGATGTTCGAGCTACACTGATTTACAAATGCTTTGTTACATTCTAAATGTGTTCCTTGATTGATTAAATTATCTTGATATAATTGAAGTCACCTCATAATAGTATTTGTTTCCTCAATATTTCCGAATCACTTGCAGTTATTTTCCCCTCTCATCTCCCCTGTTAGCTTGCAATATGAATTCAGACCTGTACAATTTCCGTTTTTATTTCTCGTCTGTTCCTTGTCTGATTGCCTTGTAACAAAAATGTCCTTAGAAGTAACATTGCAAGTATGAAAGAATGCATCCAGTCATCGCTATTCTCTTCTGAAAAATAGTAAAGTCAGAAATATTTATTTCCGAGCCATGCCTCCTGTATGTGGCTACGATACCATGTGCAGTCTGGAGTAACTTTTTTTTTACATTCTGTATAATCTGACTGCAGAGCAAATAAACGTTGGGACTATTACCTAATGCAGTGCTTACGAAATTATTTTCTAATGTGATCCCATTTTGGTTCTTAAAAATTATCATTATCTCAGCAGCTACCAGGAACACGAGCAACATTTAGTTATTAATTGTTAAAGTTTGCATTTAATGGTAATATAATATATCACATTTGTTAAAATACTTTGGGGGGTTGGGGGTGGGGGGGTTGTTATTTTATGTGCTCACAGGGCCTAATGAGACTGTGACTCGGTCTCTCAATCTGCACTATAATTGATACTGCGCATCTGACGTTCACTGTGACATCTACGGTTGGTTGTTGGAAGATTCATGCAGATAAATGAGTAAAATGAAGCTTCATGCAGATACATGCTATTAAAATGCACCATACTTTTAATGTGCATGTTGCAATGTCAAAATAATCAATCATCATGCCAAACCAGAATTCTGACAGAAATTCTGAAAGTGTTTTATTCTCAAAATTGATTGGGTGAACTTTCAAGAAGCTGTTTTAGTATCATTTGTGGGTTCATCCATGTCATCAAGCTGATATTGAGAAGAGTTTTGCATCCAATCGAACTTTGCATACGTTTCCCTCAATTTGAGACCAAATACATCTCCAGTTGTTCAAGATCTGGATTGCCATATCACTGGGACAGTTTGTTTTTTTGCAGGGGGGAGGGTGGTTGTGGAGTATGCTGAATGAAGGAGCAGTACTCTGAAAGCTAGTGCTTCCAAATAAACCTGTTGGATTATAACCTGGTGTTGTGATTTTCAACTTTGTACACCCCAGTCCAACACTGGCATCTCCAAATCATTTTGCACAAGTAGCATAGCTAAATTTTCAAAAAGTGACAAATTGTCAGTTGACAGGGATTAATACCTGTAAAATGCTGCAACTCATTTAATTTAATATTCAGGCTTTCATTTTGCCAAAAAGCTAGACATCAGAAAAACACAACTAGGAAACCTGAACTTGTGCCTGGAGGATCTAGCTTGCTGCTTGCTGTGAACCACCTCTCTGCTGGACACTGGGCACCAATATATCATCTACAGGTATTAGCATCTGATACCTGCCAAACCATCTTGACGCCTCTACTATTCACTGGCAGTGTGCTCTAAGCACAGACTTGCATTGAAGGACACAAGAGCAACTCGTACTAAGAGGTTGCAGAGGGTACACTTTGCACACAGTGACGGGCACCCAGCTTGATTATTAGATTAGATTGTATCTTAAGGTTGCTTGCTTGCTTGTTCACTTAGCACCTACCTGGATGTTCATAGCATCCTGCTGTGCCTTGGCATCCCATGCCAAGTAATGCAGTCACAAAAACGGTCAGCTTACCTTGTTGCTTAGCAGTCCTCAGTGAAGCAGGGATGTACATCCTTCCGTACAGCAGTATGCTCTATCAATCTCTCTCGTGCTTCTGCAGCAAACACACTACATGTGCAGGAAGCAGGCAGCTGTGTTTCTAACTCTCTTAGGGGAGTAAATCCCTATGGAGGCACCCACCAGTCAGTGGAGTTACTGGATGGTCAACTAGGAAGTGGATTTTGGGGGCTCACTGGCATATTCAGGCTGAGGCTAGAGGCCACTGGCAGAGAAGCACTCCGTGTTGTCTTCCATCGCAATGTACATGGAAAGGATGCAATAGGGGAAACAAAAAAAAGTCACCATGACCATAAAGTGGCTAGGATAAGTGACCCCTCCGCCACAAACGGTGATCATAGGGCTTTTGAAAGGGGGAGAAACATGGGTCATGGGCAATCTGCAGCACACAAGCTGCCTCCTTCCCAGCTACAGTATTGCCATCTGGCAGCATTGACCCTCTGTTGAAGTTCCCTGGTACAGCCATTGATGAACACCTATCCTGTTTCTTTGAGAACTGGGTCTCTCAAGCAGCCCCTGAGGGTTTTGGGCCTGTCTCTCCATGATAACTGCCAACTTGACCATTCAAGCAGCCAGATGTTTGAAAGATTCATTGCAGTGGTGGAGCCTCTGAGGAATCGGGACCATTGCATCCCATGTGCCTCTGTGCCACTGCTCCTCTGTTCTCATCCAATTGCATGCCACATTCTGAATATGGACCACACCAAGGTACCAGTATCTGGTGTGGTTGGGGAAGTGCAGAGGCAGCTTGCTGATGCTTTGTCTGAGGCTGCTGTTGTCCATGGAGGTTGAGGATCTGGCTTTGGTGGAGCCTGGCATTGAGGGTAAGCTAGTAGGAGACAAAATAAAGAAGGCATCACGGCCAGTGGTTAAAAGTGGAGTGCAATGATTGAGGCTGAGGCAGGTATTATTGTGAGAGTTGAAGTGGAATGCAGGGTGGTACTGTGGCCTGCCACAGTATGTTTCAGTGCCGTTGTAGAAGTAGTCCTGATCTTGGTCATGGAGATCTACAGCACAGGTAAAGACTCTTTGCCTTATCAGCTAAGTCTGTGCTGGTCACAAACAAGCACCTAACTAGTCTAATCTCATTTTCCAGCAGTTGACCATAGCCTTGTCTTTCTTGGCATCACAAATTCACATTTAAATACTACTTAAATGTTTTTCATTCTCCTGCGAGGGTCAGGATTCACCTCTTGTAGGGAATGAGGACCTGCTTGTTGGCCACCCCTCCACCTGTATGGGCTGTCTTCTTCTGTGATAAACAAAAATGGAGTAGGGAATGAGTATGATTAATGAGTGGCACAGCAGGTGGTGCATACGGGTCGGGGTGGGGATGGGGACGTGTATGTGTGCCGAGACAAAATGCTACTTCCTGAAGCACCTTTGAAGTTTGGCATTTTTGTACCTGTCCTGATTGCAAGATGAAAAGTTTCACCAGGATATTTGTTTGTTTTTGAATATTTTTTAATTTGCTGAGGTTCACCAAATAACCTATAATTTGATTTTGGGTAGTTTGGTGTCTGATACTCTAGAAAGTTAATGGTCATTTCCTTTATTTCAAGTTGTCTCTAGTCAAATGCACAATCTTAGCTGTGTTAAACACAGAGGAACCTTGATTATCCGAACGAGGTGGACGGGCACTATTTCGTTCAGATAATTGATTTTACGTTAAACAAGGGAAGCCATGCTGATCTAACGCCGTGCTCTACTGGAGAATTTGTTTAAGTCTTTAATTTTAGTAAGTCTGCTATTTAAACAAACTAATCCTTGCAGTCTGCCAATTACAAGTTAAAATGAAAAGGACTTAGCATCACATAAATACTGTGTATGTCAGATCCCAGCATTAAACAAGGACCCGAACAGCTACTACAACCGCAAGACCATTTGTCAGTTTCCGGGAACACTGTCTTGCGAGAGAAAGACAGAAGCACGTCTCGCGCACGCATTTACGTTCTCGGCCTTTTCTTTAAATGAACGGCCCAGTAAAGTGATGGGAATATCCTGTACTGTAAAACACTGACGTTTGCAAAGGGCTGTGTAACAACCCTTACCTAAAAAATATCCAGTTAGTGATGCTTGAGCTGCTTGTGTTTCTTTGTTTTGTCAGTTTTCACATGTTCTTCAGTATGGGTCACTCGATTACACGTCCCTGTTTGATGTAATGTTTTTGTGGGACCTTGAAATCTGCTTCGGAAAATTCAAAATTCGGATAATCGAGGTTCCTCTGTATGTTAACTTCAAGCAGTCCCTTCCCTCATTTATGTTGGCAAATGATTTTTTAAATTATTAGAATATTAACTATTTTCTGACCTACAGGTGGTGCCTACTATCTCATATCCAGGAGTCTCGGACCAGAATTTGGTGGATCTATTGGCTTAATCTTTTCCTTTGCTAATGCTGTAGCCGTGGCAATGTATGTTGTTGGGTTTGCAGAAACTGTAGTGGATATTCTAAAGGTAATCTAATTTATTTGTTTGCTAACTGTAGCATAAGTTATTTATTAAGTTTTTTTAAAAGTCCCATCTTTGAACTTCTTTGCTATTTTTCACAATAATTTGTCATCTTTGCAGGAAAATAATGTTCTCATGGTGGATTCAATCAGTGATATACGAATTGTAGGTTGCATTACGGTAGTAGTACTTCTTGGCATAACAGTAGCTGGCATGGAGTGGGAAACAAAGGTAATATTTTTAAAATGCAGCTAAAATCTTATCAGTGCAGCTTAAAATAGAAGTCACTTTAATCCAGTATCTTGTCTTATTTAGTCAAAATCAAATGAGAATTTCAGTTTCTTTGTTTGAAAGTAAGTGAGATGTATTGATGCAAATTTTGTCTTTTCGACAGGCTCAAGTTGTTCTTTTGATAATTCTTCTTATCGGTATTGCTAACTTTTTTATTGGAACTGTTATTCCAAGTACAATTGAAAAAAGAAGCAAAGGTTTCTTTAACTATCAAGGTAAGTTCTGTGCTTATCAATAAGGAACCTATTTGGTGGGAAGAGATGAAACATGCAGTCCAATTAATTTGGCCTCTCAATTTAGCAGTTTCTTATTTTTAACCTATGCAGCTCAAGTATTTGCAGAGAATTTTGGGCCATCTTTCAGGGATGGAGAAAGTTTCTTCTCTGTCTTTGCCATCTTTTTCCCAGCTGCTACTGGCATTCTTGCTGGTGCCAACATCTCTGGTGATTTAAAGGTATGTTCCTCTTGATTACTTTTTAATATATTAAGTGTATTTATTTTATGTCAAAGCTTTGTGACCTTAAAACGCTTGCATTTCAGGATCCACAAGTAGCCATCCCAAAAGGAACGATGTTAGCTATCTTCGTAACAACTTTGACTTATATAGCTGTTGCCATCTGCATAGGTAAGATAGTACCTTGTTCTTGAGTGATTATTGTTTAGAGACTAAAACATAAATACAAGAAATCATAGATGAACACAAAGTATGCTTAAGTGGAAATTATGAGCTAGTAAGTATTAAAAATAGAAAGTCATTTCCCAGTTCTTTACGTATCCAATATTAAAAATACTGAAGTACAGATATTTATTTTCACCAATTGAACAATGTTTGAGTGCAGTAGATTGAAGTAGATACGTTTTAAACTTAAAGTGCCAAAAGCCCAGGAAACTGTTGGCCCTGATTTTTGTGGGGGAGGGAATGGCAGTGTACCTTTGTGGGAAAGACTACTTTGGAATATGGTAGTTGCCAAATTTAAAGACAGAACTTCATAATTTTTTTAGTAAACTGTTTCCTGCCTGACCAAAGGCCTCAACCAGTGACTGCTGATGCCAGAACTAGTGAAATCCATCAGTTTAAAATGTTAACACTCTTCTCTGATATTGTCCAGCCTGTTGGATGTCTCCACCAATTATTTTATTGCAGATTTGCAGCATTCACTGAATTTAACAAGTAATTTCATTTATTTATGCTTAACCAGTTTACAGAAGAGAATGTATTGGTATACAGCACAGTTATTTACAGTACGAGTAATTAGTATGATTGCTTAAAATAATTGACTTTTTTCTTAAATTGAGCTGTTCTGTCACGCATCAACCAGTGCAGCCATATATACATTAACACTGCACTATAGCTGCTTCCAAGAGTATTTTGACTTTTTTTTTCTGAGAGATTTTAAGACCGAGGTATTGAGCTGTCTAATTGGAAAGGTGGTAAAGTAAACAGTTTGTGAGGCCTAGGGTTTTTCTTAAAGTTGGAACAATAGAAGCAGTTTGGGTCAGTGTGGTCAAGCTCTCTCAGAACCAGGATTTTTAATTAGCTTTCAGCAGTTGCTGTTGGGTGGAAGAAGTGATAGCTATTTTTCTCCCTCTCCCAGTTACAGGCACAGGCTGGTATTTCTCAGCCTACTACAGGAATTGCATGTGAAACAATCCTGTTTTCTGGATTTGCCTTTTGCCAAGGGTGTTTTTATGGGATGTTTAGCAGTAAAACAATCATTCTGCTAAGATTTTCAATATAGTTGTTATTCCAAGTTCGTCTTTTCCTTTTTGTAATTTTACCAGTAATGTTTGAAAAAATGGTTTGCTTAACATCGAGCAGCTTAACCAATGAAATTGCATCTGGAACCCAGCGCCTTACGAGAAAGTTAGTTTTAGGCTACCTTTTGAGGGAGATTAATCCACAACAATGTGAACAATACATCACACTTCTAATGGCACTCATTAGCTTTTGGATGTTGTAACCAGGTTTTAGTGTACTCAATATATCAATATTACGTTATGCAGTTCCACTAATAAAGAAATATAGTTACCTGAGAATAATGCAAAGTTGAACGACAATGAGATGAATAATTTTGTCTGTGATCTCAACCACTACCTTTACTCTGTATAATTAAGTCCCTGGAGGATATTGTTCATGTTTGCAAAAAAAGTCAGAAACTAGAACTACCAGATATACCTCCCGACTCTGATAGTGCTGTAATATTTCATTTTCTTTATTGCTTCAGTAGCAATCCAATCCTTGCACTAACTAAAACTGGTTTAATGTTAGTCTTTAATGTATCACCAATATGTCTTACTTTTGCCATTTGAATTACATTAG
Source organism: Chiloscyllium plagiosum (assembly GCF_037043375.1). Taxonomy (NCBI): domain Eukaryota; kingdom Metazoa; phylum Chordata; class Chondrichthyes; order Orectolobiformes; family Hemiscylliidae; genus Chiloscyllium; species Chiloscyllium plagiosum. The sequence goes on from NW_028270180.1 coordinate 31,045,355, forward strand.
GTGGATATGTAAACTTTGTTTAATTTTGGTTGTACACTGTAACTCCTTAACATAGGCTGTAATTTTATTTAGATTTTGGGTTCTTGGTGAAATAATTTGATTACTGGATAGCTGGTGTATGGCTTAAATATAAAACAAGCACTGCATGGCCTTGTTTGAATATCCCTTTTGTTGATTTGAGGCAAGGCTGACATGGATAATAAAACAGTGGTACTAATCTTGCCTCTAAATCTCATTGAGTGCTCAGTCTCTATCTCAGCCAAAGATTCACCTGAAGAGCAAAGGGAGTTCTGCACTAGTAGCTGCCATATTTTGGATGAGATGTTCAAGCCAAAGTGTTATCCACTCCACTCCACTCCATTTTTTTCATACAAAAACAAGAACAGGACTTTTGGTGTTGCAACCCGCACTTAGTTTCCAGTCAAGGCATCAGAATAGATAATCTGGTTGTTTAATTTCAAAATTCAAAAAAGCACTTAATCATGAAGGTGGCATGAGAACACTTGCAAGCCTTGTGAGTTATAACCTTTTGGGTTGTTTAACTTTTTATCTATTTGTGAATTAAAAGCATCTTTTTCTTACCTTTTTGCTTGCAGGTGCGACTGTTGTACGTGATGCTACAGGAAGTGTTAATGATACCATCAGTGCTTTGACAAGTTGTAATGGTTCAGCAGCTTGTAAATTAGGATACGATTTCTCTGACTGTGATACACAGATGTGCAATTTTGGTTTAATGAATAACTTCCAGGTAATAGTTGTATGGCCGATGGAACTACGATAACAACGTATTTCAAATTTATTGGAGTGTAAAACTGGTATTGCAAATCTAGTTATGTATTAGAAGCAACCCAGTTTTCCTTTTATGTAATAAAACAGAGCTGCAAATGCTAGAGGTCAGAACAGTTCTGAAGAAGGGTCACTGAACTCAACATTAACTCACACTATCTCTCGAAAGCTGCTGCGAACCCCGAGTTTCACCAGCAATTTCTGTTTTAGTTTGTTCTAGCTTTCCTTTACAGTGGAAGTATTGTAAATGGACGGCCTAAACTTCAGTTTGACATTTTTTTTTTATTTTGGAGTTTTTCTGGTGTAACGATGAGTTTGATTAGCAAATGCCACTTTTCAAGAGGGAATGATTTGCCTGTAACTGTGACCTCTATCATGGTAGAAATGATCACTGAAGTTCTCCAATATGTTTTTTTGAATTTAAAATATAAAACCTATTTACTTCCTAGGCTTGTTCTAAACACTTGTGCTTTTGTAGTTTTGTGACTTTGTATATTTGATGTGGCCACTAAAGATTCATTTGTAATAACTGAAGAAGAGCAGGAGATTCCCTAAGTGTTAAAGCTATTGATGTAATTAAATATTCGACTGTGATATCTATGCCAATGCCATCTTCCCCACACTTTTTTTTTTAATATATATTATGGCTCAAACTTGGATTACATTTAGATGCTACCTCAAAGCCCTTGGGAAATACATCAACACAGAAGGATTCTCCATATCATTTGGAAGGACAGACTTAATTGTAGCAGCCATCAGCATCAAGGCTATTATCATCTGACACCAACTCTGCTGGGCTGGCCATGTGCTTATGATGTCTGAGTTCTGACTGCCAAAATCTTCTGCACCCAGCTCAAGGGAGACATTCAAATGAGAAGAGGACAAGGGAAGTGTTTCAAAGACTCCCTGCAGACTTCTCTCATGTAATGCAACATAGATGTCGGCATGTAGGATAAAATCCAAAGTCACAGCAACAGGTTATAGTTCAACAGGTTTATTTGAAATCACAAGCTTTTGAAGCGCTGCTCCTTCATCAGTTGAAGTTATGTCGGAGACCCTCCTTCAGAAGAACCCGACGTGGAGGAAGCTCCTGTATGAAGAGATGCAATTCTTTGTGAACAAGAGGAAGTATGGAAAAGGAACTGGAGAAAGAAATGCCAGCAATGGAGGCCTAGGACCACTTCCAAACCCTAACCCCAATACTTGCTAACAATGGAGAAAGCAGAATTAACATTGAGTCCAATGACCCTTCAGAATGCTGCTGAAGGTGATCAGTTGCACTCCAGTGTTAACTCTGTTTTCTTGCTACATATGCTGCCAGACCTGTTGAGTTACTCCATCAATTTCTGTTTTGTTATATGAGAGTTCAGGTCCTTTTTAGGCACATTTGATTGGCAGTAAATTGGTTGAAATTCTTGCAGTATGCAACACCAAATTACAATTACAAATTTTCTCATCACCTCTGTAAACAAATCAGACACTAATTGGAGAGGTGAAAAATGGGTTGAAATAATTGTCACAAAAAAAGCGAGAAACTTCATGGGGGAAGAGGGTGAGGGAGAACAGAAGTTTATTGATTCAAAACATCAATGTTTTTTGTTTCTTTCTAGATGTCTGAGCACAGCATTTGCAGCTTTTTCCTTTTATGTCAGATTCCCAGCATCTACTGTATTTTATTTTTGTGTTGAGGAATACTCAATTTCTGGGTTAAAACTCTCAACGGTTTAAGTATATACAAAAACAAAACTATGTTAACATTTTGGTGTAGAAGGTGTGTTATGCTGTCAGAGCTGCTATTTTTTTGCTTAAGTGAGATATTAAACAGATGCCTAACTGGCTTGCTTAAGTGGATGCAAAAGATTTTGAGGAGGAGATGAAGGAACTATCCCCAGTATTCTAAAGTTTTATCCCTCAAACAACGACAGAAAGAAAAAAATGGATTGTCTGGCCATTGCAGTTTGACAGTTTGCTGTGCAAATTGGTTGCCACATTTCCTATGTTACAAGAATGGCTTTAGTTTTAAAAAAACTTCATTGACTGTAAAGCATTTACAGATGTTCAGTATTTGTAAAAAAAAAAAAACTGAAATTGCAAGCCTTGTATTCCTTTCAGAAAGGAAATGTATACATTTTCACACCTCATGTCACTGAAATATTTCAGTTCGTTATCCTTTGAAATGCAGTTCTACTTAGGTAAACCTATCAGCAATTCTGCATCTGTGACATTACTTAAACATTAACTGGGTATTCATTTTGATAAATCAGTTCCATTTAGACATTCAGAAAGAAAGAAAACTATGTTTTGAACGAATAAACTTCTGTTCTCCCTCACCCTCTTCCCCCATGATGTTTCTCACTTTTTTTTTTGTGACAATTATTTCAACCCATTTTTCACTTCTCCAATTAGTGCCTGATTTGTTTACAGATGTGATGAGAGAGTTTGTAGCATACTGCAAGAATTTCAACCAATTTGCTGCCAATTAAATGTGCCTAAAAAGGACCTGAACTCGCATGTAACAAAACAGAAATTGCTGGATAAACTTAACAGGTCTGGCAGCATATATAGCAAGAAAACAGAGTTAACATTTGAGTCCAAATTCAGAACACTGCTGAAGGTGAGCAGAAGGGTCACTGGACTCAATGTTAACTCTGCTTTTCTCCATAGATGTTGCCAAACCTGCTGAGTTTCTCCAGCAATTTCTGTTTTAGTTTTAAATTTCTAGCATCCATAGGTCTTCATTTAATTTTAGTGTTTAACACACTGGCTGCATCTCTTCCAGGTATGCACATCTTAAAGTTCTGCTTCTCTTAAAGATTCCATTCGAATCTTTCTTCTTGTTCATCATTATTACTTGTGTTGTCGCTTCAAGTGTTTGACAAGACATTTTCCAAAACTTACTTTCATAACTATATCACATTCCTCAGTGAATGCCTCCAGGTCAGACTCAGCCCACATGGATTCCAACTGGAATTTAAGCCTTTGTTTTTCAAATCCACCTAGGATCATGGAATCTCTGTGATGTACAGTGCTCCTCAGGCAACTATTTGCGCTGCATCCCGAGATCCATATGTCAGCGGATGTACACTCTTGACTCCTCTCTCCATCAGCACTGCCTCATACTTCTCTCACAGCTGCCCTGCCCTTCCCCCCCCCCCCCCCCCCTCTAGTTCTGCTTTATTCTGCGGCTTGTTCAACATTTTAATGACAAACTTTTAATCATCCTTTTCAGGCTTTAAGGAATGAACTTTTAGCAACTCAGAGGTACCTTGCCTTTCTGGAACCTTCCTCACCTTCCCTCTGTCTCCATTGCTTCTCTTAACCCTACCTTTTTGTTGGATATTTACCATCCCTTCAGATCTTCCATTGTCTGCTGAGTGTTCTGTACTCAGCAGAGGTCTTAGTTTTATCCCTCCCACCTCAATTAATTTGAACTTTCCATCCATCACCTCCATACCAATTTCTTTGGAGAAAAGTCCTTTCCGCATCCCACAGATCCGTTCACCTGCCTCCAATACAGTCTTGACCCTTTCCTCTGGCCTTTCACCTGTGTGCGTTTGATCTGATTATTGAAAACTGTCACCTTAATGTCTGTGCCCCAACCTCACCAGTTTTACTTGATCTCCCTCTTAACTGCACTCCGTGTTCTCAGATCCAACCCTGACTTTGTCAGCAAGCCTGATAACCAGGGTAGTGGTGGTGTTTAGCGTGCTGACCTCTACATTGCGGAGGCTGAGTGTCAGCTCTCAGACATCTCCTCCTGTTTCCCTGAATCATTATCCCAATATCAGATATCAAACTACTTTATCCATGGTAATCAGTCATCTCATCTCCTCTGGAGATATCTGTTATTCTCCCTTCCCCAACAGTGTCCCAGGTTTTACAGTCCACTTCTATATTCTTTTGAAAATTCACAAACAGGCATGTCCAGGCAGACCAATCCTTTGTAGGTGAAAATGAGGACTGGAAATGCTAGAGATTAGAGTTCAGTGGGGTGCTGGAAAAGCACAGCAGATCAGGCAGCTTCAGAGGAGCAGGAAAATCAACATTTCGGGCCCTTCATCAGTTGTTTCCTCCTGTTCCTATCCCATAGATCTTGATACTTTCTACCTTGACTTTTTCTTTTTCTTCTTCCCTTATCCAGACCCCTCCCATTGACATATTATGATTCTTTTGATGCTTTACGGAGTTTTAGAATTTCCAGTTCATAGTCACCTAGTTGGCTCTTCACCATGGACATGTGAACCCTTTTTATACATTGATTTTACATCAGAATAGTCTTGAGCCTCTTTGCTTCTTTCTGGAAGTGGCGAAAAGGCCTGAATTATTCCCATCCTCTACCACCCTCCTCCTCGCTGAGCTTGTTTGAACAGCAACACCTTTTGATTTAAAGTATTTGAAAGAAGTTAAAGGTGTGGCCATAATCCATGAGTGGGGCCCCAGTTATGCTCCTGTCTCTTTAAGGGGTACATAGAATGTTACCCATTCCAATCCTACTTGGGTCTCTCCACAAAACACGTTTTCTCCACTACTTTGATGACGTCATTGCTGCTGCTTCCCTCTCCCATCTGGAATTGGAAAATTCATAATTTTGTTTCCAGTTTCCATACTGCTCGGACTCCTCCTTTCCCTTCCCTTCCCTTCCTCGACATCTGCGTTCTGAAGAAGGGTCACTGGACTCGAAATGTTAACTCTGCTTTCTCTCCACAGATGCTGGTAGACCTACTGAGTTTCTTCAGTTCTGTTTTTGTCAGTTTTCCAGCATCCACAGTTTTAATAAACTTCTATATGGTGCATATGGATTTAAAGAAAATATTATTAAAGAACTGAAGTATTTCTTTAAAGGGACCAAATCTGGTTCATGTAGGATACCTGATTTTAGATTCAAAGAGCAGTGAGATTACGTTTTCTTGCACTGTAGGTTATGAGCATGGTGTCTGGTTTTGGTCCCCTCATCACTGCAGGAATCTTCTCAGCTACTCTTTCCTCTGCCCTGGCCTCCTTAGTCAGTGCTCCCAAAATTTTCCAGGTAAGAAAGAACATAAGCTAATTAATAAGTGATGTATAACATTGAAGATTGTTAATTGCAGATAGCAGTTATTACAAATTAAAACCTTATTTGTTTTAGGTTCATGTAAAAATATGCACTAGGTAATTAGAATTATGTTTTGTTGCTGTGGTTCTGTTCGCCGAGCTGTAAGTTTTTGTTGCAAACATTTCATCCCCTGTCTAGGTGACATCCTCAGTGCTTGGGAGCCTCCTGTGAAGCGCTTCTGTGGTGTTTCCTCCGGCATCTATAGTGGCCTGTTCCTGCCGCTTCCGGTTGTCAGTTTCAGCTGTCCGCTGTAGTGGCCGGTATATTGGGTCCAGGTCTATGTATTTGTTGATGGAGTTCGTGGATGAGTGCCATGCTTCTAGGAATTCCCTGGCTGTTCTTTGTTTCGCTTGCCCTATAATGGTAGTGTTGTCCCAGTCAAATTCATGTTGTTTGTTGTCTGCGTGTGTGGCTACTAGGGATAGCTGGTCGTGTCGTTTCATGGCTAGTTGGTGTTCGTGGATGTGGATCGTTAGTTGTCTTCCTGTTTGTTCTATATAGTGTTTAGTGCAGTCCTTGCATGGGATTGTGTACACTACATTAGTTTTGCTCATGCTGGGTATCGGGTCCTTCGTTCTGGTGAGTTGTCTGAGAGTGGCTGTTGGTTTGTGTGCTGTTATAAGTCCCAGTGGTCGCAGTAGTCTGGCTGTCATTTCAGAGATGTTCTTGATGTATGGTAGTGTGGCTAGTCCTTTGGGTTGCGGCATGTCCTCGTTCTGTTGTCTTTCCCTTAGGCATCTGTTGATGAAATTGCGAGGATATCCGTTTTTGGCAAACACCTTGTATAGGTGTTCGTCTTCCTCTTTTTGCAGTTCTGGTGTGCTGCAGTGTGTTGTGGCCCTTTTGAATAGTGTCTTGATGCAACTTTGTTTGTGTGTATTGGGGTGGTTGCTTTCATAGTTCAGGACTTGGTCTGTGTGTGTGGCTTTCCTGTGTACCTTAGTGGTGAATTCTCCGTTTGGTGTTCTCTGTACCATCACGTCTAAGAATGGGAGTTGGTTGTCCTTTTCTTCCTCTCTCGTGAATCGGATTCCTGTGAGTGTGGCGTTGATGATCTGGTGTGTTTTCTCTATTTCCGTGCTTTTAATGATTACAAAGGTGTCATCCATGTATCTGACCCAGAGTTTGGGTTGAATTTGCAGTAAGACTGTTTGTTCTAACCTTTGCATTACTGCTCCTGCTATGAGTCCCGAGATCGGTGAGCCCATGGGTGTTCCGTTGATTTGTTCATATATCTGGTTGTTGAATGTGAAGTGTGTTGTGAGGCACAAGTCCAGTAGTTTAAGTATGCCTTTGTTGATAGGTTCCCCGTCTTGTTGTCTGTTATGTCTGTTCGAGCAGGTTGGCTATTGTTTCTCTGGCTAGGGCTTTGTCAATAGAGGTGAACAGTGCTGTTACATCGAATGAGACCATGGTTTCTTCCTTGTCTATGTGTATATTTCTGATGATGTCCAAGAATTCCTGTGTTGATTGCATAGAGTGCCTGGATCCGCTGATCAGGTGTTTTAGTTTCTGCTGTAGTTCTTTAGCCAGTTTGTGTGATGGTGTCCCTGGTAGTGATACTATGGGTCTGAGTGGGATGTCTGGTTTGTGCATTTAGGTAGTTCATAGAATCTGGGGGTGTTGTTACTTTCAGGTTTCATTCTTTGTAGGTCCGACCTGGTTATCTGTCCGTTTTTTTTGTAGGTTCCTCAGTGTGTTGTTTATCTTATTGGTGAGCTGTGGGGTGGGGTCAAACTCCCTCTTTTGGTAGGTGTTGGTATCTGCAAGTAGTTGTTGTGCTCTTTGGATGTACTCTGCTTTGTCCAGGATGACCGTCATTCTGCCTTTGTCTGCTGGTAGTATGATTATGTTCTTATCGTTTCTTAGTGATTTTAGTGCTTCCCTTTCCTTGGTGTTGAGGTTATGTGTTTGTCTTTTCCTTGTTATCAGGGGTATGATACTTTGTCTCACTGTTTGTTGTGTCTCTTCTGTCAGTCCATTGTTCCTGAGTGTGCCTTCTAGTGCTGCTAGGAAGTCTGCTGTCTTGGCATCCCTGTGGTTGTAGTTGAGTCCCTCGGCCAGTATTGTTCTTTCCTTGTCTGTGAGCTGTCTGTGGGAGAGGTTTTTTACCCAGGTGTGTGTTGTGGTGTCCTCTTTGTGTGTTAGTTTGGCCATTTTTTCTTTCAGTGCCGTTTTTTTGCGGAGTGTAGTCCTGTTCTGTCCTATGGTGACGGCCTGTTCTATGGTCCGGGTCCATTCCTGATTCGTGATTTTTGAAATTAACGACTTTTGGCACGCAATTTATTGTCTGTATCTGTGAAGTCTGTTGTGAGCGTCTGTAATCATTACCTGGATCATCCTGAGTCCGTTCTGTCTGGCTGTGTCTCTGGCTTGTGGATTGTTGACTGGTGGTCTGTATCTGACACTTGGTGGAAGGATTCGATTCTTTCGGCATTCATGCAGGAACCGGAGTTGTTCGTATGTGGCGCTTAGGCGGTTAGCGCAGGATTCCCATTTCCTGGCTTGTCATAGCGTCTCTCGCCCGTAGGTGTTCAAAGTTTGTGAGAAGATTTGAACTGAAACTGACAACTGGAAGCGGCAGGGACAGGCCACTATAAATGCTGGAGGAAACACCACAGAAGCGCTTCACAGGAGGCTCCCAAGCACTGAGGATGTCACCTAGACAGGGGACGAAACATCTGCAACAAAAACTTCCAGCTCGGCAAACAGAACCACAGCAACAAGTACCCGAGCTACAAATCTTCTCTCAAACTTTGAAATTATGTTTTGTATTTAGGTATGCTCCTGTTCAAGTCAGCACCATTATACAGAAATAGTCCATAATCAGGAAAGATTGAAATAGTGGGGAATAGATTTTCAAAAAAAGAGATACAGGAAATGCTGGAAGAATTTTGTAACCCAGACGTGACTGGGTCCAGGTGGGATCTATCGAAGACCGTCGGGGAAGATGGGGTAGAGGTTTGGTATTCCTGATGAAGGGCTTTTGCCCAAAACATCGATTTTACTGCTTCTCGGATGCTGCCTGAACTGCTGTGCTCTTCCAGCACCACTCTAATCTTAGAGGTTTTAGAGATACTGGCCATAATTTCCCAATCCTCCTCAGGCACAGAAGGGATGCCAGAGCATTGCACATGTAACACCCCTGTACAAACTTAAGGAGAAGGTGAAAACTGGCAATTGCACATCTCTGTTTAATATCGTTATTGGGAGAAAACTAACAAACACTGAGATAGAGCTGACTGCAGGAGGACAGCATACATTTTCTAGACCAAACTCTTCTTACTAACTTGAGTGCTTTGTGACCGGTGATTTGAATGAGGACATTCCAATTAAAATAGAGGGCATAAATGTGGTAACTGTTTGTAACTTGAGCAACTTTAACTCAGTTTGAGTACAGGCCAAATTATGGACACTGTGATATCTCAGGGAGGGGGAAGGTTAGTCGGATATTTTCTAACAAGAGCTGGTTGTACCCCTTAGAGGATAGGATTGTCTAATTTAGTCATTGTTTAGGAAAGGAAGGTATGACTGAGTGAGAAAAGTAAGAGTTAGAATGCTGTAATTGTTAAACAGATTTGAGGTTCTTCCTGTCTGTTTAGATGTGTGACAGTTGCAGGATAGATGATCTGATTGACCAGGTATCATGATACTGGAAACTATTCAAGTGGGATAAGCAAAAAGGAATGGAATTCTCGTAGGGGACAGTATAGCAAGATGGATGGACAAGATTCTCTGCAGCGATGAGAGAGGCCAGAAGGTTGTTGCCTGACTGGTGCTAGTTTCCAGAACACTTAATGCTGAAGAGGCACTTGCAGCAGGAGGCGGAGGGTCCAGTCATTGTGGTTCTTATCAGTACTACACATGTAGGCAGAAAAAGGGAAGGAAAGGTTCTGCATAGTGTATGTGAGATGTTAGGCACCGAATTATACAGAACCTTGAAGGTAATAATCCTGACTCAACTAATAGCTTAAATGGACAGGTTGTTTTATGAGAAAAGGTTGGAGAGGCTAGGCTTATATGCGCTGGATTTTAAGTGTAGGAGGCATCTTGATTTGAATCATGTATATGACGTGGAGTTGCCAGTGTTGGACTGGAGTGGACAAGGTCAGAAGTCACATGACACCAGGTTATAGTCCAACAGGCTTAGTTGAAATCATAAGCTTTCGGAGCTCTGTTTCTTTGACAGGTGCAGTCTGACTTGTCAAAGGAGCAGCACTCTGAAATAAACCTGCTGGATTATAACCTGGTGTGTTACTTCTGACCTTGAATCATATATATGCTGAGGGATATTGACAAGGTGGATATTCCCTCTTGGAAAATTATGGGTTTAAGGGTCACTGCTTAAAAATAAAGGCTGCCATTAAGGCAGATGAAAAATTATTTCCTGAGGTTTGAGATTCTTTGGCAGTGAAAAGAGATCCTTTGAATTTTTCTAAGGCAGAGATAGATAGCAAGGGACTGAGAGGTCATCATGGGTAGATGCAAATTTGGAGTATTCAGACTGTGTGTGCTCTCTTTTATTCAAATGGCAGAGCAGGGTCAAGGGCCAACCTACTCCTGAAACCATTTAGTCTGTTGCTGTGTTAATTGAGTAGTAGGTTATGTGTGGTGACCACGCCACCTTCTAATGTTCCCATGTCTGCCCTGAAATAAATCTGAGCAAATTATGGACGGCCTTGCCATTTAATGCCCATTTAGGGTCCATAGGTCCATGGTGAGATTCCTCCTGTGATGGCATCAGTTGGTTCTCAAGGGAGGAGAATGTCCCTTGTTCAAAGGCACTTGTTACCTGATGGAACATCAGAAAGGGGTTGACTGAGAGCTGTCTTGTTTTTGATGTGGACTCCCTCTTTTCCCTGCGATCCACATCCTGCCATCACTCATCTGTGGCCTCTATCCATTAGCAATCATGAATCTCTGGCAAGTTCCTTATGGGCAGCAACAGCCTTTTGCATAGCTGTCACACTCTGGCTCATAGTTCTTGGAGGCAGGATTTCCCTTAGATTCTTGATTCTGAAAGGCTTCCAGTTAAGTCCTGATTTGAATCTTAAATCAGGATATCTTCCTGAAAGGAGGTGATGATGATTGGGTTCTCGCTGGCTTCAGCCTTTGATAAGACCTTCATTGTCTCCATTACTTTTGCCCTAATGCAATTAACTGGCTGTAGTAAGAATGTGAGGAACACTGGAGAAAGTTCATTAACCTGAAATAGAATAATTCTGTATTTTTCTTAACGTAGAAACAGTTGATGTGCTGAATGTTTCCAGTATTTAACTGATTTTATTATTTCTACAGGCTCTTTGCAAGGATAACATTTACAAGGCACTGTATTTCTTTGGAAAAGGTTATGGAAAGAACAATGAACCGATTAGAAGCTACATTTTAACCTTCGTTATTGCTGTTGCATTCATTCTGATTGGTAAGTGAGTTGTAAATTTTGACAACATTGTTTGGAGAAACTAGTTGACATTGTTACTAGATCTGACTCCCAAATTTGTTTTTTTAATTAATTTGTGGGACTTTGTCTCTGGCTGGCCAGCATTGATAGCCCATCCCTATTTGCCCTTGAAAAGGTGTTGGTGAGCTGCCTTCTTGAATTGCTGCAGTACAATTATTGTGGGTTGACCCATAATGCAGATAGGGAGGGAATTCCAGGATTTTGACTCAATGACTGTGAAGGACTAGTGGTATATTTCCAAGTCAGGGTGGTGAGTGGCTTGGAGGGGAACTTGTAGGTGGTGGTGTTCCCAAGTACCTGCTGCTCTTGTCCTTCTAGGTGGAAGTGGTTGTGGGTTTGGAAAATGCTGTCTAAGGAGCTTTGGTGAATTTATGATCTGGCTGAGGGCAAGTAACTTATAATGTAGACAAAGTGTGATGTTCAGACGACCTCTTAAGAAAATAAAGCACAGGGTTCTATAGTTTTAACAAAAACCTTGCATTTGGTTGTGCAACAGTAGAATAGTGCTACAGTGTACAATAGATATAAACTTATTTGTAACACCCAGAGTTAATACGCAGTGTGATTGAATAGTAAATATTAAGGTCAAAAGCCAAACAACACCAGGTTATAGTCCAACAGTTTATCTGAAATTGCAAGCTTTTGGAACTCTGCTCTTTCCTCAGGCGATGTATGGTAGTGGGGTAGAAGATACGGTATTTATAAACAAAATGTTAACAACTTTAAAACTGGTTGCCCTTTAAAGTTGTTAACTTTTTGCTTGTAAGTACTATGTCATCTTCCTCCCTACCCATACCATGCCTGAGAAAGGAGCGGAGTTCCGAAAGCTTGGAATTTCAAATAAACCTTTGGACTATAACCTGGTGTTGTTTGATTTTTGACCTTGTCAACCAAAGTTCAGCTCAGATACCTCCATATCACACTAAATTAAGACTGATGATAGATTATTTGTGTGTCTCTTGCGCATATTTCATGCACATTCATGACAGTGTAGTCATATCATGAAATTTCACAACAGGTTGTAATTCTCCACATTTTACTCTTTTCACTTTGAAATTACACCTCAAGAACTGCTCTGACACGGACACTTAATAACTTTGCTTTTTAATAATACCTTTTTTTGTCAATGGATTTAACTGTCCTGGACTCGAGCTTCACTTCAGTGTTCATTCACAAACACATCTCTTTGTAGATAGTTAGCTTCACCAAAGTACACTTGACCTTGGGTTTTTTCCTGAGCTCTAATCTTGCTCTGTTGCAGATCTCCACCATTTTCAGGATTTCCTAAGCATCACCACTCAAAGTCTGTGTAGTTCACCTGTCTAGCAGCACTGCCTTACATGTTCTGTTCTCCTCGATCTCCTTCTCCAATTTACTGTAGTTCCAGAACTATTCTTCAAGGACTTTGGAACCCTTATGAATGATATACTGAAAATTTTGCAATAAGCTCTTTGACTGTTGCCATGCAGAATTGAATGTTGCCAGTTAGCAACTGTCTGTTCTCTGAATGTTGCATTCTGTCAATGCTAGAAATGAATTTCATCACATGCTTGGAAATTGAAAGTTTCAAAATGATGAAGGTTTCCTTACAATGGTTTTTGAAATGCAGTAAGTTATTATTATAAACATCTATAAAAAAAAAACAAGGCTTTGTTCAGATAACCTTTTCATTTACACACTTGCATTTTTTAAGTTATAAAAGCTAACTCAAACAAAATTAACTATGTGTAACAAGCAGGATTTAAACATTTTTAATATAATATAACTCTAACATTTTTTCAACACTTCTTTTATCTCTTTTTAAGGTTTCAGTAAGTGCACAGCTGAAATTTAATTTTTTTTTTCGTCAGTTGTGTAATTTCACCTTTATATTCACTTTCTAACCTCAATGGGGATAACTTCTCACTTTGAGACACTAAGGTCAAAATAACTTCCTTGTATGCCAGAAACTTAATTGTTTTCTATCTTCTCTTTTTGAAATCAGAATGTTAGCTCCAGTAAAAGTGGCTACTTCTGCTGGATCTTGTCTCTGAACACTGTCTTTCACTTCTCCTGGTTTCATTTCCAGGTGTGATTGGTTGAGCATGGATACATCAGTACTTCTGCTGAGCCAGACATACAGCATGGAAACAGACCCTTTGGTCCAACCAGTCCAAGCTGAACATAATCCCAAACTAAACTAGTCCCACCTGCTTGGCCCATACTCCTCCAAACTTTTCCTATTCATGTATCTAACCAAATGTATTTCAAACAGTTTAGCTGTGTGCTTTTCAAATTCCTCTCTTCACTGTACTAACCTAAATGGTTCTTCTGAGCTCCCATAGCTCTCAGGACTTCACTTGACCCTCACTACACACAGATCATGTAGGTCAGCTGCCTTTAGCAGTCCGGTTCACAGCAACATTGCTTAACATAGACTACATCTAAAATCATGGAATCAAACAGTACAGAAGAGGCCCTTCAGCCTATCAAGTTTATACTGCTAAAAGTATATTACAATTTACTGTCGTCCCACTTTCTCATGTTAGGCCCATAGATTTGAATGTATGACCCTTTATGTACTACTTAAAGGTTGATATTTGCTGCCTCAACTCCCCTCCCAGGCAGTGCAGTCCAAACCCCCACTATCCTCTGGGTGATTTTTTTTTCCTCAACACCCCTTTAAACCTGCCTTCATCTTAAAATTAAGCCCCTTGTTATTGACCCTTCAACTAAGGGGAACAGTTGCTTTCTATTCACTCTGTCCATACCCCTCATAATTGTAGCATCTCCACCAGGTCCCTTCAAACCCCCTCTGCTCCATAGAAAATCCAAGCTTCTCTTGATAGTTGAAATGCTCTATCTCAGCAACATATTGGTGAATCTCCTTTGCTCCCCACCCAGTGCAATCACATCCCCACGTGTGGTGACCAGAACTGCATACAGCATTCCAGTTGTGGTCAAACTTCTGTTAACCTCTGGCATCTTCTACTAACCTTTGATGGCAATAGCCCCAGTCTCTCCCTCTTGCTCAAATTGACCAACCTTAGCAACATCCTTGTAAATCTTTTCTGAACCCTTTCAAGTTGCACAACATCCTTTCGATAAAAGGGAGACCAGAATTGCACACAATATTCCAAAAGTGGCCTAAACAGTGAGCTATACAGCTCAATATGACCTCCCAATTCCTATATTCAATGCTGTGACAAATAAAGGAAAGTATACCAAAAGCCATCTTTACTATCCTCCCTACCAGCGACTCTACTTTCAAGGAAGTATGAACCTGCACGCCATCATCCCTTTGTTCAGCAGGACTCCCCAGGGCCTTAGCATTAAGAGTATGAGTCCTGGCCAGATTTCCCTTTCCAAAATGCAGCACCTCACATTTTCTAAATTAAACTTCATCTTTGCTTGGTTCCTGCCTGCCCTGACTGTTTGTTTGACTTTCTCCTTTTTCCAACTGTACCAGTCTCAGACTGATCTCTTTCCTCACTATCTCCCTAGGTCTCATCCCTCCACCTTTACTAGTTTAAATCCTCCTTAGCAGCTCTTGCAAATCTCCCTACCAGCATATTAATCCCCTTCCAATTTACATTTACTTTGTCCTTCATGTGCTGGTCACATCTACTCCAGGAGCGATTCCAATGATCCAAAAATGTGAACCTTTCTCCCATGCACCAGCTGATCAGCCATGCATTTATCTGCTTTATCCTCTTTCTACCCTCACTAGCTTGTAGCATCGGAAGTACTCCAGACGTTTTTTGAGATGTCACCATCTATTTCCCCACATTCCATATTTTCCATGTCTTTTTTCACAAACTGTATCTACCACTCCTCAGCCCATTGGCCTATCTGATCAAGATCTTGTTGCACTCTGAGGTAACCTTCTTCACTGTCTACTACATCTCCAATCTTGGTGTCATCTGCAAACTTACTAACCATACCTCCTATGTTCACATTGGAATCACTTGTATAAATGACAAAAAGCAGTGGACCCAGCACCAATATTTGTGGCACACCACTGGTCATGGGCCTCCAGTCTAAAAAGCAACTCTGCACCCCCACCCTCCCTCTTCTACCTTTGAACCAGTTCCTTGTCCCTAGTTCTCCCTGTATTCCATGCGATCTAACCTTGCTAACCAGTTTACCATGAAGAACCTTGTCGAACACCTTACTGAAGTCCATATTGATCGTGTCTATTATTCTTCCCTGATCAATCCTCTTTGTTACTTCAAAGAACGCCAGTTCATGAGACATGATTTCCCATTCACAAAGCCATATTGACTATCCTTAATCAGTCCTTGCCTTTCCAAATGCATGTAAATCCTGTCCCTCAGGGTTTCATCCAACAACTTGTCAGGCTCACTGGTCTATAGTTCCCTGGCTTTTCCTTACCACCTTTCTCAAATAGTGGCACCACATTAGCCAACTTTCAGCCTTCTAGAGAAATTGAGGTTTTTCGTCAAGAAAAAGGATGCATATGCCAGGTATAGATAGGATAGATTGAGTGAATCCTGAGAAGAGTATAAAGCCAATAGGAGTACACGCAAGAGGAAACTCAGGAGAGTTTCCTGTGGCTATTGATGATACAAATAGCTCAGCAAAGAGCCCGGCAATCACTTCCTTAGCTTCCCACAGAGTTTTAGGGTACATCTGATCAGGTCCTGGGCATTTATCCACTTTTTTTTGTGTTTTAAGACATCCAGCACCACCACCTCTGTAAAATGAACATTTTTTGAGATATCACCATCTATTTCCCCACATTCTATATTTTCCATGTCTTTTCACACCAAACACTGATACAAAATACTCATTTAGTATCACCCCCATCTCTTACGATTTCACACAAATTTCATCTTCAAGGGGCACGTTTCTGTCCCCTAGTTGCCCTTTTGTCCTGCATGTATTTATAGAATCCCTTTGGATTCTCTTTAACCCTATTTGCTCTCCTGAGTTTCCCCTTGCGTGTACTCCTATTGGCTTTATACTCTTCTCAGGATTCACTCGATCTATCCTATCTATACCTGGCATATGCATCCTTTTTCTTGACCAAAAACCTCAATTTCTCTAGTTATCCAGAATTCCCTACACCTACCAGCCTTTCATTTCACCCTAACAGGAGCACTGTCGCTGGACTTTAGTTATCACATTTCTAAAGGCTTCCCATTTTCCAGCCATCCCTTTATTGTGAACATTCCCCCCCACCCCCACCCCGCCAAAAAAAATCACCTTTAGAACGTTCCTGTCTAATAGCATTAAAATCAGCCTACCTCCAATTTAGAACTTTAACTTTTGGATCCAGTCTATCCTTTTCCATCACTATTTTAAAACTAATAGAATTATGGTCGCTGGCCCCAAAGTGCTCCCCCACTGACAGACACCAGATCTCCTTACAAATTTGTTTCTCAATTTCCTGCTGACTATTGGGGTGTCTAAAGTACAATCCCAATAAGCTAATCATTGTTTTCTTATTTTTCAGTTCCACCCAAATAACTTCCCCGGATATATTCCCAGGAATATCTTCCCTAAATACAGACGTAATGTTTTTTGCCTTTTCAAAAACGCTACTCCTGTTCCTTTCTTGCCCCCTCTTTCTACCCTTCCTGTAGCATTTGTATCCTGAAACATTAAGATGTCAGTCCTGCTCATCCCTGAGCCACATTTCTGTAATTGCTGTGATATCCCAGTCGCATGTTCCTAACCATGCTCCGAATTCATCTGCCTTCCCTGTTAGGCCTCGGTGATTGAAATAATTTCAGTCCTACCACGTTCTCTGCTTGGTTCCTGCCTGCCCTGACGTTTGACTTTCTCCTATTTCCAACTGTACCAGTCTCAGACTGATCTCTTTCCTCACTATCTCCCTAGGTCTCATCCCTCCACCTTTACTAGTTTAAATCCTCCTAAGCAGCTCTTGCAAATCTCCCTGCCAGCATTTTAATCCCCTTCCAATTTACATTCATTTTGTCCTTCATGTCCAGGTCACATCTACCCCAGAAGAGATTCTAATGATCCAAAACTGTGAACCCTTCTCCCATGCACCAGCTGATCAGCCATGCATTTGCCTGCTCTATCCTCTTTCTACCCTCACTAGCTTGTAGCATCGGTAATACTCCAGACATTATTACTCGAGGACCTTTTTTTTTAAATATTCCTGCCTAACCTCCTATATTCTCCCTTCAGAATCTCCTGCTTTTCCCTTCCTTTGTTGTTACTTCCAACTTGTACAATGACTTCCTGTTGCTCCCTCTCCCCTTTGAGAACATTCTGCTCTTTCTGAGATATCCTTGATCCTGGCACCAGGGAGGCCACACACCATTCTGATTTCTCATTGTTGGTCGCAGAAGCGTCTGTTTGTGCCTCTAATTAGAGAGTCCTCTATCACAATCAATTACTTCGAACCTGACATACCCCTTGTTACGTTACAGCCAGAAACTTGGTTGTTCATGGTACATTCTCCTGAGAGTCCATCACCCCTACATTTACTGTTTCTGGGATGTCAATTTGGTCCTTGGTGCCTGAGGTAGGCTGCATGTGAAGGAACAAACTTGGATGAATGGCTTTTTTATATTCAATTTAAAGATGATTCTTGTGTTTGTATGTCACACTGTCGAAAATTATAGGCTTCACAGTGCATAGTAGCACATACACGAAATCAAAGTGGTGTGAAAAGGTTTATTACAGAAATAATTTAGAATGTTCAAATCTGCTGTATAATATTGAATAATGAATGCATCATTTTACTTGAGTACACTGCAACTGAAATATGAAGAGGTGAGCATCTGTAATTCTGAATATCAAACTCTGAAAACTACTTCTGATTTGCATATTGAACGGAGTTCACTTTTTTGAAAATTGTACATGTCTAACGCTGCCACACTGTGTCCCGAAAATTGTGGCACCTTGCTTAGATTTTGAGATGAAATGAAAGATAGTGCTGAAGAAAAATATTTGCTTTTAAGATTGTTTGTTTCTGTAAATGGTACATTCTTGGTAAGAAACATGTCAAAATTATGAATTCAGAACACAAGCATTAACAACTTCCTCTTCTTTTTAGCTGAACTGAATACAATTGCTCCAGTTATCTCAAACTTCTTCTTGGCCTCCTATGCACTTATAAATTTTTCATGTTTTCATGCTTCATATTCAAAAAGTCCAGGTTAGTATTTTAACTATGGATTGCAACTTGAATAGAAATTTACAAGAATTCAAATCCTTGAGTCACTGATTACAATGTAACATTTTAGCATTCAGATACTGTGTTCTTCATGATTAATTTTGTAGTTCCATATATTACCATTCTTTTGCATTGCTGGTTTTTAAGATTTTCTTTTGTAATTTTAAAATGAACTGAGTGACTTCCTTTATGTAATTCCATTTTTTTCACCAGGGTGGCGTCCTGCGTTTAAATTTTACAACATGTGGGTGTCGCTGCTTGGAACTGTATTGTGCTGCGCAGTCATGTTTGTTATCAACTGGTGGGCTGCTGTAATCACAGTTGCAATTGTATTATTCCTTAACATTTATGTCATTTATAACAAACCAGGTAGGTGTTTTTATTATACCTAGAAGGTGCACAAAAATGATAAATTGAGAGTACCTTTTACCAGTATGCTAAATTTTGCTTTGGCTTTATGGCTTGACTCTGATTTTCCACATTACCTGGGATGCATTGAGCTAAAAATGGGAGAAGCATCATGCCAGCAACATGACATTGGGAGATGCATGAGCTCTAGGCAAACATGGCAATAAGGCAATGAGAGCAGTAGAAAATGTATGCCTCCATGTTCATTATGCACAGCCTTTCTGAGAATCACTCTGGGGTTTAGACATGAAGGAACTCATGCAGGTGTACAGCCCTACACAGCCTCAGGAACAGTGAGAAAATTGGACTTTCCGTTCTCCATTATACAGATAACAGAGAACAAAATAAAGAACTGCAGATGCTGGAAGTCTGAAACAAAATCAGAAATTGCTGGAAAATCTGTGGAGAGAGAAGCAGTTAGCGTTTCAAGTCCTGTGACCATTCTTAAAAACTGCTGGTTGTGAAGAAGGGTCACTGGACTCGATGTTTAACTCTTGTTTCTCTCTTCACAGATGCTGCCAGACCTGCTGAGTTTGTCCAACAATTTCCATTTTGGTTGCAGTGATTTATGGGAACTTTACCAGCTCTGAGGTTCTTCGAGTTGCTTTTGTTGAAAGATGTTGACACAATTGGGAATAAATTTCAAAATTATTTAAATATTCCATTCTAATGATTTGCATGCCAGAAGAAAAGTCCCCAAACAAAATAAGCCAAAAGTTAAACACTTAGACAGTTAACAGAATCATTAAATTGCTAACCCCAACTAGCAACACTCAGAAGTTTAAAACTGCAGCATCATGTCCTGATTTTCATGCATTTTTACCAGCACTTTTTTCCTGTGGGGAAAATACAGATTTCTGTTTGTTTTTGGGCAACAGAGGAGACCTTATTATTCTTTGTACTCTTAAAATAATGCTGAATTTAAGTTAGAATGAGGGCTGAAAGAGCAGATTTTCCAGGATCAGCTAAGATGAGAGAGAGCTCGATGTGCCCAGGGATAAGTTCCACCTCTCTGGAGGTGGTGAAGAAAAGAAACTAATCGGGAAAGTTAGCCCTGAAGAGATACTCACTCCCTTCTCACCATCTCAGCAAGAAAGTGATTGTAGAGGACGTCCATTGAGGACCCTCTCAACTCATCAGCACTTAATGCCCTTACCTGGCCAACTGAATGTTACTTAAGAACCAGGACTCAACCTTGGCGTGATTATGGAATTAATGTTTTGAGTCCAATGGCTCTTCTACAAAACAAATTCTAAAGATGAATCATTGGACTGGACACACAACTCTGTTTCTCTCTCCACAGATGCTGTTAGACTTGCTGAGTTTCTCCAGCATTTTCAGTTTGTATTATTGAAATATGGTTACTGTACTTTACAGAAGAGCTAACAACTTCATTGACTTTACATCACAGCAAGGCAGCAGAGAGACCAGTCAACTGACTTCAAAGCTGCATGCCTTCCTTTGGGAATAGACAAAAAAAACTGCACATGCTGGAATCCAAAGTAGTTAGGCTGGAGGCTGGAAGAACACAAAGAAGGCCTCCCATAACCCTTATCTGAGGAGAATATTATTTCATTGGTAGCAGCTCTGAGGAGGTTCATTAGGATGATTGTTGATATGGTGGGATTATTGTATGAGCAAGATTAAACAGATTGGGATATAATTGGGGTTTAGAAGGAGGAGAGGGAATCTTATTAATACATAGGATTCTTAAGGGGCTTGACTGGGTAAATGCTGAGAGGATGTTTCCCCTCATGGGAGAGTCGAGGACCACAGGTCATAGTCTCAGAATAAAGGGACAACAATTTAAGACTGAGATGAGGACAAATTTCTCCTGAAGGTTGAATTTCTTTGGAACAGAGAGCTGTGGGGGTGCAGTTCATGTGTATTTTTATGATTGAGATATATTCTTGATCAATAAGGAAATCAAGGGGTACAAGGAAAGGAAGGAAAAATCTGGAATGCTGCCTAAGCCATGATTGTATTGAATGATGGAGCAGACTTGGGCAGGTCAGCGACCTACTCCTATTTCTTATGGTCTAAGTGTCAATCAGATATTTATTTGGACAGAGGTAAGCCTTCTCTAGGATGAAGATCACCCACTCCCACTCGTGAATGCTGTCAGTCAGTAAGAAACCAGCAGCTGTGCATCACCTGGCAGTGTCAGTGATGGCTGCTGTTGGTAATGCAGGATCATTGAGAGATTTGGGGCCCTCAGATGTTGCTGGTGGGATTGAGTCATGGGGAAAGATCAGTAGCAATAGAGCTTGATTTCAGGTGCCTGATTCCTCAATCAGACATTTGATCAAGAGAGGACCCCTCATGCATGCTCACTCCTCCTTTTAGAGCCTTGTAAGCATCACAACGGTTTGAATTTTGGGCTTCCTATGTGATGACTTCCCTGCCCTCCATGGGATAATTACCACTGCCAATGGGATGAGGCTCCAAGTTGACTTTAATTACTCTTGGCAGTCCAATGGGTGCTAGCTTGCTTGACTTTAAAATTAAATTTTGAGGCCCTTTCCTCTAGGTAAGGCAGTATGTTCTGCCAGATAGTCTAGCTATTTTACTGACCTGAATGAGTCAAGTAATTTGCTCCTACTTGATCCTCCCCTGACGTTACTATCTTCATTGAGGACACCTTTTTAGACGGCCATAACCAAGTGCAAGTTTCCTTTCTTGTAAGGGATTTACGCCAGTAACTTCTCCATTTCTCTAATGGACGAAGCAAAAAACTGATCCACAGAAATCTGGTACAAACGGTTCTCTAGATTATTAGTAGGCAGAGTTAGTCTTGGAACAAATATGGTTCAGCTAGTTATCTTGAAATGCAATGCAGTATATTTAACCGTGGGTTTAAAGAGCAATTTTGGAAGGATAAATCATGAAAAGGAACTTTTTTTTGACACCTTAAAACACTTTATTTTTAACAGAGGTAAATTGGGGCTCTTCAGCACAGGCCATGTCTTACATCACTGCCCTTCAAGATGCCCTTTCACTGACTGGAGTGAATGATCACATTAAGAATTTCAGGTATGATAGAATCAGAATTATAATGATTTGATTTTTGACTTCTGAAGGGGACTTTTAACTTCAGCTGGAGATTGATACAGTGCCTGGAGGTACAGCTGAAAGCTTATGAAATAAATTAGGGGAACCTCCTGAATTTCATGTCCAGAATATGTCAAGTTTAAAATTTTTATTGTACAGGTCATTGCATTCTGGTACATCAAATAACATTTTCCTCAATTTTTAAGCATCTGTACCATTGTTTTAAATAATCAATCTCGAATATTTATTATATACAAGTTTTGTAGGCAACCTGGAACTGTAAGTGCCTTTGTTTGTAGCTGGTAATGTTGAGGAAGCAGGGAGGAGGCAGAAGGGCTTGGACATGCTCGGAGAGTGATAGGTAGAATACCACGTGAAAAGGTGTGAGGTTATGCATTTGGTAGGAAGAATAGAAGCATAGACTATTTCCTGATTGGGGAAATGCTTCAGAAATCTGAAGCACAAAGGCTTGGGAGTCCTAGTTCAGGATTCTCTAAAGGTTAACATGTGGGTTCACTTGGTGGTTAGAAAGGCAAATACAATATTGGCATTCTTGTGGTTCTGTTCACCGAGCTGGGAATTTGTGTTGCAGTCGTTTCGTCCCCTGTCTAGGTGACATCCTCAGTGCTTGGGAGCCTCCTGTGAAGCGCTTCTGTGATCTTTCCTCCGGCATTTGTAGTGGTTTGAATCTGCCGCTTCTGGTTGTCAGTTCCAGCTGTCCACTGCAGTGGTCGGTATATTGGGTCCAGGTCGATGTGCTTATTGATTGAATCTATGGATGAGTGCCATGCCTCTAGGAAATCCCTGGCTGTTCTCTGGTTGGCTTGTCCTATAATAGTAGTGTTGTCCCAGTCAGATTCATGTTGCTTGTCATCTGCGTGTGTGGCTACTAAGATTAGCTGGTCGTGTCGTTTCGTGGCTAGTTGGTATTCATGGATGCGGATCGTTAGCCGTCTTCCTGTTTGTCCTATGTAGTGTTTTGTGCAGTCCTTGCATGGGATTTTTCACTACATTGGTTTTGCTCATGCTGGGTATCGGGTCCTTCGTTTTGGTGAGTTGTTGTCTGAGAGTGGCTATTGGTTTGTGTGCTGTTATGAGTCCTAGTGGTCGCAGTAGGACCACTAGGACTCATAACAGCGCACAAACCAACAGCCACTCTCAGACAACAACTCACCAAAACGAAGGACCCGATACCCAGCATGAGCAAAACCAATGTAGTGTGAAAAGTCCCATGCAAGGACTGCACAAAACACTACATAGGACAAACAGGAAGACGGCTAACGGTCCGCATCCATGAATATCAACTAGCCACGAAACGACATGACCAGCTAATCTTAGTAGCCACACACGCAGATGACAAGCAACATGAATCTGACTGGGACAATACTACTATTATAGGACAAGCCAACCAGAGAACAGCCAGGGATTTCCTAGAGGCATGGCACTCATCCATAGATTCAATCAATAAGCACATCAACCTGGACCCAATATACCGTCCACTGCAGTGGACAGCTGGAACTGACAACCAGAAGCGGCAGATTCAAACCACTATAAATGCCGGAGGAAAGATCACAGAAGCGCTTCACAGGAGGCTCTCAAGCACTGAGGATGTCACCTAGACGGGATGAAACGTCTGCAACACAAATTCCCAGCTCGGTGAATAGAACCACAACAACGAGCACCCGAGCTACAAATCTTCTCACAAACTTTGAATATTGGCATTCACTTTGAAGGCTAGAAAGCAAAAGCACTTATCGACTGCTGAGTTGTATATGGTCAAACTGTATTTGGAATATTTTCAGCAGTTTTTGCCCCTGTCTCTAAGGAACGATATGCTGGCTTTGGAGGGATTCCAGTTTACAGGGATAAAGAGCTTGTCATATGAGGAACTGTTGAGGACTCTACTTGATGGAATTTAGAAAAATGATGGGAGATCTGACTGAAACTTACAGGATGCTGAGGGACCTGGATAACCTGGACACAAGATATTTTCACTAGTAAGAAAGACTAGGACTTGGGGCCATGCCCTCCAGCCGAAGGGACGACCCTTTAGAACTGAGATGAGGACGAATGTCTCTAACTAGAGGGTGGTGACTCTGTGGAAATAATTTTTGTAGAAGGCTGTGGAGGCTAAGTCATTGAGTGTATTTAAGACCAAGGTAGATAGGTTCTTGATTAGTAAAGAGATCAAGGGTTACAGGAAGAAGGCAGAAGAATAAGGTTGAGAAACATGTCAGTCATGATTGATTGGAGTGCAGTCAGTAATGGTCTTTGATCAGTTTTGAAAAATGAGGTACAAAGACTTAGTAGTTAAGTATATTCTTTCCTAGTTAAGGACATCCTAATTAACAAAATAATCAAATGTTAAAACCATTGTTCCAGAAATTCTAATTACTATCAAAACACATTCAACCAACTTGTAATCCTCTATTTACTTACCGGCAATTTGCGTTATCCCAAATGCGCCCATCAGTTGGAATGGAAGAAGTCCACTCAGCACAGAAGCAACACTGGAGGCTAAAAAAATGCCCTTTTTTAATGGCACTTGCTGTCATATTTCAGGAGTGAAATTCTTTACAGATCCCAAACTACTTTGACAGTGAGAAAAGTTACATTTATAAGGTGATGAATGACGGCTGCTCGGTAGGGTGCCATTTGAGTGATGGGAGTTTGGTGCCCAAGAGTGGGGGGGCTGGGGTGTTCAAACTCCACACAGACAGTTGTCCGAGGCAGGAATTGAATCCAGCTCCCTGGCGCAGTGAGGCAACTGAGCCCATAGTGGAGTCAATGATTTTACATGACCTTTTGCATAATATTCCTGCAGTAAGAATTGTTGAAAGAATTGTGTAGTTTAAATGAGGTGTAACTGTATTAAAACTGAAAACTAGGTCCTAATTACTTCTGAACAACCTCTCTGGCCCTGAAAAAAGATTAAAGGCCTGGAGTTAAGTTCATTCCATTTTACTGTAGAATTCCGTAGGTTATTTCAATGAGAAAAATGTTATTGTTTGTGTTCACCATTTCAACGTGTATCTTAATCATGTTTATATGTTCCAATCTTTACTTTGCTCCCAGTATTTTATTTTGCAAAGACTGAACAATTCTTGCTTATTAGTGCTTCCTCATTTACTGTCTAAAAGTTCTTCAATTTGATTGGTGACTCAACTTGCTTAATGGTTGCTTTTACTTAATACAGGAGATCCCTAGAAGTGGTGCCAGAATAAAATTGATATTGAAGTAGGGAAAGATTTATGCCACAGAATGCGCTAAATCCTTTTGGACAGTTTTATTTGAAGTCAGCATGCCTTCACCGTGGGCTATAATCATTCACAAAATGCTGCTGCAACTATTTGTTACAATTGAGGGAATAACATATCGTGTAGTGCAGTTGAAGTACTTTTCCAAATAGACACATTTTGTGAACTTGCTCTATGAATAATTTCATTTTGTTCTGAAAAATAATTTACAGTTTCTTTCCTTTGTGTAGGCCACAGTGTATTGTTTTGACAGGATCGCCAATGTCCAGGCCAGCCTTGTTGGATTTGACACTTTCTTTCACCAAGAATTTTAGCCTCTGCATCTGTAGTCAAGTATTTATGGTAATGACGCTGACAAATTCCTTTGCAACAGTTTTGATCACCTTTTTAAATTTGACAATGCGGATCTGAACAGGTAATGTTTGAGTAAAGGATTTCATATGGCTAAAAAGTAACATTCTGGGCAGGTTAGTTTCAATAACAGCATTATTTTTTTTTTCTTTTTTTTTTCTTTTCTTTTAACCCATGGTGTGTGTGTATGCGTGTGAGACACAGTGCACAAATCTTTATTCAATTTCCACCACCAGGAAGATAGGAAAACACCCGGGTGGCCAGTGACAAACACTGCCCTTCACATCAAAGGGCAGTGCTGTGTGATCAAAACAGTGAAGGGGAGGGTAGGGACTAAATCAAAATAGAGTTGGAGGGAGAAATGATGCACTCCACTCCCTGCGGCGCCCACCTCTCCCTGAACTCCTCCAGGGTGTTGGTGGACACCGCGTGCTCCTTCTCCAAGGACACCCGGGCCCTAACGTAACCGCGGAAGAGGGGCAGGCAGTCGGCCCTAATGACCCCCTCCACGGCCTGCTGCCTGGACATGTTAATAGCCAGTTTGGCCAGGCCCAGGAGCATAACAGCATTATAGTACTACACTCCCAATCAGATTGTCACATGTTTCAATGTTGAAACATTTATTGCTAAATTGAACCCTCTTTAGTAGTCTTTGGCGATAACAACAATGAGACTCATGGATTTCAGCACCCACTACGTCACATTTTTAATGCCTGGCCTGAGGTTGGGTGTGATGATAATCAACATGTTTAATTGGCAAAGTGAAATATTCGCTATGCTGTCAGACCACAGTCATCGAGATCTACAGCTCGGAAAGGCCTTTCAGCCCATTGCATCTGTACCAATCAAAAAGAACCACCTAACTATTCTGATTCCATTTTCCAGCACTAGGTACTAAGCCTTGTGAATTTACAATGCCGAGCGTATATCTAAGTAAGACTTGCATCTTATAAAACCATAGACAATAAGACCATAAGATACAGGAACAGAATTCAGCCAGTCAGCCAATCAGGTCTGCACTGTCATTTGATCATGGCTGATATGTTTCTCAACCCCATTCTCTTACTTTTTCCCTTGTAACCCTTGATCCCTTTACCAACCAATAACCTATCTATGTCTGTCTTAAGTACACTCACAGCCCTCTGACAATGTGTTCCACAAATTAACCATCCTTTGGCTGAAGAAATTTTTCCTTATCTCAGTTCCAAAGTGTCATCCCTTCATCATGAAGGTATGCCACTGTGTTGTAATCTCTCCTACTACTGGAGACATTATTCTCTACGTCCAATCTATCCAGGCCCCTCAGTACCCTGAGAGTTTCAAACAGATCTCCCTTCATTCTTCTAAACTTCGAGTATAGACCCAGAGTCCTCAACCGTGTGTCTTCATCCCTGGTAGTCATTCTTGTAAACTTCCTCTAGACTCTCTCCAAACCCAGCACATCCTGCCTTAGGTAACGGGCCCAAACTGCTGACATTCTATATGCTGTCTGACCAAAGCCGTATACAGCCCCAGCAGTACATCTCTGCTTTTGTATTCTAGCCCTCTTGAAATGAATGCTAACATTGCATTTGCCTTGCTGGCTGCTAACTGAACCTGCATATTAACCTTAAGAGAATTCTGAACTAGAACTCCCCAGGTCTTTGTGTGCTTTAGAGTTGCAGATTCTTTCCCTGTTTGGAAAATA
This sequence comes from Chiloscyllium plagiosum, assembly GCF_037043375.1. Taxonomy (NCBI): domain Eukaryota; kingdom Metazoa; phylum Chordata; class Chondrichthyes; order Orectolobiformes; family Hemiscylliidae; genus Chiloscyllium; species Chiloscyllium plagiosum. The sequence goes on from NW_028270180.1 coordinate 31,072,601, forward strand.
GTCTGTGCCTCTATTCTTCCGATCAAAATGCATAATCGCACACTTTCCTAAATTGTACTCCATCTACCACTTTTTGCCCACCCTCCTAAGTCCTTCTGCAGCCTCTCTGCTTCCTCAGCATGACCTGTCCTTCCACCTATCTTTATCATCTGCAAACTTAGCAACAATGCTCTCAGTTTTTTTCACCAGAACATTATGTATAATGTGCATATTTGTGGTCTCAACATGGACCCATGCAGAATTCCACTGGTCACAGCTGCCACCCTGCAAAAAAGACCCCTTTATTCCGACTCTGCCTTCTGTCAGACTCTTATTTAGCAGCCTCCTATGTGTTAAAGGCCTTCTGCAAATCCAAAAAGATCACATCCATTGACTCTCCTTTCTCTAACTTGTTCGTTATCACCTCAAAGCATTGTAACAGATTTGTCAGGCATGACTTCCCCTTGACAAAGCTGTGCTGACTCAACCATATTTTATGATGCACTTTTTTAATTTTTTAAAAAACAATAAGGGTTAAAAGATTAAGTGTGTGTAGGAGAGCTCATAATGTAAAAAGAACACAAGCATTTTTTTTAAAAAAAATCTGAAAAAGTAAGAAAGGCAAGAGTGGACACTGGACAATGAGGATGTAGAAATAGTAATGGAGAACAAAGAAATGGCAGAGGAACTGAATGGGTACTTCATATCAGTTTTCCCAGTGGAAGCCAGCAGCACAATTCTAGAACTTCAAGAGAGTCAGGTGAGTGCAATGACCATCACTAAGGAGAAGATGCTAGGTAAACTGAAAAGGTCTGAAGGTGGATAAATCACCCAGGTCAGATGGACTACTCCGAGTTCTCAAGGAGATAACTGAGGAAATTAGGAACTGAGGGTTCAGGAGGGTACCAGAGGATTGGAAAATGGCTAATGTAACACACCTGTTAAAGAAGGTAGAGAGGCAAAAGACAGAAAACGTTAGGCCCATTAGCCTGACCTTAGTCATTGGTAAGCTTTTACAGTTCATTACTAAGGATGTGATAACAAACGTTTTCTGTCTTTTGCCTCTCTACCTTCTTTAACAGGTGTGTTACATTAGCCATTTTCCAATCCTCTGGTACCCTCCTGAACCCTCAGTTCCTAATTTCCTCAGTTATCTCCTTGAGAACTCGGAGTAGTCCATCTGACCTGGGTGATTTATCCACCTTCAGACCTTTTCAGTTTACCTAGCATCTTCTCCTTAGTGATGGTCATTGCATTCACCTGACTCTCTTGAAGTTCTAGAATTGTGCTGGTGGCTTCCACTGGGAAAACTGATATGAAGTACCCATTCAGTTCCTCCGCCATTTCTTTGTTCTCCATTACTATTTCTACATCCTCATTGTCCAGTGTCCACTCTTGCCTTTCTTACTTTTTCAGATTTTTTTTAAAAAATGCTTGTGTTCTTTTTACATTATGAGCTCTCTTACACACAATCTTTTAACCTTATTGTTTTTTAAAAAACTATCCTCTGCTGATTTTTCAAGGCTTCCCAATGCTCTGGCTTCCCATTAATCTTCACCACATTATATGCTTTTTCTTTTGATTTTAAGCTGTTTCTGACTTTTCCTTGTCAGCTTTGGTTGCCTCATTCTCCCCTTTCTTCCTTGAGATGAATTTCTGCTGTGCCTAAAGATTACCCCCATAAATTTCTGCCATTGCATTTCTGCTGTCTTCCCCACTAGGCTCCCCTTCCAATCAGTTCTGGCCAACTCTTCCATCATGTCATTGTCTTCGGAGTTAGCTTCATTTAATTGTAATACTGTTGCATTTTATTCAAGCTCCTCCCTCCAAAAATGCAGGGTGAATTTATGCTATGATCACTGTCCCTAGGGTTTCTCTCACCTTCAAGTCTGTCTCATTATACATTACCAAATCCAGAATTGCCTGTTCCCTTGTGAGCTAGTAGTGCTCCAAAGAAACTATCTTGTGGACAAATTCATTTTCTTGACATCTGCTACCAACCTGGTTTACCCAGTCCACATGCATATTGAAGTCCCCCACAATCATTGTAACAATGCCTATTCACCTGATTTATTTTCTTCCCCATATCCTTGACTACTACTAGGAGGCCTCTACATAACTCACATCAAGGTTGTTTTTGTTTTGGTTCCTCCACTCTACCCATACAGGTTCTACATCTTCCACCTCTGTACAATTTTAGTTTCAATCCTTACTAATTGGCAGCCCACCCCCGCTACACATCTGCCTGTCATTTCGATAGGACATGTGTCCTTTGATATTCAGATCCCTTGCAGCCAAACTTGTGATACCCACAACATCTTACCTGCCAATGTCAATCTGCGCTACAAGCTCATTTACCTTGTTTTTGTATGCTGCATGCGTTTAAGTATAACACCCTTAGTCCTGTGATGGCTACCCCCACCCCCTTTCTCTTGTCCCCTTACCTGAAGTTAGACTTCTGATCCTTTCCATATTCTGTCCAACTACTTGTTCTGGAAACTTTAACCTCAGCTGAGCCCTTCCCTGCCTTTAACTTTTTCATGCAACAGAACCATTATTTAGTTTAACGCCCTATCCACAGCCCTAGTTATGTGATTCACAAGAATGCTGTTCCCAGGTGAAATCTCTTCTGGAACAGCTAGCTCCCTTCTTCCCCAGTACTAGTGGCAAGTCCCATGAATTCAAACCCATTTCTCTCGCACTAATCTTTGAGCAACACATTTGCCTCTTTAATCTTGTTGACCTTGTGCCAATTTGATTGTGGCTGAGGCACTAGTTCAGAGATTACTACCTTTTTTGATTCTGCTTAATTTAGCCCCGAGGTGCTCATTCCCTCAGCAGAACCTCTTTCTTCTTTGTATCCATATCAATGGTACCTATGTGATTACGATGACTGCATTTTTCCCTTCTCACTCAGTTCCATGCAGTCCAGATGAGAGATCCTGAACCTCTAGCATCAGGCAGGCAACAACAGCCTTTGGGACTCTTGCTCCTGAACACAACAGAGTCTGTTCTCCTGACTATACTATCCCTGATTACAACTACATTTCCCCTTTCTTCCTCCTCAAGAATGGCTACTGTACCTTGGTGCTGTGCTCAGTTTGTTCATCTTCCCTACAAGAATCTCAAACCTGTTAGATCAGCTCAAGGGCTGAGGTTCCTTCACAACTTGCTGGATCCCACTACCTGCCTCACTGGTACCAACACCTTCCTGTGCTGACCACAAAATTAATTCGAAGTAGTTAATCTAAGAGGTGTGACTGCTTCCTGAAACGCACCTTCCAGGTAACTCTTCTCCCTCCCTGATGTATCACAATGTTCAAAACTCAGACTCCAGCACATCAACTCTGAGCCAGAGTTCCTTAAGTAACCAGCACTTGGTACAGATGTGGTCACTATGAGCCATACTGGAATCCTCCAACTCTCATACCATGCAGTTGCAACACATTGCCTGGCCCAGCATCTCTATTTTAATTGTTTAGTCCATATTTAATTTTTAAAACTTCATACTAGACTTTTAGTTTGTAGCCTGTAAACATTTCCTTTCTTTACCATCAGTCTGAAAATAAACTGATAGTCAAATTAGTAGCTAACACTAACCAACGAACTTACATTTTACCTGCTATGCCACTGTTTTTGTGCTGGCCCCCGCATCTGTTTATCTTGTTTCAAAAAAAACTTACAAACTAGGATCCAAAAAAAAAGCAAAAATCACCATCCCCTCTGTGCTGAATTCCCATGTGGCTTTCAAATTCCCCAAATTATGTACTCACTCAGGCTGTGTGTCACTCTGGATGTGATCTCTCCCTTTCCTGACTGTACGAGGTTAGTAACCTTGCAGGCAGAGTTCCAGATTCCTACCGCCACTCTCTGGAAAGAAAAGCTTTTCCTCACATGTCCTCTAAACCTTCAGCCCCTTAGCTTAAGTCTATGCCTTGTATCCTCTATCAAGGAGAAAAGTTTCTTGATGTCTATCCTATCTATTGCAATTACGTCCCCTCTTAATATCCTCTGTTCTAAGGGAAACAGCCCCAGTTTGTCCAATCTCTTTTTCTTCATATCTGAAACTCTAGCCCGTGCTACATCGTGATCAGTCTCCTCTACACTCATTCCGGTGCTGTCACATCTCTCCTACGATGTAGATTCCAGAACCACACAGAAGATTCTAACTGTGGCCTTACCCAAGGTTTTGCACAGCTATATCCTAACCTCCCTGTTTTTATACTCTGTGCCTCAACAAATAAAGGAAAGCATACCTTATGCTGCCTTAACTACTTGGTCCACCTGCCATAATACCTTTTGAGGACTGGTAAATACACATCCCAAGATTCTCAGATTCCCAGGAACCTACCTTCATCATGCCTTATTTCCAGATTGAATTCCAGTTTCCACTGATCCTCCCATCTGACCAATCCATCCATATTCCCTTGCAGTCTAAGGTTATGGTCATTATTTATTTTTGTTCTGGGTGTGGGTTTGCTTGAATGAATGAGGGTTGATTAGTCTAAATCATTTACATAAACCACAAACAGTAAGGGCCCCAATACTGACCCCTGTGGGACCCATTTGGACACAGACTTTGTTATAAAAACATCCTGCAATCATCACCCTTGGCTTCCTGTCACTGAGCCAACTGTGGATCCAGTTTGTCAAACCATCTTATATCCTATGGGTTTTTACCTTTTTTGCTACGAGTTTTATATATGGGACCTTATCAAAAGCCTTGCTGAGGTCCAAATAGACCACATCAAAAGCATTGTCATCATGTACACATCTGGACACTTCTTTGAACAATTCAGTCAAGTTGTTCAAATGTGAATCCCCTTAACAAAACCATGTTGACCATCCTTGATTAATCCCTACCTCTCTAAATGCAGATTAATTCTGTGCCCCAGAATTGCTTCCAGTAGTTTCCCCATCATTTGAGGTTAGGTATTTTGGCCTGTAGTTTGCTAGTTTATCCTTTGCTCCCTTGTTGAACAACTGCACAGCTTTGGATTCCTTCAGTCTTATAGCATCTCTTCTGTGGTGAGAGAGGAATAAAAGTTTTGCAACTGCCACTGATATTTCCTCTCTTGCCCCAATTAACAGCCTGGGATACATTTTATTTAGCCCTGGAGATTTATTAACTTTGAAGCCTGCCAGACATTCAGAACTTTCTGTCTGTCTGTGCTAATTTATTTAATTGTTTCACAGACCTTGTGTCTGATTTCTATACCGAAATCATCCCTTTTACTAGTGAATACTGACCCAAAGTATTTATTTTGAATCCTACCTCATCCTCTGGCTCCACTCTCAAATTACAACTGTGGCCCTTAACAGACCTTACTCTTTGTCTCAATCCTGGGGTTTTCCTTTATTTTATCTGCCAATATTCTTCCTTATTTCCTATTAGCTCTCCTAATCTCCCTTTTAAGGTCTGTCTTGCACATTCTAAACGTTTCTAGGTTTCTGCAGTCCTCCTGAAGGTCTAATTTGCCACTTTTATAGTCATGCGTGATGGATTGAAATGAATTATTTTCATCTAATTGGGAGAGGGCAAGGGAAAAAATAGAAAAGTAAACTTAAGTTAGACTTTACATGCTGTCAGCACTTATGGGATAAGTTCTAGAATATTCATGCTGAAGTAAAAGTAAAGTTTAATGACATTAAAAGAAGTAACGTGCTGTTAAGCCTGAATACATGTTCACTGAGTTGCTTTTTTGTTTGTTAGGGACCACGAAAGCAAACAGTAAGCGACATGAATTTGAGCATGGATAACTATCAGCAATGGCTTTCGAAGAACAGGAAAAAAGCTTTCTATGCAGCAGTGGCTGGAGACAACCTACGTGATGGAGTAAAGTGCCTACTTCAGGTTGTTACTGTAGTGGATGTATTGTCAGTCTAATTATATTTGATTTGATAAAGTATACTGTTAAGGTAAATTTACATCACTTGGCACCAATGCTTTTAAATTGTTTAATTTAAACTGTTCATGGACACTAGGCTTTCACAATATCAAAGAAATGTCTTCAACCCTGCTATATTAGGAAAACTGGTTTAATTGATAAAGGTGTGGTGAGTTGCTAATGGACTTGGATTCTTTTTAAATAGTTACCTGCAGTTGAATTTAGAATTAGGAAAAACATTGAATTTTGCGGTGCAGAAAGTAAGTCATTCTGCCCCAACGGATATATACTCTGCACCAGTCCCAATCTGTTTTGCCTTCCTAGCAATGTATTCTTTAATTCCTTATCTGTTTCCTTTTAAATGCCTCTGGTATTTGCTTGAACTATCCTGTGTGGTAGGAGAAAGCAAGGACTGCAGATGCTGGAGATTAGAGTCGCGAGTGTGGTGCTGGAAAAGCACAGCCGGTCAGGCAGCATCCGAGGATCAGGAAAATTGATGTTTTGAGCATAAGCTCTTCAACTTCCTGAGAAACGTCAATTCTCCTGTTCCTCGGAAGCTACCTGACCGGCTGTGTTTTTCCAGCACCACACTCTCCATTCTGTGTGGTAGTTCCACATTGTCATTGCATAACATTTTAATTTGTTTAGTTCTGTGCGGGCGATCAGAGTAACGGGCTATGGACGTTAGGGCAGTTGCATGTTCCTCCTGCAGAATGTGGCAGGTGAGAGACACTTCACATGTCTCTGCCGACTACATCTGCGGGAACCGAGTTAGGGAACTGGAGCTGGATGAACTATGGATCATCTGGGAGGCTGAGGGGGAAATTGAGAGGATGTACAGAGAGGTGGTCACTCCCCAGACACAGGATAAGGACCGGTGGATTACTGTCGTGGGGAAGAAAGGGAACCGGCGGTCAGAGCAGGGATCCCCTGTGGCCATTCCCCTCAGCAATAAGTATACCGTTTTGGATACTGCTGGTGGGGACAGCCTACCGGGGGGAAGCCATAGTTGTCAGGTCTCTGGCACTGAGCCTGGCACTGTGGCTCAGGACGGAAGGGGGGTAAATAGAAAAGCGCTAAGTGGTAGGGGAGTGATTAGTTCGACGGATTGACTCCCGGCAGGTATGTTGCCTCCCTGGTGCCAGGATCCGGGATGTTGCCAATCGGATTTACAAGATTCTGAAAAGGGAGGGGGAGCAGCCAGAAATCGTGGTACATATTGGCACCTATGATGTAGCCAGGAAAGGGACTACTGACAGTTAGGTTGTAGCTGAAGAGCAGGATGAGTAGAGTAGTGATTTCAGGTTTGCTACCGGTACCACGAGATAGTGAGATGAGGAACAGTCAGCAAATGCAGCTTAACATGTGGCTGTGAGGCTGGTGCAGGAGGGAAAGCTTCAGATACTTAGACCATTAGGATACCTTCTGGGGAAGGTGTGACCTGTACATGAAGGACGGGTTGCACCTGAACTGGAGGGGTACAAATGACCTAGGTGGAAGATTTGCTCGTATGATTCGGGAGAGTTTAAACTAATTTGGCAGGGGGGTGGGAATCAGAGCCACATGTCTGAGAGGGGGTCAGTTGCAGACATGACAGTGACAGGATATATTGAATTTAAAAGGAAGGTTTCTCACGCAATGAAACAAAGGGATCTGTTATAGTGTGTATGGTTTAATGCAAAGAGTGTCCGAAATAAGAGTGATGAACTTAGAGCATGGATCAGTACTTGGGACTACGATGTTGTGGCCATAACAGAGAGTGGGTTTCACTGGGGCAGGAATGGTTGCTTGATGTTCCAGGGTTTAGAACGTTTAAAAAGAGGAGGGAGGGTGGAAAAAGAGGAGGGAGGGTGGAAAAAGAGGAGGAGGGGTAGCATTGTTAATCAGAGAGTGCATCACAGCTACAGAAACGAAGGTTGTTGAGGAAGGTTTGTCTACTGAGTCAGTAAGGGTGCAAGTTAGGAATACCAAGGGAACAGCCACCACATTGGGGGTTTTCTACAGACCACCTAATAGCAGTCAAAAGATTGAAGGTCTCATTGACAGGCAGATTCTGGAAAAATGCAAAAATAGCAGGTTTGTTGTTATGGGTGATTTCAACTTTCCCAATATCGACTGGAACGTCCTTAGAACAGATGGTTTGGATGGAGCTGTTTCTGTCAGGTGTGTTCAGGAGGGTTTCCTTACTCAGTATGTAGACAGGCCGACAAGGGGAGAGGCCATTTTTGATTTGGTGCTCGGCAACGAGCCAGGACAAGTGTTTGTGGAAGAACACTTTGGTGACGGTGATCACAACTGCCTCACATTTAGCATGGAACAGCACAGCAGGTCAGGCAGCATCCAGGGAACAGGAGATTCGACGTTTCGGGCACAGGCCCTTCTTCAGGAAAGAAGAAGGGCCTGTGCCCGAAACGTCGAATCTCCTGTTCCCTGGATGCTGCCTGACCTGCTGTGATGTTCCAGCAATAAAGTTTCAACTTTGATCTCCAGCATCTGCAGACCTCACTTTCTCCTCACATTTAGCATGGCCTTGGAAAATGAAGGGAGCAATTACCAAGGGAAGATATTGAATTGGGGAAAAGGAAATTATGATGCTATCAGACAGAAGTTGGGAAGTACAGACTGGGAGCAATTGTTCCACAGAAAGGGCACAGCAGACATGTGGAGACTGTTTAAGGAGCAGTTGTTGCAAGTGATGCACAAATTTGCTCCGCTGAGGCAGGTAAGAAGGGGTAAGATTAAGGAACCTTGGATGATGAGAGCAGAGGAACTGCTCGTCAAAAGGAAGAAGGCAACTTATGTAAGGCGGAGGAAGCAAGGATCCAGCACAGCTTTAGAGGATTACAGGCTTGCTATAAAGGAGCTCAGAAACGGACTGAGGAGAGCCAGGAGGGGGCATGAAAAAGGCTTGGCAAGAAGGATTAGGTAGAACTCAAAGGTGTTTTACTCATACGTGTGGAAGAAGAAAATGATCAGGGAGAAGATAGGGCTGATCAGGGATAGCGGAGGGAACTTGTGCATGGAGTCTGAGCAGATAGGGGAAGCCCTAAATGAGTTTATTGCTTTGGTTTTCATCAAGGAAAGGGACCTTGTTATAAATGAAAACTTAGAGGAGTTGGGATACAGTCTTGACCAGATCAAGATTGATGAAGATGATATGCTAGAATTTTTGGAAAACATTAAGATTGACAAGTCCCCAGGGCCAGACCAGAGTTAGCCTAGGATGCCCCGGGAAGAGAGAAAGGAGATTGCTAAATCGCTGGCGAGGATATTTGCCTCCTCACTCTCCATGGGAGTCGTACCGGAGGATTGGAAGGAGGCGAATGTTGTTCCTCTTATCAAGAAGGATAATAGGAAAATCACTGGCAATTATAGATCAGTCAGTCTCACTTCTGTGATCAGCAAAGTTGTGGAAAGAATTCTGAGGGATAGGATTTATGACTATTTGGCAAAGCATAGTGTGATTAAAGGCAATCTGCATGGCTTTGTGAGGGGCAGGTCATGCCTCACAATCTTATAGAGTTCTTTGAGGAGGTGTCAAGACAGGTCAACGATATTCGAGCAGTGGGTGTGGTGTATAGGAGTTTCAGCAAGGCATTTGATAGGGTTCCCCACTGTAGACCCATTCAAAACGTCAGGAAGTATGGGGTACAGGGAGATTTGGCTATCTGGATTCAGAATTGGCTGGCTGACAGAAGGCAGTGTGTGGTTGTAGATGGAACATATTCTGCCTAGAGGAGAGTGTTGAGTGGAGTCCCGCAGGGCTCTGGACTTGGGCCTCTGCTCTTTGTAGTTTTTATAAATGACTTGGATGGGCAGGTTGAGGGGCGGGTTAGTAAATTTGCAGATGACACAAAGGTTGGAGGTGTCGTCGATAATATAGAGAGCTACTGCAGGCTGCAGCGCAACATAGGCAGGATGCAGAACTGGGCTGAGAAATGGCAGATGGAGTTCAACTGGATAAATGCGAAGTGATGCATTTCGGAAGGTCGAAATGGAATGCTGAATATAGGATTAAAGACAGGATTCTTGGCAGTGTGGAGGAACAGAGGGACCTGGGTGTGCAAGTACACAGATCCCTCAAAGTTGCCACTCAAGTGGATAGAGTTGTTAACCTATAGTTGCCCTACTATAGGAAAGATACAGAGGCTTTAGAGAGGGTGCAAAGAAGGTTTACCAGGATGCTGCCCGGACTGGAGGGCTTGTCGTATGAAGAAAGGTTGAATAAGCTCTGAGTTTTCTCTCTGGAGAGAAGGAGGAAGAGAGGAGACCTGACAGAGGTGTACAAAATAATGAGAGGAATAGACAGAGTCAATAGCCAGAGACTTTTCCCCAGGGCAGGATTGACTGGTACGAGAAGTCATAGTTTGAAGATATGAGGAGGAAGGATAAAGGAGACGTCAGAGGTAGGTTCTTTATGCAGACAGTTGTGAATGCATTGAATTCGTTACCAGCAGTGGTGGTGGAAGCAGAGTCATTGGGGACATTTAAGCGACTGCTGGACATGCACATGGATAGCAGTAAGTGAGGGGTGCGCAGGTTGTTACTATATTTTACATTAGGATTAAATCTCGGCACAACATCGTGGGCCAAAGAGCCTGTTCTGTGCTGTACTTTTCTATGTTCTATAAACGCTGTAGACCGACTTTATGGGGACTTGGGGAAATGAGGCTGTGGATGTTTGAGGGCTCACTGGCATATTCAAGCTGAGGCTGATGTTGGAAGCCACTGGCACAGGAATGTTCACTGTTGCCTTCCATCATGATGCACATTAAAAGTGAACATTGAGGAAGAAAATGGCAGTGACCACAGAGCGGACAGGGTAAGGCATTTAACTTGAGAGATAGGTGACTTCAGTAATCACCAATCATCGGACTTTTAGAGGGATGGAACATTGGTCGTAGACCAAAATACTGAACAAGACAGTTGTGGAGGTTCAGTTCCCTGGCCGTGCTACGGTATTGACCGTCTGTGTTTTGTACCTTCATGACAACACTACTGCTGGATCACTGTGTCAATTACACCAGTGCATGCAGAGGGATATTTAAACAAAGATCAAAGGAATCTGAATGACCCCATGCTATGTGTGTGCATTATTCCGTGCATCCAGCTCTATTGAGACTTGTCTGTGGCTATGAAGTAATTCTAGATGGTGTAATAATGCATTTAGCACTTCAAGATGGACTAACAACTACATGTACGATTAAAGGACAAAAATATGTACATAAAGTGAGAGTTGTTTGCTAGCCATTGTCACCCATGCCACCAAAGTGCCCCCAACAGGAGTCAAGAGAGTTTGTTCCTGTTAGTATGAAGAGTAAGGCTGGTAGCTATAGGGAATGCTTGCTGACTAGAGAAATTGAAGCTTAGTCAGGAAAAAGGAGGCATATGTCAAGTATAAACAGCTGGGATCAAGTGTATATGGGCAGTAGGCGTATACTTGGAAAGGAAACCAGGAGGCCAAAAAAGGGACATGAGGTAGCTTTGGCAGATAAGGTGAAGAGATTCTACAAATATGTTAAGGACAAGAGTAACTAGGGAGAGAATAGGGCTCCTTAATGATGAACAAGGCTGTCTGTGTAGGCCGCAGCAGGTGGGTGAGATACTAAACAAGTTATTTTGAGTCTGTATTTTCTGTAGAGAAGGATATGGAAGCCTAGAGAACTTGGTGAAACAAATATTGAAAACTTAAAACATCCATATTACAGAGGAGGTGGTACTGGACATCTTAAAATACATCAAAGTGGATAAAGTCCTAGAGACCTGATCAGGTATACCCAGAACATTTTGCAAAGACAGGGATGTGATTGCTGGGCCCCTTGTAGAAATTTCTGTATCATTGATAGCCACGTGTGAGGTACCATCAGACTGGAGGGTTGCTAATGTGGTGCCAGTATTTAAGAAAAGTGGTAAGGAAAAGCCAGGGAATCATAGATGAACCTGTTAGCAATGGTGGGTACATTTTTGGAGCGTATTCTGAAGGCCAGGATTTACATGTATTTAGAAGAGCAAGGACTGATTAGGGATAGTCAACATGTTTGCGTGTGAGAAATCCTGTCTCGCTAACTAGACTGAATTTTTTGAAGTCGTGACAGAAGATTAATGAAGGCAGAACAATGAACATGGTAGACTGGTTAGTAAGTTAGATCACATGGGATTCAGGGAAAGCTTGCCAGGTGGATACAAAATTGGCTTGACAGTAGAAGACAGAGGATGGAGAGTGGAAGGTTATTGTTTTGGTCTGGAGGTATGCCATCAGCTGTGTGCCGCAGGCATGGTGCTGGGTCCACTGCTTTTTGTCATTTTTATAAATGATTTGGATGTGAACGTAGGAACTATGGTTACTAAGATTGAAGATGACACCAAAGTTGGTGGTCTAGTGGACAGTGTGCAGTATCTCACTACAGCAGGACCTTGATTAGATTGGTTGACGGGCCAAGGAGTGGCAGATGGAGTTTAGTTTTGATAAATGTGAGGTGTTGCATGTTGGTAGGGCAAATCAGGGCAGGATTTATGTACTTGATGGTAAGGTCCTAGGGAGTGTTGCAGAACAAAGAGACCTTGGGGTGCAGGTTCATAGCTCCTTGATAGTGGAGTCACAGGTAGACAGGATAGTGAAGAAGGTGTTTGCCTTTATCATTCAGTGCATTGAGTATAGGAGTTGGGATGTCATGTTGCGGTTGTGCAGGACATTAATTAGGCCACTCTTTCAATATTGCATTCAATTCTCGTCTCCCTCCTGTAGGAAGGATGTTGTGAAACTTGAAAGGATTCAGAAAAGATTTGCTAGGATATTGCCAAGGGTCTGATCTATAAGGAGAGCTGAATAGGCTGTGACTATTTTCCCTGGATTATTGGAAGTTATGGGGTAACCTTGTAGAAGTTTATAAAATCATGAGGGGCATGCATAGGGTGAAAAGCCAAGATTGTTCTCCCAGGGTAGGGGAGTCCAAAAAATAGTTGGCATAGGTTTAAGGTAAGAGGGGAAAGATTTAAAAAGGGCTGAAGGAGCAACGTTTTCTTTGAGGGTTCTATGTATATAGAATGAGCTGCCAGAGGTAGTAGTGGAGGCTAGTACAATTACAACATTTAAAAAGCATCTGAAGGGGTACACAGAATAGGAAGGGTTTAGAGGGATATGGGCTAAATGTGGACAAATGGGACTAGATTAATTTAGGATATCTGGTGGCATGGATGAGTTGAACTGAAGGGTCTGTTTCTGTATGGTACAGCTCTCTGACTTTAATTGGTTTTCCACTTCCTCTCCGTCCTACTATATCTCCCTCATTCTGCAACTGGGAATGGATGGAATCTGCTTGGTTGTGGAGCCATTCTACCTGGAAGTTTGGTGGGTTACCCCACAGGCATTTACCTCTCTCCAACTTGCTCCACTAGAAACCATTCTAGTGCAGTAGAATTTTGCAAATTAACCATCAATGTATCTACCATCTCCACAGCCATGTCTTTCAATGCTGTGGAATTTAGATTATCACATCCAGGGAGGGGATTCGTCTACTTTAATTGTTTTTAATTTCTTGTATCTTTTACTAATGTCAGTATCTCAATTCTTCATTTACATTTGTACCTTGATTCCCCACGATTCTTGAGGAAGTTTTTTGTAGACTGTGCAGACTTTGACTCCCCTTGTAATCGTGTTAAATTTCTTTTACACACCTACAGAACCTCTTTGTTTTCATGCTTCTCGCCAATTTATTCTCGTTCTGTACTTTGCTTTCTTAATCTTGTTCTTGGTTTTTTTTTTTGTTGAATTAACAAAAAGCTGCCAATCTGCAGAATTGCCATTTTATTCCACAATATGTTCCACAACTTTAAAACAGGGAGGTGATGGCCTAGTGGTATTAATCCAGATTCCCAGATAATGTTCTGGCCAATTTATTGAATTTGAATTCAATAAAAATCTGGAATTAAGAGTCAAATGATGACCATTAATCCATTGTTGATTGTTGGAAAAACCCTGATGTCCTTCAAGGAAGGAAGATGCCATCCTTACCTGGTATGGCCTACATGTGAGTCCACACCTGCAGTAATGTGGTTGACTCTTAACTGCCCTCTGGACAATAAATGCGGCTTAGCCAGCGGCACCCTCAAACTGTGAATGAATTAAAAACAAAAGTCTCTTCCCTGAATCTGATACAATTCTTTCTTTTGAGAGCCAGTGTTGGAACATATTCCCTGTTTGGTTTCTGCATGCATTAAAGGAATGCATATTTTTGTTGAAACCATGTATTAGTTCAGATATTAGCCATTGCCTACGATAATTAAGTTTTCTAATCCACCAGGCCAGTTTACCTGTCATCTACATGACCTCCGTTAAGTTTCTGAAGACCTAGTTTCTGATTGAATGACATCACTTTTAAACCTTAGTGTATTTTTTTCTGTATTATGGTCCTCCTTAAAGGCTTCTTTATATCAAGATTATTGATGAACATGTTTGGTTCCTCAGCATATTGCAATACATGTAAATGGTTAGTTTTCCAACATTAGACAGAGCAAACCCAAGTAGTACTATAAAGATTGGAAAATTCCTCATGATTAATGTATTGTACTGTACTGTAACACACCCACCTCTAACTCCTTGATTTTTATACTGTGCTTTTACATTACCACTATTTTGTGCTATGTAAACAACTCCCTATATTTTCTGCAACTTACCGTTTCTTACTGTCATCCAAATTGACTCTGCTTTAAACATTAATGTCATCTCTCACTACAGCAATGGTGCATTTTAAATTAGAGTCATTCATCATCCTATCTCAACCACCTGACATTCCTTAGCATGTCTCACCCTTGGTACCTTGTAGCCACATCCCATAATAGCAATTAGGTCATCTGTATGAATTTCTATTTGAGCCGACATTCATCTGATTTATTGTTAATGCTAGAGGCATTCAAATACTGAGCCCAGGTTCAGTCCTTTAAAATTGTTTTTGTAAACACTGACCCCATCAGCTGATGCACAGTTTTAAATTATTGTCCCTTCCTGCCTTAGCCAACAGATATAAATAGGAGTGTCAGAGGTTCTGCTCACTCTGGGATCTGGCTCTGATGAAGCCAGATCAGTGTTATGTAGTATGCACGTATAAATAATGACTTGGTGATGGAATACCAGCCTCTGTAGTTATTTCTGCAGTGACGAGAAAAGCATGCGCCTGAAGAAACTCACTTGCAATAGATGGTTTTGAGTTGCAGTAAGCATTGCTGGCATCATGCCATTATCTGGGAAGCTTGATTTGTTTGATCCTGCAATCGAAGACTGGGCCCAGTATGCAAAAAGAATGCATATTTTTTTCTAAGCAAATGTCATTGGGACAGATGAAAAGCAGCAAATAATTCTCCTGACAGCTTGTGCACCCCCCACCCCCTTTCAGTTATTTGGAGCCTAATTCTCCCAGAAGCTAAAGCCTCGCAAGAATTGACAAGTTTAAATACAAACCCAAGCCGCCTCTAATTCTGAGATGCTATTGGTTTTATTCGGCAGTTCAAGAACCAGGAGAATCCATGTTGGGAATTTTAATGATGTTAAAACAACTGGCAGAGGCATTAAGATTGGTTTAGCTCTTAATGAGATGCTAGACCCTGTTTGGAATGTGGGATTAATAATGTAACTGTGCAAAAGTGTCTACTAGCTAAAGCCCAACTGGATTTCAAACAGGTATCACAACTGGTTTTGTCATTAGAAAATCTAAGTAGAGTATGAGTACCAACTTGCACCCTTGCCAGGCCAACTGAACTTGGGGAACATCACTTGAGTGAAGGCAATTGCATACAGATCCAAGATGGCTCATCCACTCTGTCTGTTTCTTTTCTTGCTTTTTTTCCTTCTGTTTTCTTCCTTCTTAATGAAGTCCTGAACTTCCGCCCTCAGCATGGACTCGGACCCTTGGCCTCAACGCAGACCAGCGTGGGGATCTCTGCATGGTGTGGCAGGTTTGCAGTCGCTTGGCCTGGCATGGGCTGGTTTGGAAGGATTGTTATTCTGAAATTTCTGTTCCTTTATTTTTTTTTAATTCATTCCTATGATTTGTAATTTTGTACATTTGATTTCTTTAATTTTTTTAATTTTCTCTCCCTACCCCTCCCCAACCTAAGAATTATAGTTAAGAATCTGTATCTAGGTACCTTTATACCTGAGATAGTGATGTAAGTAGCAACTTGTAAACTTTTCACTCTGCTCATTTATGTACATGATAATAAAGCTGATTCTAATGCTTCCTCACTCGGGACATGCCCTAAACAGAGAGGTTCTAGGTTAGCCCACACCAAAACCCTGAAATAAAGCCAAACCCTGGCCAAATGGTTTACATTTTCTTCAGGATTCAGGCCAGCAAGCCAGTGAAGCTGCTGTCAGTTTGCAGACTCGGGACAGCGGAAGAGTCCCACTCGGTCTGAATTGGGAAAGAGACCTCATAAGCCGGTATTGAGGAGAGTGCACATGTTGGAAAGCCCACCTACTTCTGGCTTGGAACAGTTAAGTTGTTTAGCAACGTCAAATTAGAAACAATCAAAATAAATATCTGGTTAAAGGTCACCTGGTTCCAATGGAGGTTGATGTAGTATTGTCTGTATTAGTAATTGCAGAACTAATCTTGAACAAAATTTGCTCTAGACTCCAGTCTCTAAGTTTGTGCAATACCCCAGCTAGTCTGAGAACCTATACTGGGGAAACGTTTACAAAGTAAGGCTACGACTTTGTTACCGGCCTCTTATGAGAAGCAACTGGTACGGTTACCACTGATTGTTGTAAAAAGCTCAGGCCCGTGCCTGATGGGGGTGGGAGATTGGTTGAGAAAGATTCATTTTGATTGGCTCAACATTTTTCGATTAGAAAATGGCTGCCTGAGTGAAGTCTGAATTAAATAGTCAAATGTTTTTCAGGAAGGTATAGGGACTACCAACAGAGCCAAGGCCACGTTGCATGTTAGCCAGGAAGCAATTCCACAATTCTACCTGGCCTGTCCTGTGCTATTTGCCTTATATATAAAAGTAAAGGCAGAAATTAGGAGGCTGGAAAGCGAAGGAATCATGAAACCAGTCCAGTTTGCAGAATGGGCAGCACCAGTCGCATTGATTTTTGAAACTTGATGGTTCGCCTTTGTGGGGATTATAATCAAATGGTAAACTGTTTCTCGCAGCTGGATAAATATCCCATTCCTTGCACAGAGAACTTGTATACAAAGCTGTTGAGGGTGCTGTCCTTCATAAAGCTGGACATGAGCCATGCATACTTGCAATTGCAGTTAGATGAGGATTCACAGAAGTATGCTACAATTAAAACCCCAGAAGGGTTTGTACCAATATACAACACCTGCTATTCCAGGTGGTATCAGTCTGTGCTATTTTTCAGCAGACAATGGCGGACATTTTACAAGGTCTACCATTTATCTGGATGACATAACATCAGGGAAGGCCAATAAAGAACACTTCAAGAGCTTGGTCATAGACAATTCTCCCAGGTGGGTATTTGCCTTAGGGAAGATTGTGTGTTCTAGGCATTCCAAGTGACCGACTTGGGCTACAGAGTTGACCAGACCAGGTTACACCTGTTAGAAGATAAAGTGAGGGCAATCAAAGGTGCCCCGACTTCCATGTCTGTACCAGAGCTTGGGTCTTGGATTAGATTGGTGAATTATGTTAAATTCATATGCAACTTGGGCCTCCATCCTGTCACCTTCACATCTGCTATTGAGAAAGGGTCAGCCTTCGAAATTGTTCCATAGCCAAGACTGACCCTTTAGAGAAGTAAAGAAGCAGTTATCATCATCTTGGGTATTAGCACATTGATTCCATGCACAGTCTGGTACTGACATGCTCTCTGGATGCTATAGGGGTAATGTTGTCTCACAGGTGACCCATTGGGCTTTCCAATCCAATACCATATGCTTCCAAGACTTTGGCTGATGCAGAGCACAAATACGACCAACCAGAGAAGGAAGGATTGGCAGTTGGCTTTGGTGTGAGAAAGTTCCACCAATACCTTTACACACGTAAATTTATAATAGTAACAGACCACAAATCCCTGCTAGGGCTACTCAGAACAAATGTGAGCTTCCATAGTTTCAGGTCAAATTTAGCAATGGGCTCTCATTGTAGGAGGAGAAAGTGAGTCTGCAGATGCTGGAGATCAAAGTTGAAACTTTATTGCTGGAACAGCACAGCAGGTCAGGCAGCATCCAGGGAACAGGAGATTCGACGTTTCGGGCACAGGCCCTTCTTCAGGAATGAGCAGAGAGTGTTCAGCAGGAGAAGATAAAAGGTAGGGAGGAGGGACTTGGAGGAGGGGAGTTGGAAATGTGATAGGTGGAAAGAGGTCAAGGTGAGGGTGATAGGTCGGAGTAGGGTGGAGGCGGAGAGGTCAAGAAGAAGACTGCAGGTCAGGAAGGCGGTGCCGGGCTGGAAGGATCCGGCTGAGACAAGGTGGGGGGAGGGGGGATGAAGAAACTGGTGAAGTCCAAGTTCATCCCCTGCGGTTGGAGGGTTCCCAGTCGGAAGATAAGACGCTCCTCCTCCGACCGTCGGGTTGTTGTGGTTTGGCGGTGGATGAGTCCAATGACCTGCATATCCTCGGTGGAGTGGGAGGGGGAGTTGAAATGCTGTGCCACAGGTTGGTTGGGTTGGTTCGTCCGGGTGGCCCAGAGGTGCTCCCTGAATCGCTCCGCAAGTAGGCGGCCTGTCTCCCCAATATAGAGGAGGCCACACCGGCTGCAGCGGATGCAGTAGATAAGTTGTAAGTGTGTACAATTACAAGTTGAAACACCGTCCAGGAGGCCAAGTAGCAGATGCCTTTGATTTACCTCCCACTGGCAGATACACCAATGCTGTCGTCACTGGAAGTGTCAGTTCTGGTTTTAAACTTTCTGGACACCATTCCAGTCACTGCTGACAATATCAAACTGTGCATGCAAAATGATTCCATCCTGGCAAAACTAAAACAGTTGGTGGTAATGGGGAAACCAGAGGGCCATCACTACCAAAATTGAAAACTTCCTGGACCCACGGAGACCAGATCATTGTAGAGGACAGTCTTTTGTTCTGAGCAAAGGTCACCACTAGATACTGGCTGAACCTCACCAGGATCATCCAGGGATTTCTGAAATGAAGATGTTGGTG
The DNA here is from genome assembly GCF_037043375.1 of Chiloscyllium plagiosum. NCBI lineage: Eukaryota > Metazoa > Chordata > Chondrichthyes > Orectolobiformes > Hemiscylliidae > Chiloscyllium > Chiloscyllium plagiosum. The sequence goes on from NW_028270180.1 coordinate 31,091,596, forward strand.
AGCAGTTCTACCTGGTGGCCAACATAGCCATGTTAGTGGGGCAGTGCCCACAGTAGCAGCAAGGACAAATTACTGTTGGGTAAGCCCTGTCAACTATGCTGGCCCTTTCATGGGCTCGACATTCTTAGTCATTGTTGGTGCCCACTCAGTTGCACATGTGTAGAATTCATTGTCAAAATGGGGATGACGATACAAAAGCTGTGAGCATTTTTTACAATACTCTGACTCCTAGCCATTTTAGTCACAGACAACAGGCCATCATTAACCATCAGGGAATTAGAGTATATCCTAAAGTCGACTTGCATTCAATATGTAAAGACAGCTCCATATCATCCATCGTCTAATGATCAGCAGAAAGAGCAATCTAAACTTTAAAGGCAGACTTAAAGAAGCAGCCTACAGCTTCACTCGATACCTAACTTTCCCGCTTCCTATTTTGATTATCGGACCACCCCTTGTGCAACTACAGGAATAGCTCCAGCAGAGTTGCTAATGGAACAAAGACTGCACACCAGGTTAAATCTGATCATCTTTGATCTGGTGGGGGGAGATTGAAATGGCATCAGGAAAACCAGTGCCAGACAGACTCTAGTAAGTGAGTGAGACCATTTACTTAAGTGCATGAAGTTTGGTGCTGAAACCATGGAAATGGCTCAGTGAGGACAGGACCTGTAACATTCAAAGTTTGTGAAAAGTACCAAATTCTTGTCAGTCAGATAGTCCTAAACAAACACTTGGACCACAGGAAAGTTGCAAACTCACAAATGGGGCAGGATCAAAGCATTCACAGCCCCACTGAACAGCCAGAAAGGCTGTCAGAACTTGTGGGTTCTCCCACTCCGTCTAGCATTGAAGAAACCTCGGAATCTGAGATGGACATGGTGGATGGCACATGTCATAGCCTCAATTTCGTTTACTCCTTGAGGAAGAGGATGAATTTCTTCCAAAGTTAAAAATCACACAACACCAGGTTATAGTCCAACAGGTTTAATTGGAAGCACTAGCTTTGGGAGCGTTGCTCCTTCATCAGGTGGTTGTGGAATTTCTTCCAAGATCTTATGGGTGCAAGAGATGGACTACGGTCTGGTAGTTGCTGCCCTTATCAGAGTCTGCGTCAGAGGAACTGGACCCAGACCCAGTGAGAAAACCAGAGACTACAAGAAAATGAACAGGCCTATGGAATCAGACCTGGGGGGGGGGGGGATTGTAACAAGGTCAGTCAGTGGACTTGGAGCATGAATTCCCTGAATGGATCAGGCTAACAGCTCCAATCAAAACTTCTGGCTGACAAATATAAAAAGTAGTGTTTTGATTTAATTCCCACCCTCTCCCTTTACTTTTTTCATGTAGTAAAGGTGACGGTGTTGGACTGAGATGGACAAAGTTAAAAATCACACAACACCAGCTTATAGTCCAACAGGAGTAACTACCTGATGAAGGAAAAGCACTCTGAAAGCTTATATTTCCAAATAAATTTGTTGGACTATGACTGGTGTTGTGATTTTTAACTTTGTTCATTTAAGCATTGCCCCTATCAAGCTTTGCTTATGACTGGTTCTCTGGCCACAAGGGTGTTTATCCTGGTGGTGGAATATCGAACAAACTTATTTACACAAATAGTGTTTTTAACTGAATCGCTGCACAATACGGGTGCTGTGGGGGGAAAGTACACACTACTGATGTATAGCATTAGTGTGTGAGTAATTAAAAATATATATAAGTAGGGGATTTAGAATCTTCTCATTCAGGGGATTGACATGAAGGAGGAAGAAAACCTCATTCTAAGAGCTGGCTCTGCCACGTGCAAATAAAGGGTGACTTGGTGATGGGATGGTGGCATCTCTGGAGTTATTTCAGTCTGCATTGGCTTAGGGTACTAATGCCTACACATTAATCCAGGCTCGACTTCCCCTCAACATGATACTGCATCCCTGTGCCTGCATATCCAAATAAGGGACAGACCATTTAGGACTGAAGTGAGAAGTGTCTTCACTCTGAGGATGGTGAATCTTTGGTATGCTTTGTTTCACAGAGCTGTGGAGACACAGTTGTTTAATATGCTCAAGAATGAAAGTGATGGTTTTGTACATGTTCTGTTCTTTATATATTTCCATGTATCCCACATCAAGGTATATGGATGGGCATTTTACAGGAAAATAGTGATGTCGTAGAATGTGAACCATGACCTCCTTGAATAGCAGAACAATTTCAAAGGGTTTATGACCTAGTGCTGCTCCAATTTCTTTGTTATATATGATTATTAATTTGTTTTCTCCTGGTATCATAAGAGCTACAAAATTCTGACACACCTACAGAAACCCTGTAAACCTCATCTCATCACTCAATTTATTTTCTGCTCTATTTTCCCCAGGCATTTTGTAACTTAGTTTGTTTACAATGGATCATGTATTCCAGTTAAATAGCACTACTGTAGGTTTGTAACTCAGTCATGCATCTGGAATGCTAAAGGTAACAAACATATTGCTTTCAGAAAGCTTGTATATTATATTTGTTCTTTCTGAATGGCACACTAAAAGGGTGAATAAATGAACACTGGTTTAATACGAAGGGTGAAGTTCATCTTGAAACAAAGTTATTAAATGTGTTAAGCCATGCTTAATATTTACAACAATTTAACATGAAAAAGCCAATGTACTATATTTACAAGTTTAAACATTTCTTGGAATATAAAATTAAGAATAAATGTATCTAAGGTTTTAACGCAGATGCTAGTTTTCATGTAAATGTAGTTTCAAAATGACAATTTCCTTTAGAAAAACTCTTTGTGAAATTTGTGGAGCCTTCACAACCTTAACATAAGTGCTTAATTGGACAGAGTTTACTTGTATTCCACTAGGCTTCTGGATTGGGTCGAATGAAACCAAATACACTTGTGATTGGATACAAGAGAGACTGGCGTACAGATAATCCTCAGGATGTTGAGAATTACGTTGGCATTTTGCAGTAGGTAGTTCTTATTATGGTTGATTATACTTCTTAAAAGTAGTGATTTTTTTTTATTGAGCAATATCAACAAATGCTCACTTTTTAATGTAATCCAAGACTAATTCCTTCTCTGAAAGCAAAACCTTTCAGGACCTGTTGAATTATGTTATGGTTGTAGTTTGTAACTTTGATCATCCTGCTATCAGGTTTAGTTGGTGAGGTGGGCTCTCTCCTGTATTTGCAATAGAATGGAATCCACTCAAAGTTCAGCTTCTGTTTGACTATTAGATTAGAACCATGCATGTGACTGTCTCTCTAACGGCACTACTTTTACATTTCATATTAGGGTTGTTTTCCATGGAGCATGTAGCATGTGTTAGCATCATTGACACTTTAGACTTTAAAGAAATTTGTCTTCTGGAGAAGGGCTTCACGTCTCATTTTACTCTTTTAATCCTTTTGGTGACCGTGTGAAATTAATTGCTTGGGCAAACAATGCAGTAGTCACTGTTCTAGCTCACTGGATTGACTAATCCTACCATTGTTGCTTTCCTTGAAATAATCTCTGCTCAGGAAGTTCAACACTGCTGCTTTCACTGCCTTTTTAATAGTGCAAGTGTGTCCTTCTGTAACACTATGGACATTCATCTTGTAGATGAAATCAAGAGATGGAATTTTTTCTGACATTATGATTGTGCCTCTGTCCCATCTGTGCTTGCTGGAGAGATTTTGATCCAGTGGAAGTGGGGAAAGCCTGAGTTGGGCCTGCCACTAGAGATGTGCGCATACATGATCTTATGCTGATCAGGTTAAAATAGTCATTTCCATGTTCTGAGAAGTTGTCATTTTTCTGCTGACCATTCTAACCTCCCAACCATGATTTTTTTCTGCCACATTTCTTTATCCAGTATGTGCTTTAAATATTGAGCTCATTACATTTAAGTTTTTGATTGTCTAATCTGAGAGATTTGTGTTTCATGAAAATGATCATCGTTTCAGAAACTTAAAATTCTACCAAACTGGCACAGCTTTGTAAACAAACCCTGCACTACTGAGTCATCTTTTTTGAAGACAGCTAAACAGATAACAAAGTTATTTAAAGAATAAATGAAAGCTGTGGGAATGTTTAACCAATTAACTATTGATCTTGGCTATGCTGTCATAATTGTACAATGCAGGATGATGTTTTACCAAGTGGAATATCTGTTCCTAATGCATCTTGACACTTTCACAGTGCCCTTCCTCCGCTACTACAGCTTGTCAGAAATAACAACCAGACCATTACGTTTCAATGGTCCCTCATCTTTCCTCATCATGTCATAACTCATTATTAAGTATAGATATAACTCTGCTTTTAGCATTTCATAATAAGCTCTTCAAATCTCCAATCCAAGATTCACATCTGCAATTACAAATTGTGACTTAGAAGGGCTTCCAAATCATGGCAATCTTGTAGAAAATTGAAGAAATTCTGAAATACTGATTTGTGAATGGTACCCCCAACCTCTAAACAGCAGACTGCAGGATTTCTGATGTGTCAGTTTTCCTACTTGCTAAATACAGCAAAAGTTCTTTTAACCGGTACCTTATGAACCAACACTCTCAAAGTAAAAAACTATATACCTCAAATACTGGAAGGTTAATGTATTAATGTGATTTCCGTGATGTTGAGTAGTCAATTGAGGGTGCAAGTGACAAGGTTGTCTGCCGGTAAGTTTTTTTTATTTAAAGCAAGATTGGATTATTATTTAAGTGATTTATGCTGTAAATAAAATTTAACAGTAATCTGTATTCCCCCTGTGTTGCTTCTGTTACTTATTGTGTGCCTTTAAATTGATTATGTGGATTTTTTGATCAACAGGAATGTTGAATCACACTCCTGGTCCCTTAGATGCCAGTTAATAAAATGTTTGCTGTAATACTAATCATGTACAGTCAGTACAGGGCAGTTGTGTGGAGTTGAATTCAACAGAAATACAAATGCTGTATTTAAAAAATTCTAAGTTTGTGTTCTCAGGATGGAGCTGTGCACATCTGGAGTCCAGAGTCCATTTCAGAAATTCAGACATGTTGTTTGGTCCTGCAAGATTTTCCATTGACAAATGAAAAATAATTGGTCCCTTCTCAAATTGTTGATTTGAACACCTCACGTGAAGCCGTATATATGAAAGTGCATTTATAAAATCTAACTTCATAATTTCTGTGTTAAAGTTATAAAATCACAATAAGTTTGTGTGACATTTTGCTGTTCTGAAGAGTGGTATTGTTTTTGATTTTACAGTGATGCCTTTGATTTTGAATATGGTTTGATAATTCTCAGAATTAGCCAAGGGCTTGACATCTCCCGCATTCTTCAGATTCAAGGTAGGATAATGCAGCAGCTACACTAACCATCTAAACAGATAGGAATAAACTGGAAATGGTGGGTAGAATTTAAATTCTCTAAGCTTGGAGGTGAGGGATGGCTGCATGTAATCAAGAGTGTGATATGTCCCTTCAATCGAATTTGGGGCAGGACAATTTGTAGGTGGTTTTCCAAATGAGGCCCTTAAATATTCAATCAGTTGTGAGCAGGAGGACTTCCCATCCAGGGAGACTATCCAACCATGTTGGGTTTACCACCTGCCTTCTAGGTGGTGCGGGGCCCTCTTTCTTGAGTACTCTGCCCTATTGATTGTATCTCGCTTTGGAAAAGGGGTCCCTGAAGGAAGCCACCCACCTTGCCATTATCCTGTTAACTTCCCTCACTCTCCTCCCCTTGCACCAGTCCTCGCTGCCTCCCGCTCTCCTATTCCGAATCTGCAGCCACTCTCCCTGATCTTGGAAGCCCTGGAGTTGAGTTATTTTTGCTTGAATGTGTATTAGAAAACAAAACTGAATGCGAAGATTTAAACATGTTCAGTTCTTTGACTAAACAGACTACTAAAATCTTCCTTTTCATAGAATCCCTTTCTTGAACCAACTCTTGAAAGAGCGTCTCACCCAGACTCATCCCCCTACCTTATCCCTCTAACTCTACATTTCCCATGGTTAATCCACCTTACCTACACATCCCTGGATGTTATGGGCAATTTAGTCTGGCCGGTCTATCTAAACTGCACATTTTTGGACTGTTGGTGGAAACTGGAGCACCCAGAAGAAACCCATGCAGACACTGGGAGAATGTGTAAACTCCCCAGACAGTCAATGGAGATTGAAATTGAATCTGGGTTCCAACTTGATGTTTGTTCATAAACTGAGTGTTAAATAGATGAAAATTCTGTTATTTATTTCATAGAAGAATTGCAGAGAAAGGAACAAGAAAAATTAGCATTGGAAGCTGCTCAGAAAGATGAACAAAAGGATGGAAAACGAGGAATCTGTTCACTGAAATTCTTGAACAAAACTGTCAAATATAGTACTAATACCCTAGCAGTGAATGATCAGAAAGGTAAAGTATATCCGTGTACATTACAGGTAGCAAATAAACATTAAGATCTATTGCCATCAATTTCAAGGGGATTACCCAAATCTCTCTCAATAATGTCAGTGATCCTCGGGGGAAAAGGCTGGAAACTGGTACTTACTTCATTTCTTTGAATCACATCAGTCACTTGCTTGCCAAAGTCTCTGCTTGATGCTAATTTCAGGAACTTCTTTTGTTAAATCTAGCGATAACTAAGCAGGTGAGTTTAGAGGGAGGATTGTAATTCAACTAGGACGTTGAAATGCAATTCCTACCACTTTACTTACAAAGATTGGGGCAGAGTTTCAACTGAAAGTTCCCATATTAGCCCTAGTCTAGATTTCCAGTGTTCTTGTGGACATAAAGGACAGGCCAAGTGTACAGTGATTGGTAGCCACTCCAAATGATTCCGTCAAGATTTAGCAGCTGTAGTATCTGTCACAGTAGAATCATGTTGACTTATTCGAACAAATAATTTTTAAAAATAAATTTGAACCAAATTATGTATAAAAATATAACTTAAATGTTATTTATCAAACTTGTATCGGCATCATGGTTTTAAAAATTCATTTCCATTAAACCCCAACTTTAAGTATTAAGAATCCGTACTGCAAACATTTTGAAAGTTGAAATGCTTTATGCTACTGGCATTCTCATTGGCAGAACTTATTACTTGTTAATAATTTCAGGAGGCTTTTTCTGCCCAGAAACACCAACTTGAAATGTTATGGTGAACAAAAATCTCATTTTAACATGAGTTAGTAGCTCAGATTCTTGCTGGTTCCATTCCTTTCCTGTTATCAATATATTAGAAAGATAAGTGCTCTGATCTGATGATGAATAATCCACTGCAGTTTTGGGAACTCTGCACTGTTATGCCCTCTCAAGTTGCTGGCTGCCTTATACAATTTCAGTGATCAGCATAGCAAAATCTGGACCAGTTTTTTTTCTGCACTATAGTCTGAGGAGCTGGATAGTGCCAAATTGAAGGACAGCAGTGCCAAGTTTACATAGTTTAATTTCTGAATGTGGTGATAGAAGTGCATGCAGGTGTACAATTTTTAATTTGCTGTAGATTGATTCTAAATGCTTATCAGGCATGCAGTTACAAGTTATTTTTGATAGAACGTGTGTGAATGCAAAACAAAGCCTGAACCTGCAAGGTACCCCAAACATTTGTGACTGAGAGATGGTGAGAATAATGGCAAACATGATGACTTATTTGGGCAAAGGATTCAATTAGGGAATAACTGGTAAATCAAAGTAGAGGCGGACAAGATCGATTAGGGAAATGATTAGAAGACCATGAAAAGGAGGGATAATGTACACAAATCGAAGAATCAGTCGATAGATAAGGGTAGTGACTAGAAAGGATAAACTAGAGACTGTCTGAATGGATGTGGCATTCCAAACAAAATAGGTGAACTAAGAACACACTGAAATGAATATGATCCCTCAGCCATCAGAAATCTGGTAGTAGGATGACATTGGTACATGAATATTGAAAGATGTAGGATATGTTGTAAGCACAGGAAGCTAGGGAAACAGGAAGGGAAGGCTCTCTTAATTATGGTATCAGCATAATTAATAGATAGGGATGGCCTAAGTTCAGGAAACCAAAATGTGGAAACAGTTTGGGGAGAGATGAAAAATTTATAAAGGTAGCAAATCACTTGCAGGAGTGGTATAAAGGCCCCCTAACTATCCACATGGTATGATGGAGTGTGAAGGAAGAGATAATGTGAGCTTTCAGAAAGACACTTCAAATCACCAGAGATTTCAATCACATAGACTGAAAAAGTCAGATAGACGACGATAACCTTACTGTGGAGTTCATAGAATATTTTTGTCATAGTTTCTTAAGCATTGTCTCAGGACAAGGATAAATGGGTTACAGTTAGGGGGAGGAAAGGGGACAGTCAGACAGTGCAGAGATCCCCTGTGGACATTCCCCTCAGCAATAAGTATACCGTTTTGGATACTGCGGGGGGGGATGACCTACCAGAGGAAAGCCATAGCAGTCAGTTCTCTGGCACTGAGCCTGACACTGTGGCTAAGAAGGGAAGGGGGCAGAATAGAAAAGTACTCGTGGGAGGGGACTCGATAGTTAGGGGAATCGACAGGAGATTTTGTGGTCAGGATTGGGATTCCCGGAAGGTATGTTGCCTCCCTGGTGCCAGGGTCCGGGACGTCTCCGATCGGGTGTATAAGGTTCTAAAAGGAGAGGGTGAACAGCCAGAAATCTTGTTACATATTGGCACTAATGATATAGCCAGGAAAAGGATCGAGGATATAAAAAGTGATTTCAGGGAATTAGGATGGAAGCTGCAAAGCAGGACGAACAGAGTAGTGTTCTCTAGTTTACTACCAGTGCCACGAGATAGCGAGGCGAGGAACAGGGAGAGGGCGCAGCTTAATACATGGTGGCGCAGCTGGTAGGAGGGAGGGCTTCAGATATGTAGATAATTGGGATGCCTTCTGGGGAAGCTGGGACCTGTACAAGAAGGACGGGTTGCATCTGAACTGGAAGGGGACCAATGTCCTGGGTGGAAGTTTTGCTCGAGTAGTTCGAGAGGGTTTAAACTAGTATGGCAGGGGTGTGGGAACCTGAGCTGTATACCGGAGGTGAGAGTTGATGCAGATGAGGCAATAGCAAGAGGTAGACCAGCTAGTGGGAAGGATTTTCCTGGCAAGGAACCAAGGTATCAGTTAAAGTGTGTTTGCTTTAATGCAAGGAGTATCAGGAATAAAAGTGACGAACTTAGAGCATGGATCAGTACCTGGTGCTATGATGTTGTGCCCATAACAGAGACATGGGTTTCTCAGGGGCAGGAATGGTTGCTGGATATTCCAGGGATTAGAGCATTTAAAAAGAATAGGGAGGGGGGAAAACGAGGAGGGGGTGTAGCACTGCTAATCAGAGAGGGTATCACAGCTACAGAAGCTTCCATTGTCGAGGAAGATCTGCCTACCGAGTCAGTATGGGTGGAAATTAGGAACAGCAAGGGAGCAGTCACCTTGTTAGGGGTTTACTACAGGCCCCCCAATAGCAGCAGGGAGATGGAAGAAAGCACAGGTCGGCAGATTTGGGAAAAGTGTGAATGTAGTAGGGTTGTTGCAATGGGTGACTTTAACTTTCCCAATATTGATTGGAACCTCCTTCGAGCAGAAGATTTGAATGGAGCTGTTTTTGTAAGGTGTGTTCAGGAGGGTTTCCTAACTCAGTACGTTGACAGGCCGACGAGGGGAGAGGCCATTTTGGATTTGGTGCTCAGCAATGAGCCGAGGCAGGTATCAGATCTTGTGGTGGGAGAGCATTTTGGTGATAGTGACCACAACTGCCTCACATTCTACATAGCTATGGAGAAGGAGAGGATTAGGCAAAATGGGAGGATATTTAATTGGGGAAGAGGAAACTATGATGCGATTAGACATGAGTTAAGAAGCATGGATTGGGAGCAATTGTTCCATGGTAAAGGCACTATAGACATGTGGAGACTGTTTAAGGAACAGTTGTTGCAAGTCCCTCTGAGACAGGCAAGAAGGGGTAAGATAAAGGAACCTTGGATGACGAGAGTGGTGGAGCTTCTCATCCAAAGGGAAAAGGTAGCTTACGTAAGGTGGAGGAAGCTAGGGTCGTGCTCAGCTCTACAGGATTACAGGCAGGCGAGGAAGGAGCTTAAAAATGGTCTGAGGAGAGCCAGGAGGGGGCACGAGAACGGCTTGGCAGAACGGATTAGGGAGAACACAAAGGCATTTTACACTTATGTGAGGAATAAGAGAATGGTCAAAGAAAGAGTAGGCCCGATCAGGGATAGCATAGGGAATTTGTGTGTGGAGTCTGAGGAGGTGGGGGAAGCCCTAAATGAGTTTTTTGCTTCTGTCTTTACGAAAGAACGAACTTTGTAGTGAATGAAGCCTTTGAAAAGCAAGTGTGCATGCTGGAATGGATAGAGATAGAGGAAGCTGATGTGCTGAAAATTTTGTCAAACATTAAGATTGACAAGTAGCCAGGCCCAGACCAGATTTGTCCTCGGCTGCTTTGGGAAACGAGAAATGCAATTGCTTCGCCACTTGCGAAGATCTTTTCATCCTCGCTCTCCACTGGAGTCGTACCTGAGGACTGGAGAGAGGCAAATGTAATTCCTCTCTTCAAGAATGGAAATAGGGAAATCCCCGGCAATTACAGACCAGTCAGTCTCACGTCTGTCGTCTGCAAGGTGTTAGAAAGGATTCTGAGGGATAGGATTTATGACCATCTGGAAGAGCATGGCTTGATTAGAGGCAGTCAGCACGGCTTTGTGAGGGGCAGGTCATGCCTCACAAACCTTATCGAGTTCTTTGAGGATGTGACTAGAAAAGTTGATGAAGGGCGAGCTGTGGATGTGGTGTATATGGACTTCAGCAAGGCATTTGATAAGGTTCCCCATGGTAGGCTCATTCAGGTCAGGAGGAATGGGATACAGAGGAACTTAGCTGTCTGGATACAGAATTGGCTGGCCAACAGAAGACAGCGAGTGGTAGTAGAAGGAAAATATTTTGCCTGGAAGTCAGTGGTGAGTGGTGTTCCACAGGACTCTGTCCTTGGGCCTCTACTGTTTGTAAGTTTTATTAATGACTTGGATGAGGGGATTGAAGGATGGGTCAGCAAGTTTGCAGACGACACAAAGGTTGGAGGTGTTGTTGACAGTATAGAGGGCTGTTGTAGGCTGCAGCGGGACATTGACAGGGTACAGAGATGGGCTGAGAGGTGGCAGATGGAGTTCAACCTGGATAAATGTGAGGTGATGCATTTTGGAAGGTCGAATTTGAAAGCTGAGTACAGGATTAAGGATAGGATTCTTGGCAGTATGGAGCAACAGAGGGATCTTGGTGTGCAGGTACATAGATCCCTTAAAATGGCCACCCAAGTGGACGGGGTTGTTAAGAAAGCATATGGTGTTTTGGCTTTCATTAACAGGGTTATTGAGTTTAAGAGTCGTGAGATCTTGTTGCAGCTTTATAAAACTTTGGTTAGACCGCACTTGGAATACAGCGTCCAGTTCTGGTCGCCCTATTATAAGAAAGATGTGGATGCTTTGGAGTGCATTCAGAGGAGGTTTACCAGGATGCTGCCTGGAGTGGAGGGCTTATAAGGAGAGGTTGACTGAACTCGGACTTTTTTCATTGGAGAAAAGGAGGAGAAGAGGGGTCCTAATTGAGGTATACAAGGTAATGAGAGGCATAGATAGAGTCGATAGCCAGAGACTATTTCCCAGGGCAGAAATGACTAACACGAGGGGTCATAGCTTTAAGCTGTTTGGAGGAAAGTATAGAGGGGATGTCAGAGGTGGGTTCTTTATACAGAGAGTTGTGAGAGCATGGAATGTGTTGCCAGCAGCAGTTGTGGAGGCAGGGTCATTGGGGACATTTAAGAGACTCCTCGACATACATATGGTCATAGAAATTTGAGGGTGCATACATGAGGATCAATGGTCGGCACAACATCGTGGGCTGAAGGGCCTGTTCTGTGCTGTACTGTTCTATGTTCATTGTGATCTAGAGCCAACCAGGGTATAGGCTATAACCAAACCTGATGGTGTACAAATAAACTTGATTGACGAATGACCCCATAGTGAAAGTGAAGTAATACAATTGAATTTTGCATTTAGTTTGAGGGAGACAGGAGGGGATCTCAGACTTTTTTTAAACTTATGGAGAATTATTAGGGCATGACAGCAGAACTGGCTTAAGTAAGCAAATTAGAAGATATATCAATAAAGTTGCAGTAACCGATATTTAAAGACTTAGTTCAGCATACACAGAATAGATGCATTCTAACAAGTAAGAAAGGTTCCCAGAGAAGTTTACCATCCATGGTTAACTAGAAAAATAGTACCAAATTAAAAGTTTAAAAATATAATTATGCAAGCCAGGAAATTGGACAGAATATTTAAAAAAATGCAAAGTATGTCTTATTTTAATCTTCCACTCCTTATTAGTTTATGAGAGAAAGATAAAAACATGATAAGAATATTGAGAAATATTTTAACAAATACAAAGTGAATATTAATTCCATGAAAACCTGAAGAACTGATAATGGAAAATCAAGTGTATTGTAAGACAATGTGCAGTAGAAAACATATTTACTTGGGGAGGAAAGAAGTCACTTTGGAGTAAGGGAGTATTGTAAGTCTGCATTTTGATCAGGTTATTTGCCTTTGGAAGGGAAGAAGATGTACTTATTCTATTGCCATACATAATTGGATTTGTTACCTAGTTATTGGCAGTGTATAAAGCTCTTTAGAGTTTTTTTTTTAAAAAAACTGCTTGCAAAAGTTTTGGGACTTTGTAGAGGTCAATGTAGGAACTAAATTGGATCTCCATTTCGTCCTGCCTAGCTTATTGGTGATTCAATACCCAGGATGGTTCAGAAGCCTAGCCCATCCCACTCCAAGCAGTAATTTGATATAGGATGGACAGATCTTATTATAAAATGATTTGGGTTCCACCTAATAGTACACATCCCCTGTAAGTGATGTTTTGAGACCCCAGCTGAATTTTGTCTTTTGTTTGCTGTGGGTGCTTTTATTAGACTTTCTAACAACAGGTGAGTAATTGTAAGTAATTCTGCAGTTGCTTTTGTGAGAAAAATTATTTGGGTGTTTCATTATTTCCTGTTGCGTGATTCTGATTCTCAATTGTTGGGATGATGCTGTAATAAATTAATAACTAAATGTTTTTGAAGTCAAAATTGGCTTTAAATCAAAATAAATGGTCTCATCTCTTGATTTAACTGTGTCTCAAGTCCATGAATTAGGAATTAAGAAAATTAATCATATTTGATCATTTTCGGTACTTGCCACTTCAGTTCTCTCATGGTCACTGAGGAGCATTTAACTGACTGTATTGACATTCATGACATTACCACTGATGAATCTCCCATGATCAACATCCTGGGTACCATTGACCAGAAACTTCGGTGAAAGCAAATCAGAGCTAAGAATTCATAGAATCCCTTCAGTCCACACCGACCCACCACAGAATATCCCATCCAGACCTGTTCCCCTACCCTATTACTCTACATTTACCTCTGACTACTGCACCTAGCCTACATATCCTTGGACGCTATGGGCAATTTAGCATGGGCAATTCACCTAACCTGCATATCTTTGGATTATGGGAGGAAACCGGAGCATCCAGAGGAAACCAGCACAGACACTGGGAGAATGTACCACCTCCACAGAGACAGTCGCCCAAGGCTGGAATTGAACCTGGGTCCCCGGCACTGTGAGCAGCAGTGCTAACCAATGAGCCGTCCCCTTGCCACCCACCAGTAATTCCCCATTGAGAGTGCATAAGTCAGGAATGTAACAGAATATTCTGCATTTGCCTGGCTGAGTGCAACTATGATCAACTTCTCCAAGCTGAACATCACCCAAGACAAAGCATCTCATTAGATTGGCATCTATCCACCACCTTCAACATTTACTTACTTCACCATAATACATTGTACCATCTACAAGCTGCATTGCAGCAGTTCCACAAAACTCCTTTGACAACACATTTAACACATTCTCAGTCCATGCCTGAATGATTTCCCCCTGCCCCCATCCCATAAACTTTAATCTTGTTTACTAACCTTTTGTGTGACATCTTACTGAAAGCCTGCTGCTTGTTGTCAAAACTCCTTTGACAACTATGATCTCAACTAAGAACGAGCAGCAGATGCATAGGATACCACCATCTGCAAGTTCCCCTCCAAGCCATACATCATCTCCACATGGTATTGTATCACCTATCCTTTATCGTAGCTGGATCAAAATCCTGGAATTCCCTTCCTAACAGCACTCAATACTTTACTTACCTTCATAGACTGCAACCGTTCAAGAAGGTGGGTTCCCAAAGGTAAATAGAAATGGGCCATAACATTTGACATCGCTAGCAACATTGATGCCCTTAAATGTATAAAGAATGTTTCATGGATGAGTCTGTTAACTAAAAGAGTTGTAGTTGTGCACTGGTAGATAATGTGCTTTTTTTTTTGTTTTTAGACAGTTAGTATTAACCACTGTCATGCTGATACAACCTGTGATTCCTTACCACAGTCAATTAGTAAATGACAGCTGCTGAAGAGTAAAATGAAGGATGTAACACCTTATAACTATGGGATATCCCCCCAAGCACATCACATACTTCTTTTTTTTTTTAAGAGTCAGTAACAAGGGGGCATAATTTCAAGGTTTAGAGAGGATTTGAGGAAAAAAATTTCAAAGAGATGGAAATTTGGAATGCACTGGCTGGGAGGATTGTAAAGGTGAGAAACCTCACAACCGTTGTAAAAAGTACTTGAATGAGCACTTGAAATGTCATAACATTCAAGGCTGTGGACCAAGTGTTAGAAAGAGGAACTAGTGTAGATTTATTTTTTTTTTGTCGATGGATTGGAGGGCCTTTTCTGTACTTTAATTCTACTACTTTTGAAGTGGTACAAAAAACATAATATATAGGCACGGAACAGGTGGCACAGTGGATGGTTGAAGATTAAAGTTGAGTTAAGACAATGCTAGAAAACTTGAGTTAGTAGACGCGTAAATGCCACAAGGAGTATTAGATAAATCCTCAGTTTGGTGCATTCTTCTTATGGTAACTGTATCTGTCCTCAAGTAAGGAGTTCAAAATGGCACACTGTACTCTGTTCTCACACCAATAGTTTATATAATTGCAATATGACATCCAATACTTCAAGTACATTCCTGGCTGTCACCACTTAATTACTGTTCACATTATGAAAGTATTAACTTTGCATTTATCCACGTTGTATTTAATCTTGACATATTTTTGCTCACTTGCTTTGCCTCCCCATGTCAAAATGAAGCAAGTCTGCATGCTTCTTGCAACTCCCACTCCAACCCAAATCTGTGTCATAGACCGAGTTGGAAAATTGCATTTAATCCCATATCCAAAACACTGATATTGACTGCATATAGCTGGGGTTCAAATACAGACAGTGAGGTACCTCACTAATCACAATCTGTAAACTTGAACATGACCCATTTATCCCTTTACACTGCTTTCTGTTTAACACATTCTCAGTCCATGCCTGAATGATTTCCCCCTGCCCCCATCCCATAAACTTTAATCTTGTTTACTAACCTTTTGTGTGACATCTTACTGAAAGCCTGCTGCTTGTCTAAATATACTACATCTACCAGTTCCTCCATTTCTACTCTGCTAGTTCTATCCTCAAAACTCCAACAGATATGGCAAATATGATTTCCCTATCATAAATCCCTCTTGATTCTGTTCAATCCGACTGTTAGTTTCTAAAAGTACTATTATCGCATTCTTTAATATATGTTCTAGTAGTTTCCTGTTGGCTTGATGTAGGGGTAATGGATATGTAGTTCCCCATTTACTCTATTCCTCCTTCCTTAAATTGGGTTATATTTTTCACCTTAGAATCTGGAGGAAACATTCCAGAATCATTTGGAATCCTTGAAGCTGACCACCAATGCATCTACAATCTCTGCTGCCACCACTTTCAACACTGTGAGATATAGATTATACAGAGGTCCAGAGATTTACCTAATTTTAAATCCTATTAATTTCTCTGGTACTAATTACTGAGAGTAATATCTTCTAGTTCCTCATTTACATTGGTCCCTAGATTCCATGAAATTCTTAGAGAAGGCTGTTTTCTTGAGCATAGCAGGAAGTCGCATTTTGCCTGTGCAATTGTCATTGTGCACACACACAGTATTGGAGCAATCTTTGTAGGAGGCATTGCATCAAAAGACCACATTCAACATGTCTTGATGTTTTTCTCAAAGTGCCAATTCTGTTAGAAGGGTTCAAAACAAGCTTTTCAAAAGAAGTCTTGCACAAAGTAAAAAGAGATAGCTCTTTAACCCATCCATCCCCATGTTGAGATGACTAAAAGTTTTTAATACTTGTTTTTGTGGAGCCATAATGAGCAATTAGGCCAACCAGCTGCACCAACATCCCGTTTGGTTTCAATTTGAAAGCCAGTGAGGTTTCACAACGATATGTGTTAGGGCCTCAATTATTCACATGATTTATTAACAACTTGGATAATATATAACACAGTCAGATATCCAAATTTGCTGATGACACAGCATTGCAGACCAGGTAAATTCTAGAATTGAAAAGATTATGGGATGATCTGATTGAAGCCTTCAAGATATTACACAAAAAGATAGCTTATCTTTACCTACCCTATTTCCACTGTTTGGGAATTCTAGAACTAGGGAATATAGGCTGAGAATTAGGAGCAGACTGTTCAGGAGAGATGTTAGGAAATATTTCTACACACAAAGGGCGGTTGATGTTTAGATCTATTCTACATATAGCAGTAGTTGCTGGATCAATTGTTAACTTTAAATCTTAGATATAGTTTTGCTTACCAAAAGTTTTAAGGGGTATGGGCCAAAGGCAGGAATATAGAGTTAGGCCTCAGATCAGCCATGATGGCGTTGAAAGTGGAACAGGCTGAAGAAACCGAATGGCTTACTCGTGTTCCTGTCTTCCTAAAATAGGCACTGCCTCATTATGACAAATGTGCTTTGCCTGGCAACAGACTAAAACTCAATAGATAAATGTGTTTAATAGTGCTTGCTCCGATTCACAAGTTTTTAAACTATTTTATTTCATATATCCTGATGACTTTATATCAGTTAAATTCGAGCTCAAGATACATAGACGTGTGACTGTGTTTTTCTGGTTGCGAACAATTGATGTATTTTGCTGAAGCATGACAGTGGCGCATGTTAACTTTGCTTCAGCATTTTGGCTTGGATTCAGGGAGCTCCCCAACATCACATGATGAGGTGAACCTAGAGGATGTTGTACAAAATTTATTTTTAAAAAATGGTATGGAAACACAAACTGTACCACTTCAAGGTAATAGATAACAGCATCCGAGATTAAAAGTTAAGGACATGCACAGAAAGCCACAAATGTTGATGGAATGAGAACTGTAATATGTGACCCTGTTTCTCAGATTTAGGATGGTGTTTTTTTCCCTAAACAACCTGTCCGGAGATGTTATTACCCATCTCTGGAGCAGGTGTTTGGATGGTGTTATGCTGGGATAGATTGGTGAACAGAAGTCCAGGCATGTACACAATTGTGTGGCACTTTATGTATGGTAAGCATCATTTAAAGACTTTGTTCTAATCTGACAGTGGTTTAGGTTGCTGAATTGTTCCCTGTTCCTTGGAAACTAATTATTTTGGCTTTACAGTTACAATAACTTCTCTCTTTGTATTTAGACTTTAAAATCAGTGCTGGTCATGCTGCAGATTTTAATCAACGCCTACTGGAAGCTAGTACTCAGTTCCAAATGAATCAGGGAAAAGGCACAATAGATGTATGGTGGCTGTTTGATGATGGAGGTATGAAGCATATTCTACAAAAAGTTGAAGTTTTATGCCTTCTCACTATGTTAGAAGATTGATAACACAGTTTTTAAATGTATTAATATAACATATTTTCTGAGTGGGTAAAAGCTTCAGAATTCTGAAACAGAGGTACTTGCGAATCCTAGTTAAGGATTCTCTTAAGGTTAACATGTAGGTTCAGTTGGCAGTTATGAAGGCAAATGTAATGTTCAAATTCGCTTCAAGAGGGCTAGAATACAAGAGCAGAGATGTACTACTGAGATGCATAAGACTCTGGTATGACCGCATTTGGAATATTGTGAGCAGTTTTGGACCTGTAACTCAGGCAGTTGTGCTGGTCTTGGAGGTAGGGGTGGTGTGACAAAGTGTCCAGAGAAGGTTTACGAGAATGATCCCAGGGATGAAGAGGGACTTGTCATATGAGGAGTAGTTGAGCACTCTGGGTCTGTACTTAGTGGAACTTAAAAGAATGAGGAAGGGTGATCTCATTGAAATTTACAGAATACTGAGTGGCCTGGATGGAGTGGACATGAAGAAAATGTTTTGATTAGTAGGAGAAACTAGGACCTTAGGGCACTGTCTCAGAGAGAAGGGGCAACCCTAGGACTGATATGAGGTGGAATTCCTTCAGTCAGAGGGTAGTTAATCTGTGGAACTCACTGTCATAGAAGCCTGTGGAAACCAAGTCATTAAGTGTATTTAAGACAGAGATAGATCTTGAATGGTAAGGGTTATGGGGAGAAGGCAGGAGAATGGGGTTTTTAAAAAAAACGTATTTACCATGATTGAATGGCTGAGCAGACTCAATTAGCCAAATTGCCTTAATTCTGCTCTCATATCTTGTGATGTTATAACCCCTTTTTATTACCCAGGATGACCCAAAACCTTTTGTAACCAGTGAAGCATTTTTTGAGGTAATGTATGCTGTAATGTACGAATGAGTTTGTACAAACCAGCCTCCCCCACAGGAAAAAAGGGACCATACCATCTGCTGGCTAAGGGAGACATTTTGATCAGGATGCGAGGAGAATTTTCCTGTTCTTCCTCAAATAGTGCCATGCAGTCTTTCCATGTCCGTTAAGAACTCAGCGCTATGTTACAATGTCTCCTTCAAAACACAGCAGGTTTGACAGCAATGCAAAGTGATATGGCACCTCAGATCATGTGCTCAAGTGTCTGGAGTGGCACTTTAACCATTGGGCTGAATTTAATGGAAGCAGTGGGATTTTGGCTGCTGCCTGCAGGGCTGATGGGACCTCATGCCTTCTTTGAGGGCGGCCAAATTAAATGTGCCATGCAGTTGACAAACTAGCAGCAGTTTTCCCCTACATCTTTTGTTGTCAGCAGAGTTGGCTACTGCCAGAACCACATTACAACTGAGGCTTTGAATGAAGGAGGGACTGAAGCATGGGTGAGTAATGGCAGGAGTGAGGTCAAGACAGAAGGAGTGGCTTTCAGTGATACTCCTGTTCTTAAAATGCTGGGGTCGCTTTATCAAGCATTGAGTGCTTTTGTTTGAGTGATCTCTTGAGGGAGCCCACAGCTGGACAGCCTAAGGTTTGTTTATTGCATGGCAAGCCTCCTCCCTGCTGCAGGGATAGTGGCAGTGGGACGAAGAACTTAAGCCACAATTCACTCTGGGATGGTACACAGGCCTTCCTGTCCCAAATTTAATTGGGATGGATGATGGAGTGAGGGAGTTAATGGGTGATGTTGTCCCTTCAATTCTGCATTAGTAATACTTTTGCCTCAAAACTGCTTCAAACTGAGGTTGAAGGGCTTTTGCCCGAAACATCGATCTTCCTACTCCTCGGATGTTGCCTGACCAGCTGTGCTTTTCCAGCACTACTCTAATCTGGCATGATCATAAACAGTTAGGAATATTTTAAATTTTTTTGATCACCTTTTGTGGGTATTGGCAATTGATGTTTGGTCTCAAGTGGAATTATAGCTCTGTGGGAAACTAGGGAAATGATTGCTGGGCCTCTTAGTGAGATATTTGTATCATTGATAGTCACAGGTGAGGTGCCGGAAGAGTAGATGTTGGCTAACGTGGTGCCACTGTTTAAAAAGGTGATAAGGACAAGTCAGGGAACTATAGACCAGTGAGCTTGACGTCGATGGTGGGTAAGTTTGCAGATGACACCAAAATTGGACAGCGAAAATCACCTTAGATTACAACAGGATCTTGATAAGATGGGCCATTGGGCTGAGAAGTGGCAGATGGAGTTCAATTTTGATAAATGCGAGCTGCTGCATTTTGGGAAAGCAAATCTTAGCAGGACTTGTACACTTAATGGTAAGGTCCTAGTGAGTGTTGCTGAACAAAAAGACCTTGGAATGCAAGTTCATAGCTCTTTGAAAGTGGAGTTCCAGGTAGATTGGATAATGAAGAAGGCATTTGGTATGCTTTCCTGTATTGGTCAGACTATTGAGTACAGGAGTTGGGAGGGTCATGCTGCGGCTGTGCATGACATTGGTTAGGCCACTGTTGGAATATTGTGTGCAGTTCTGGTCTCTTTCCTATTGGAAGGATGTTGTGAAATATGAAAGGGTTCAGAAAAGATTTACAAGGATGTTGCCAGGGTTGGAGAATTTGAGCTATAAGTAGAGGTTGAACAGCCTGGGGCTGTTTTCCCTGGAGCTTTGGAGGCTGAGGGGTGATCTTTATAGAGGTTTATAACATCATGAGGGGCATGGATAGGATAAACAGGCAAAGTCTTTTCCCTGGGGTGGAGGAGTCCAGAACTAGAGGGCATAGGTTTAGGGTGAGGGGAAAGATATAAAAGAGACCTCAGGGGCAATGTTTTCACACAGAGGGTGGTACATGTATGGAATGAGCCGCCAGAGGAAGTGGTAAAGGCTGGTACAATTACAACATTTAAGAGGCATTTGGATGGGTATATGAATAAGAAGGGTTTGGAGAGATGTGGGACTAGATTGGGTTGGGATATCTGGTCGGCGTGAACAAGTTGGACCTTTCGGTCTGTTTCCGCACTATACATCTCTGACTCCATGACTATGACTCAATATTATTTCTAGAAATCCTAAAAGATTTCAATGCTTATTTATGAAAATAAAACTTGTATTAAAATTTATAATCTTGCGTTCAGTTTCAGCTTATCACTTAAAGGAGCATTAATCCTGATATCATTACTTTAATTAGGTTTAACTATTCTCATTCCCTATCTGTTAACTATTCGCAAAAAATGGTGTGACTGTAAATTACGTATCTTCATTGGAGGGAAGTTGGACAGTATTAATGAGGAGAAACGAGCGTAAGTTTTGTTTAATAACTTTCCAAATGATTTAAAATGTGCAAGATTTTATCAGATGTTGGCACTTTCATTGGTTTTTCAAACTTAACAAGCTTTTTTGTGGTGAATATTTATGAATATGAGTAAAAGTACTGATCACAAAGTTTAGCTCAAATGTTTGAAAATCACACTTCAGTATTTTAGAAAGAGGGAGGCAGAAATTCATCGACCAAAATCACTGAACTTCCTGGCAGAGTGCTTCATGGTAACATACACATCCAGAAATACACACCCATATATTTATATAGATTATTTGAGAGTGCACATTGGGTACTAAAAGAATTCTATAGCCTTTCCCTTTTGAGTGAACTTGAAGTAGCCTAGAATCATAAGAGCACGAGGAAGTCACTCAGCCCATCGTGTTCCATCTCTTTGAACTATTCAATTGATCTCAGTGTGTTATTATTAGATTCCCTACAGTGTGGAAACAGGCCCTTCGTCCCAACCAGTCCACACCAACCCTCCAAAGAATAACCCACCCAGACCCATTTCCCTCTGACTAATGCATCTAACACAATTGGCAATTTAGCATGGCCAATTCACCTGACCTGCACATCTTTGGACTGTGGGAGGAAACGAGACCACCCGCAGGAAACCCCCACCGACACTGGGAGAATGTCTGTATGGAGTTTGCACAGTCTCCCGAGGCTGGAATCGAACCTGGGACCCTGGTGCTGTGAGGTAGCAGTGCTAACCATTATGCCATCGTGCCGCCCTTATGGCATCGTTTTTTTTTCACATTCTCTCAATATTTTCTTGAAATGGAAAAACAATTCCAATTTAATTTGAAAGTGACTTGAATCTGTTTCTATCATCTTTTCCAGGTTCTGTGTTTTAGATTATAACTTGCTGAGTTGACCTCAATTTTTTACCAATTACCTTAAATTGGTGCACTATGGTTACTGACAATCCTGCCAGTTGGAAGTTCTTTTATCTTGAAAAGATAAAATCTATAATTGGAACATTTCTGCCAAAGTTCTCCTTACTCTTATGCCCTGAGAATAATCCCAGTTTCTCTAATAACTTGATGTTACCTTCCTTGATGCTACACTGTCTGTAATTTGTTTCTGCTTCTCTATCCTGTACTGGATGAGCAGAAATTTCCAGTTGAATATTAGGTAGAATGAAACTATTGTCTTTCACTGCAAAACTCTCTTCCTTGACCATTGGCTCTAACCTCTTCCTATCACAGGCAACCTGGTATTATATTTGAGCCTAAAATGAGCTTTCATCCAGGTGAGCGCTTTAAAAACCACCACCAGCTTTTACCTCTGTGTAACATTATCTGATATTGCAAATGGCCTCTGTCCAACTTCTGAAACCTCCTTCCATCGCGTTGTTATCTTTCATTTTGCATTATACCAGTAGTCCCTTGGCTGGCTTCCTAATTTGTAAAACCTGAATACAATTTAAAGTTGTTTGAATCTCTCATGCATAGATCTAAACTTATTATCCATCACCTCTACACTTGATGACTTCTGTCTTGGTAACTTCTCCATTTTTAAATGTTCCTGTGGTCTCATTCCATCCCTAACCCTCAGACTTCTGTGCTTCTTTAGTCCTGCCATTTTGGATCCATATTATGAATTGCTCAACCAATTGCTGCCATATGTCCAACTGTCCTCAGTTCTAGAATTTCATTCCTAAATCTTTTCATTTTTCCTTCAATGTACTTAAGTCAAATGTGAGAGATGTATTAACTAAAATACAAATACATAGGTTTAAAATAACTTGAGTTAAATATAAAAATAAGTCTGTACTATTCTTGCAGGTCTTGTTTGCTTGCAGATTCCCTTTTCTGGATTGAAAGATTTGAAAACCTGAATTCAGCTTCAACAGCAGTGATGGCTACTGCTGTTGTATACTTAAAGGTTGCTTCTACGCGTGGGCAGAGCAGAAACCCTTGGGAGTGATTGTGGGCTGCTTTCTTTCACTTGTGTGGCTGTGCAGTTTGTTGTTCTTGGTGGCTTGGTTCAGTACTCAGTAGCTTATTCTGGAAGGTGCTCTTTATTCTCCCTGTTGAGGAGCAGAAATCTCTCTTTCTCCCATGGTGTTCAGGGGATTCTCCTCAAACTGGCTGCTTTTCGTGACACCTTTATCAAGATCGAACAGCATGGTCACAAACAGTTCACCACCAACTGGTGGGCAACTAGGGATACGCAATAAAAATGCTGGCTGGCCAGTGATGCCCATGTTCCATGACTGGATAAAAATTTAAGAGGAGAATGTCTATGTGCCTCCATTACTTAACTGGTTTCTCCCAAAAATAAACAGTTCTATGTGTATCTTTTTTTTTTATAGATGTTTATTGAAAATTTAACATTTTTACAAGCTTACAAAAAAAAACCTCAAGTATAAACATTGATATGCAATTAAATCTTAAATAATAACCAAAATTTATCAAACAAAAAAAAAATAAAACTCAACTAACTACTAATCTAACCTACAACTAACCAGAGTGTATAATTAAGTCTCTTACATTATTCAAAGAAGAGAAAAAAACCCGACGGATAACACAGAAATTGGGTAGTGAGATACATGTTCGGAATGTGTTAACATCAAATGTAACAAAACCCGTATTCGTGCGGGATTCCTCTCCCAAGGGGCCCCTGACCAGCCAAGTTCGTAATCTCAATTAAATAAAAGCCCTTGTTAGGATAGCCGAAATATCTGTATTTATGTAATTCAAGAAGGGCTGCCATATTTTATGGAATAATGCGGTCTTTTGGTGCACCATATTTGTAAGGAAGTCAAGGGGAAACATTCCATGATTAATCTGTGCTAATTCGAAAGTCCAGGGGGGCCCTCAGCCACCCAGTTTACCAAAATATTTTTCCTTGCACAGAAAGAGATTAGAAAATAATCTCTTCCCGTGCACATCCAGGGAGGGTAAATTCGAAAAGCCCTGTGTATCTTATAGCTAGATCATTGCATCATGCCACCAATTAGGTCTGCCTTTTAAAAAGCACTTTGCCAAAGTTGGAACCAGGAGTTGCAGAATTATTCTTAAGCCACAGCAACCCCAAATTCAAAAGCACTTTACTAGTGTGTTGTCTTGGTCAAGACAAATGTCTGGCAGCTCCACACTGATGTAAATAATATTTAAAGTCAGGTGGGCCTCAGGCCAAGTCATTCTAGCACATTCTTTAATTATTCCTTTACTAGAGTTGTACTCTTCTTGCTGTTGCACAACTATTTCTAGCTTCCCCTATAATAGCATTCTGACTCCTGTATTATCTACAGCCCAAAGAAATTCCTGTGAATGGTTTTGCAGCTTTACCCTCTACACCTTCAGGTAACATCATCTTGTCATTATTTTATTTGTGACCATGTCACTCACTGGCATCTATCTCCTTGCCTTCTTGTTATTAGGGATATAAGACAGAATATCTGGCACATTCTGAAATGCTGGCTAAAAGAATGCCTGATTACAAGAGAAGTGGCAAATATGTTTCCTTTTCAATGTAATTTATACAGGAAATTCCGTGAATGAATGAGTACCTGAGTGGTACAGTAAGTTAATAATAACTTTGGAGACAAGGATGGTTTCATGAATTCAACAGTTGGAATATTACAATTAGCTTTGGATAAGGGGGAAGAAAATCTGCCAGGGATTTCTGTCTCAAGATTCTAGTTACTCCTGTCAAAAATGGTTTATCGATTTAAGGAACCAAACCCAGCTTGGGTTGTGCTCAGTGCCAAAAGCGCTAAGCACCTTGATGCTCACTGTTTGGGGATAAGCACTATAATTTATTTTTATTATTTGTTCATGGGATGTGGAAGTTATTTGTAAGGCCAACAATTTTTCCTCCTCCCTGATTGCCCTGGAGAAGGTGGTGATGTGCTGCAGTCCTTGTGTTAGGAAAAGCATTCCATGATTTTGACCCAGTGACAGTGAAGGATATTTCTAAGTCAGGATGGTGAATGGATTGGAGGGGAACTTGCAGGAGGTGGTGTTCCCATGTATCTGTTGCCCTTAACCTTCTAGAGTGACCAGTTTTGAAAGATGGAGTCACAAGAGCCTTAGTGAGTCCCTTCAGTTCACCTTTGTAGATGGTGTACTCTGCTGCTGCTGTGCATAAGTGGTGGTGGGAATAAACATTCAAGATGGTGGATAGGGTGTCAATCAAGTGAACTACTTTGTCCTGAATGATCTAAGCTGAATGTATGGTACTAAAGGTTGCCTACAGGAAGTCAAAGCTCTGTGGAGAGAAGGAAGCTGATGAGCAAAAACTAGTTGTGAACAGTATCATTATTTCTCCCTTCACACGGCAAATGATAATCACACTCGTTTTCCAGGGTTTTTGTGAAGTTGTAAAATGTTAGAAGACAACATTAGATGTTATTTATAGATGGATAGATATCTATAGTACAGAAAAGGGCCCTTGGCTTATTGTGTGTGTCAGTCGAAACAACCTTCTAGCTATTCTAATTCCATTTTCCAGCACTTGGCCTAAAGCCTAAATGCCTTGGCATCATAAGTGCATACCTAAATGCTGCTTTCAATGTTTTTGAAGGTTTGTGCCTTGTATGTGCTGAGCTCCAGATTCCCACCTGCCTGTGGGTGGAGGTTTCCTCACATCCTGCTCCTTATCATAAACCTGTCTCCCCTGTCTATGCACCTGATAATTTTAAACAATTCGATCATATATTCCCGCCTCCCCCTGCCAACTCTCAACCCCAGTCTGTCTTCATAACTAAAACTCTCTGGTGCAGACAACATCTCCATAAATTTCCTTTAAGACCTCCACTTTCAGGTCTGAATAGATTCAACTAATGACCGTGTGGAAGCTAGATTGTGTTTATGAATTGAAGGAAGCCCAGGGTATTTCAGTGGATATTAAATCAATGGTAGCATGTGCTTTTGACATTTGAAAATAAGCCCATGGAAGGCACTCCCACTGAGGTGGGTCATGGGGAAGGATGGCACTTGATTGACAGTGGTTTGATGTATGAAAGGAGGGATGCCAGTGGTATTGTAGAGCCAGCAAATATTGTTAGTGATTTCATAGTCATCTGGGCTGTGGACCCCCAGCAATGCAGTTCGGTCTATAGAGGTAGTACATGAGCATGCACCTGGAAGGCCACAACATTTTGTAGGCTTGTATGGGATGTGGATGTTACTAGGAAAGCCTGCATTTGTTCCCATACCCTTAGCTTTTTTTTTTTTGGCTGTCTAGGCCAGGGCCATCAAGAGTCCCTGTATGTATGCAAAGGCGGTAAGAAAAGCAGATTTCCTTCCCTAGAGGGGATGAATGTACACAGATGGGTTTTTAACAACAATCAGTAATGGTTACATGGTCATAATTGGGCTAACATTTAATTGCAGATTTTATTGAAGTCAACTTTCTCTGGGGGTTAAAACTCATCCCACAGAATTTGCCTATACCTCTGCTTTCCTAGTCCAGTGACAATATCATTACCTACCAATTACCCTCCATGCTGAAGACAGATGAGGAGTTTAGACATTGGGTGGCACTGTAGGGAACAGAGGCTGAAGTTGAGCTTTTTACTGTGGCTTTGAAACACCAAGGAGTAGCACGTGAATAGAGGAATTTTAAATAATATCAATTTAATGGGCGGAAAAAATATTTTGAAAAAGGAGAGTCTTGAGAAACAAATGATTTTGAAATTGCTTGATTAAAGTTAATGAAAGGATAACTGCAGGACTGGTAAGTGTTTGGCAAGGTGAGGGAGGGCCTAGCTTTTGGCTGTGAAGTTGGAATATGAGAGAATATAATTTGAAGAAGCAACTTGTTCAAAAATTGATAGTAAGTTGTGTTGCTGAAGTCTCATTTGCCTGACCACTTGTTAGATCTCATTTTCAAATGAGAGTCCGAGTCTGGTGGTAGATTCAGGTACAACTTTATTTTGGTGCAACTTCGTTGCAGCCTCAGATTTTCTTAGCAGTAAGGCACACAAAGTCTTCAGATTGTATATAGTTAAGACTTAGTTTTGGGTAGGGTGGAGGTGGTGGTGATGGTCAGCGGCATCAGGTTTCCCCTCTGTGATTGGCTTTCTGGTCCAGCATCTTTAATTGTATGGTCAGGCTGCCAGTCCAGCCACGGTCATGATGTTTTCACAACTTTAATGATAAGGGGGGGGGCATCTCTATTGCTTGAAACTGGTTTGAATCTTTTGGTGATATTTTTTGGATATATGTGGATCTATCACTACTTCAGAAGCTGTATCTATGATTATCTGAAGAATGTGAATTAAAACTTACTCTTGATATTGTAACAAATTGATTAAGTAATTCTTAGTGTATGATGTTCTTACCAATTGCAGCTGCACATTCAATCTCAGCCAGTAACCTTGATTCTTACAGAGCTGCTATTGTCCTACTTGCTGAGGCTACATTAAGCAAATATTTTCCCACATGCTCTAACTACTGTCAGCCATGTTCTGCAGAACTTGTCAGGGGCAGTTGTCAACCATTTTGTGCCACCCAGTCTCGGACAGCCATAGCACCACACTTTAAAGTATTTGATAAAAACTGGAGCACTATGTTAGAAATTTAATGTTTGTCTACTATGAAACTGAAGCATGATAAGACCATAAGACAGAGGAACGGAAGTAGGCCATTCAGCTCATTGCATGTGCTTCACCACTTAATGAAATCACCACTGATCTGATCACTTTCAACTCCATTTTTCTGCCTTGATTCCATTACTAACTAATGGAATCTCTCTCTCAACCTTGAATATACTTAATGATCCAGCCTCTGCAGCAAAAACAAATTCCGCAGATTCTCAAATCTGAGAAGAAATTCCTCCTCATCTCTATTTTAAATAATGCAATCCCTTATTCTGGGATTATGCCCTCTGGGTCTAAACTCTCCCTTAAGGGGAAACAACCCTTCTACATCAACCTGTCATGTTCTGAGTATCTTTGTCTCAATAAGATGGTGTTGCATTCTTCTAAATTCCAATGGATATAGGTGAACCCGAGTCATCAAATGGCCCCTCCATACCCTGATCAGCCTAGTGAATATTCTCCAGTCTACTTCAATGCCAGTCTATCTTCTTTCAGGATAAGGGGCCCAAACAATTTAAAATAGTCCAGCTGTAGTCTGACTAGTGCCTTGAATAG
Source organism: Chiloscyllium plagiosum (assembly GCF_037043375.1). Taxonomy (NCBI): domain Eukaryota; kingdom Metazoa; phylum Chordata; class Chondrichthyes; order Orectolobiformes; family Hemiscylliidae; genus Chiloscyllium; species Chiloscyllium plagiosum. The sequence continues at coordinate 31,119,798 of NW_028270180.1, forward strand.
TTTTAGCAAGATCTCCCTATTTTTATACTTTATTCCCTTTGAAATAAAGGCCAACATTTCATTTGCCTTCCTATTACCTGCTGAGGTTGTATGCTAGTTTTATGTGAGTCGTGCATGAGGTCTGTCACTTTCTGCAGTCTTTCTTGATTTAAGTTCATTCAGCTCCTCTACTTTTTTTTGCCAAAGTGCAGAACTTCACATTTTCCCATGTTATATTCCATATGCCAACCTTTTGCCCATTTGCCTAATTTATCAGTAACTCCTTGCAGACATTTTGTCATCCTCCGCATTCGCCTTCCAATCTATTTTTGTCATCCACAAACTTGGCTGTCATACATAACTTTCCTCATCCAAGTTATTAATATATACTGTAAATAATTATGACCCCAGCACTGATCCCCTGTGGCATTATTATAAGTTAGAGGTTGGCATCCTGAAAATGCCCACCCTTTATCCCAGCTCTGTCTTCAATTAGTTAGCTGATCCTCTATTCACGTTAATATCCCACTCGAGCCACATGGGCTCTTAATAAGTAGCATAATGAGTAGTACCTATTTAGATTTTCAGAAGACTTTTTATATTAAATACACTGACCAATGTTTTTCCCTTTATCTATCTGCTTGTTACCTAAAATATTTCTAATAAATTTGTCAGGCATGATTTCCCCTTCCAGAAGCCATGCTGACCCTGCTTGATCATCTTGTGTATATCTAAATACCTGTAGTCTATTATGTTCTTTATATTAGACACTCACACTTTTCAATTATCAGACATTAATCTAACTAGCCTACAGTTTCAGGTTGTTCTGGTATATCGTGTGTTTCATCAACATGAATTGGCTATAACATGATTAAAGAATTCTGGACACTGTTTGGATAATGCAAACTTTCTACTGAACATGTATAACTATCTTCTGTACCTATCTTCTACAGTGCGATTTTCCATAGCGCAATTTTATCTATCACAGATGCAGAGGAACGCAACTATCACGTTATGAAAGTACTAGTTTTTATATCCTTTCCTTTCTGAATTAGTCCTACATATTGGCAGTTTTCCAATCCTGAGACTTTTCCAGAATCTAAGGAATCTTGAAAGATTGCTATCAGTGCATCCACTACCTCTGCAATTACTTACTTTATTATCCTATAACACATCCAATCACGCCTAAGGACTTATTGACTTTAGCTGCATTAATTTCTCTGGGGTTTTTTTCTCTTGTGATAGATTGGATGCATTTCCTCTCATTTTGCCCCTGGATTATTTGACAATATTGGAATGCTGTCAGTGAAGATTTATGTAAATTACTTAGTCAATTCCCTTACTTGGTTTCCACCTTATTTTCCCAGCCTTGTTCTCTCAGGGACCTGTTGTCAGCTTTGGCATGTTCTTCATTTTAATGTACTTAAAGATGAAAGCTTTACGCCTTGGACGTCAACTCTCCTGCTTCTGGGATGCTGCCTGACTGTGATAGAGATAGGTCAAGAAAAAGAAGGAAGCATACGTCTGGTATCGACAGCAGAGATCAAGTGAATCTTTTGCCTATAAAGGCAGTAGGAGTTTATTCTAGGGAAATCAGGAGGGAAAAAAGGGGACATGAGAGTTTTGGTAAGTAGGGTTAAGGAGAATCCAAAGAGATTCTGTAAATACATTAAGGACAAAAGGGTAACTAGGGAGTGAATAGGACCTCTCGAACATCAACAAGGCCACCTATGTGTGGAACCACAGGAGATGGAGAGATACCAAACGGGTAGTTTGCATCATAGTTTACCGTGGAGAAGGATATGGAAGATAGAGAACATGGGAAATAAATAGCAACATCTTGAAAAATGGGGGGCATCTTGAAAAATGAGGGGCCCTATCCTCTCCCTAGTTACCCTTTTGTTCGTAATGTATTTGTAGGATCTCTTTGGATTCTCGTTAACCCTATTTGCCAAAGCTATCTCATGTCCCCTTTTTGCCCTCCGGATTTCCCTCAAGTATACTCCTACTGCCTTTATACTCTTCTAAGGATTCACTCGATGTCTGCGGTCTATACCTGACGAATTACAGAGGAGAAAATGCCACATGTCTTAAAAAGCATGAAGGTGGATATGATCAGGTGCACGCTAGAACTCTGTAGGAAGCTAGGGAGGTGATTGCCGGACCCCTTGGTGAGATGTTTGTATCATCGATCGTCACAGGTGAGGTGCTGGAAGCCTGGAGGTTGGCTAACGTGGTGCCACTATAGTAGAAAGGCGGTAAGTAAAAACTAGGGAACTATAGACCAGTGAGCCTGACATCTGTGGTAGGCAGGTTATTGGTGGAAATCCTGAAGGATAATATTTCACGTCTGTTTGGAAAGGTAGGGACTGTTGGGGATGGCCAACGTGGCTTTATGCATGGGAAATTGCATCTCACTGACTTGAGTTTTTTGAAGAACTAAAGAGGATTGATAAGGGCAGAGCAGTGGACATTATCTATATGGACTTCATTAAAGCATTCAACAAGGTTCTTCATGGTAGACTGTTTAGCAAGGTTAGATCACACTGAATAGAGGGAGAACTAGCTACAGATAGTTCTCTAACCCAGTAGTTGCATTCTTGTGGAAACCGGTGTTAGAGAGAAAGCGCTCTTTAGAAACCGGGCTTAGTGTTGGCAGTGTAATCACATTACAGCCAACACATGGTTTAAATGTTTGCACTTTAGAAAGTGTCCCCAATTCATCAATCGCACTACAACGAATTTACGTTAATGAAATGAGCATTATAGCAGAAAGACCTGTATTTGGATACACAATAGATTGGAAGGTATAAAACCAAGGGTTGCTTTTCAGATTGGAGGCCTGGGACCAGCAGTGTGCAGCAACAATCAGTGCTGGGTCCATTGCTTTTCGTCATTTATAAAAATGATTTGGATGTGAACACCGGAGGTCTAGTTAGTAAGTTTGCAGATTACACCAAAATTGGAGGTGTAGTGGACAGTGATGAATGTTACCTTGGAGTCCAATGAGACCTTGATCAGATGGGCCGAGAAGTGGCAGATGGAGTTTAATTTAGATAAATGTGAGGTGCTGCATTTTGGAAAGGCAAATCAGGGTAGGACTGTTACACTTTTGGTAAGGTCCTGGGGAGTGTTGCTGAAGAAAGACCTTGGAGTGCAGGTTTGTAGTTCCTTGAAAGTGGAGTCATGGTTTGATAGGATAGTGAAGGTGTTTGGTGTGCTTGCCTTTATTGGTCAGAGCATTGAGTATAGGAGTTGGGAGGTCATGTTGTGAAACTTGAAAGAGTTCAGAAAAGATTTACAAGGATATTGCTAGGATTGGAATGTTTGGGCTACAGGAAGAGGCTGAATAGACTGGGACTATTTTCCCTGGAGCATCAGAGACTGAGGGTGCCTCGGTGGCTCAGTGGTTAGCACTGCTGCCTCACGGCGACAGGACCCAGGTTCGATTCCAGCTTTGGGCGACTGTCTGCGTGGAGTTTGCACATTCTCTCCGTGTCTGTGTGGGTTTCCTCTCTCAATCCAAAGGATGTGCAGGTCAGCTGAATTAGCCATCTTAAATTGCCCATAGTGTTAGATGCATTAGTCACGGGTAAACACAGGGCAGGGGAATGGGTCTGGGTGGGTTACTCTTCGGAGGATCGGTGTGGACTAGTTGGGGCGAAGGGCCTGTTTCCATACTGTAGGGAATCTAATCTGATCTAATGTTATAGAGGTTTATGAGGGTCATGGATAGGGTGAATAGCCAAGGTCTTTTCCCTGAGATGGGGAAGCCCAGAACTAGAGGGCAGAGGTTTAAGGTGAGAGGGGAAAGATTTAAAATGAATCTAAGGAGCAATGTGTTCATGCAGAGGGTGTCCATGCCAGAGGAAGTGGTGCTGACTGGTACAATTACAACACTTAAAGGCATTTGGATGGGCGTATGAATATAAAGCATTTAGACAGATATGGGCCAAATGCTGGCAAATGGAACTAGATTTATTTAGGATATCTGGTTGGTATGGACGAGTTGGATTGAAGAGTCTGTTTCTGTGCTGTATATCTCTGCGACTCTACAGTGCTTGTTAAAACAAAGTTTGTTGTATTTAGTTAGGAAACTGTAAGCTCATTGGGAAGATCTGCTGAGAAGGAACGTAAGTATGGAGTAAAAGCGGAGTGTTTGAACTCCGACAAAATCTCCAGTGAATATTATAATGAGGATAGTTGTCTATTTATATGTTTGCCTTCCTATCTTGCATTTTCTAAAGCTGGTCACTGTGGAAAGTGCTCCCTCTAGTGTTCTGGCTTTAATTGTCGCAGTAGAGAAATAAAAATAATAATTGGATAGTTTAGGTAAAATGGAAAATTCGTAGAATCCCAACAGTGTGGAAACGGACTATTTGGCTCAACAAATCCACACAGTCTGTCCTGAAGAGCATCCTCCCTCTTCCCCCCCCCCCCCCATAACCCCACATTTCTCGTGGCTAATCTATCTAACCTACAAATCCCTGGGCAATTAAGCATGGCCAGTCCACTAACCTGCATATCCTTAGACTATGGGAGTAAACCGGAGCACCTGGAGGAAACCCACACAGACACTGGGAGAATGTGCAAACTTCACATAGACAGTCTTCTGAGGGTGGAATTGAACCTGGGTCCCTGGTGCTGGTAGAAAGCAGTGCTAATCACTGAGCTACAATGCACAGAATGACTTGGCAGTTCAGGATATTAAAAGCAGCAGTTTGAGTGATAGGACCATAAGAAACATTAATAGAATACTTCAATTTCTGTAAAGATATAAATATGAAAAATGATATATAATGGAATGCTTTGCAACTTTTGAGACCCACGCCATAGGAAGGATGTTGAACAGTAGTGAGAGTAAGTTCACCAGTGAGCACGCACTTAAGATTACTTCTTAAATGGAGGATCAGCATCAACAGCGTTGTTAGATTAAACTGCCCAATTCTACCACTGTTTATCCGGTATATAAATTAAAACAATTTTGAAAGTGGTTAACATTGCACTGTTCTTCTTGCTTCTGTACAGAATGGCTGCACTTCTCGGCAAGTTCAGGATTCAGTGTGCTGACATCAAGGTCATTGGAGATATTCACATGAAACCAAGCAAAGAAAGGTAGGCAGAGGCTGAATTGGTTTCTTTAGTAACCTGTAACTGTAAAATTGAGATTCCAGAGCTTTGTAGACAACCTGAAGCAGCATGGATTGTTAATATTGATGTTTGTCAATCATTGATGGGGTTGGTAAGGGGATCCTTGTCACATCCCACAGACGTGAACTGAAAGTCATGGAGATGTACAGCACAGAAACAGACTCTTCAGTCTAACTCATCCTAACCTAATCTAGCCCTATTTTACAGTACGTAACTCATATCTCTCGGAACCCTTCCTATTCATATACCACGGAAACTGACTCTTTGGTCCAACTCATCCATGCCGACCAGATCTCCTAAATTAATCTTGTCCCATTTGCCAGCGTTTGGCCCATGTCCCTCTAAACCCTTCGTAAACACATCCATCCAAATGCCTTTTAAATGTTGTTATTGTGCCAGACTCCTCCACTTCCTCTGGCAGCCAATTCCATACACGCACCACGGTCTGTGTGAAAACATTGCCCCTTAGGTCCCTCTTAAGTCTTTCCGCTCTCACCTTAAATCTATGCCCTCTAGTTCTGGACTCCACCACTCCAGGGAAAAGACCTTATCTATTTACCCTATCCATACCTCATGATTTTATAAACCTCCATAAGGTCACCCCTCAGCCTTTAACACTTCAGGAAAAACAGCCCCTGTTCCAATATCTCAAACCCGCCAAACCTGGCAACATCCTTGTAAATCTTTTCTGAACCTTTTCATGTTTCACAACATCCTTCTGATAGGAGGGAGACCAGAATTGTACACAGTATTCCAGTAGTGGCCTAGCCAATGTCCTGTACAGCTGCAACATGACCTCTCAACCCCTATACTCAATGCTCTGACCAATAAAGAAAAGCATACTGAATGTCGTCTTCACTATCCTATCTACCTGTGACTACTTTCAAGGATCTATGAACCTGCAGTGCAAGATCTTTGTTCACCAACATTCTCCAGAACCTTACCATTAAGTCCTGTCCTGATTTGTATTTCCAAAATGCAGCTCACACCTCTAGTGATGGAGAGGGATAAGTGTGCACTACAGGGCAAGAGTTATAGCTGGGGTCAGGGAAATTATGATGCAGTGAGGCATGACTTAGGATGTGTGGCTTGGAAAAGTAAGCTTCAAGGCATGGGCATAATTGATATGTGGAGCTTGTTCAAGGAGCAACTATTGAGTGTCCTTGATAAGTATGTATCCGTCAGGCAGAGAGGAAAGGGTCGTGTGAGGGAGCCATGGTTTAATAAGGAATTGAAATCCCTTGTTAAATGGAAGAGGGTGGCCTATGTAAAGATGAGGCGTGAAGGTTCAATTGGGGCGATTGAGAGTTATAAGGTAGCCAGGAAGGATCTGAAGAGAGAGCTAAGAGCAGCAAGGAGGGGACATGAAAGGTCCTTAGTTGATAGGATTAGGGAAAACCCTAAGGCATTCTATAGGTATGTTAGGAATAAAAGAATGACTAGGGTAGGAATAGGTCCAGTCAAGGATAGTAGTGGGAAGTTGTGTGTGGAGGCTGAAGAGATTGGGGAGACACTGAATGAATACTTTTCGTCAGTATTCACTCAGGAACAGGACATTGTTGTCGATGTGATTACTGAGTCACAATTAAGTAGAATGGATGGCTTTGAGGTATGTAGAGAAGAGGTGTTGGAAATTCTGGAAAGGGTGAAAATAGATAAGTCCCCTGGGCCTGATGGCATTTATCCTAGGATTCTCTGGGAAGCAAGGGAGGAGATTGCAGAGCCATTGGCCTTGATTTTTATGTCCTCATTATCTACAGGAGTTGTGCCAGAAGATTGGAGGCTAGCAAATGTGGTTCCCTTGTTCAAGAAGGGGAGTAGGGATAACCCTAGTAACTATAGGCCGGTGAGTCTCACTTCTGTTGTGGGCAAAGTCTTAGAGAGAATTGTAAGGGATAGGATTTATGAACATCTGGATAGGAATAATGTGATCAAGGATAGTCAGCATGGTTTTGTGAAGGGCAGGTCGTGCCTCACAAACCTTATTGAATTCTTTGAGAAGGTGACTAAGGAGTTGGACGAGGGGAAAGCGGTAGATGTGGTGTATATGGATTTTAGTAAGGCGTTTGACAAGGTTCCCCATGGTAGACTACTGCAAAAAATACGGAGGTATGGCATTGAGGGTGAGTTGGAGGCTTGGATTAGGAGTTAGCTGGCTGGAAGAAGACAGAGGGTAGTAGTTAATGGCAAAGGTTCATCTTGGAGTGCTGTCACTAGTGGTGTTCCGCAAGGATCTGTTTTGGGACCATTGCTGTTTGTCATTTTTATAAATGACCTGGAGGAGGGGTTAGAAGGTTGGGTGAGCAAGTTTGCGGATGATACGAAAGTCGGAGGAGTTGTTGACAGTGAGGAAGGATGTGTCAGGTTACAGCGGGATATAGATAAACTGCAGAGCTGGGCAGAAAGGTGGCAAATGGAGTTCAATGTAGGTAAGTGTCAGGTGATTCACTTTGTTAAGAGTAACAAAAAGATGGGGTACTGGGCTAATGGTCGTATACTTGGTAGTGTGGATGTATACAGATCTCTGAAAGTTGCCACCCAGGTAAATAGTGCGGTGAAGAAGGCATATGGCGTACTGGCTTTTATTGGTAGAGGAATTGAGTTCGGAGTCCTGAGGTCATGTTGCAGTTGTATAAGACTCTGGTGCGGCCGCATCTGGAGTATTGTGTGCAGTTTTGGTCGCCATACTATAGGAAGGATGTGGAGGCACTGGAACTGGTGCAGAGGAGGTTTACCAGGATGTTGCCTGGTATGGTAGGAAGATCGTATGAGGAAAGGCTGAGGCACTTGGGGTTGTTATCATTGGAGAAAAGAAGGTTTAGGGGTGACTTGATCGAGGTGTACAAGATGATTAGGGGTTTAGATAGGGTTGACAGTGAGAATCTTTTTCCACGTATGGAGTCAGCTATTACAAGGGGGCATTGCTTTAAATTAAGGGGGGGTAGGTATAGGACAGATGTTAGGGGTAGGTTCTTTACTCAGCGAGTCGTGAGTTCATGGAATGCCCTTCCAGTAGCAGTGGTGGACTCTCCCTCATTATGGGCATTTAAGCGGGCATTGGATAGGCATATGGAGGATAGTGGGCTAGTGTAAGTTAGGTGGGCTTGGATCGGCGCAACATCGAGGGCCGAAAGGCCTGTACTGCGCTGTATTCTTCTATGTTCTATGTAACTCCTGGGAACTAGTAATTTCTTTCAAGAAAGATTCTGATGGCTTCTAGGACGCTGTCTTTGCTATAAATGATGTTGCAGAAAGAGACTTAATCTCATTAAAACAAACAAGATTCTGAGGAATTGAACAATTTGGATGCTGAGGATATTTCTCCTCATGAGGGAAATTAAAGCTGGGGTACAGTTTTAAAAATGGGTTCCCCACTTAAAATAGAGCTGAGGAGGAATTTCTTCTCAAAGTCAGTCTTTAGAATTCTGTCCGAGTGCTGTCAAGACAGTAGTTGAAACATTCAAGACCGAGTTAGATATGATTTTTGATCCAAAGGGAGTCTATAGTTATGAGGAAGCAGGTGGGGAAAATGGAGCTAAAGCCACAATTACATCAGACATTGGTAGAGCTGGCTGGGGAGGCCAAATCATCTTATTCTGCTTCTCCTACTTACGTAAATTTGGAGAAGGAAAATGAGGGATGTGTTCTGAGGAAAACCTATTCCCAATCTTCCTGTGGCTTGTGTGTTCTTTACATCCATGTCAGTATGCATGTCACCCTGTTAAAGGTATAAAGCAAAAGGTAAGTCAGTCATTGCCAGCTGGAAGAGGATGCTGCACATTGTTTAGGAATATTAAGTATCAGGAGTAAAGGAAACTCCCCGTCCAGCTTGTAAAATTTAACTTATTTTGAACTACTTGTTCTGGGGTTATATGTTTAAAGATAAGAATAAACACCTTGTTCAAGCTCAAGGTTTGAGGGAGTCACTTATGCAGGAAAAGAAACTTCAGATTAGTAACTAGTGAAATGATATCCTCAATGCTGAAAGCAAGCATTTGGCAAATTGGATAACTATTGGATGTGATCATATTGTTATTTATATCATTGCAACATTCACTGAACACTCTATGTTATTATGGAATAATTTCTGGCTTCTATGACTGCTAATTGTAATGATTGATTACAGCTGGAAAATGTTTGAAGAACTGATTGAACCCTACCAACTACATGAGGGTTCCAAGGATCCTGCAACTGCAGAAATACTGCTGAAAGAGCATCCATGGAAAATTACTGATGCGGAGTTAGAGAGATTCAAAGACAAGGTGGGCAGAAAATGGAAGTGATGTCACTAAAGTATTTAGGAATTATGGTCATAAACGAACATTTAGTGACAGTGACTTTATGTTTTAAAGACATACCGACAGGTCAGACTCAATGAACTTCTGCAGGAGAACTCCCGATCTGCCAATATCATTGTTGTGTAAGTACATTCTATTGATATCACAGACATTAGGTACTGAATACAATGAGAACAATGCCATTTTCACAGACTACCCTTATATGCGTTGCTGTCTTCTAATATTTAGAAATCTATTCACCTTTGATTGGATCTTACTCAAATTACCTGACCCACAGCCCTCTGAGGTGGAGAATTCCACAGATTCTTAGTGAAGAACTTCCTCCTCATTTCAGTCTTAAATAGTCTACCCCTTTTATTCTGAGTAAATGCACAGGCAAGGGAAACGTTTTGCTGGATGTATGTTCTTGAGACGTGTACAAATTCTAAGGTTAAATAAGATCTTCTAAATTCTAGAGAATACAGGCCAGTCTCCTAAATTCTTTCAGTATTAGGCAATCCAGCGTTTCTTGGAATTGGTTTGGTGAACCTCAGTTGCACTCCTTCCTTGGCATGTTTAGACTCATAGATGCCTACGGTGAGGGAGCAGGCCATTCAGCCCACCAAGTACACACTGATCCTCTGAAGAGTACCCCATCCAGACCCATGAGTCATAAATTCATACAGGATGGAAACAAACCCTTTTGGTTCATCTCATCCATAGCAAACTGAACAAGTCCCATTTGCCTGCATTTGGTCCATAACCCCCTCAACCTTTTCTATTCATGTATCTGTCCAAATGCCTTATAAACACTGTAATTGTACCTGCTTCTACCACTTCCTTTAGCAGCTCATTCCATACACTGCCAGTGTGGAAAATGTTGCCTCTCTGGTCCCTTTTAAATCTTTCCCCCTCTTGCCTTAAACCTGCGGCCTCTAGTTTTGGACTCCCCTACTCTGAGAAAAAAATTTGCTATTCACTCTAATGATGCACATCATGATTTTACAAACCTCTATAAGGTAACTTCTCAGCCTCTGACACTCCATGGAAAGAAGTTCCAATCTATCTAGCCTTTCCCTATAACTCGAATGCTCCAGTCCCAGCAACAATCCTTCTGAACTTTTTCTGCCCTCTTTCCAGTTTAACAACATGCTCCTTACAGCAGAGAGACCCGAATTGTACACAGTATTCTAAGAGTGACCTCACCAATGTCTTGTATATCTGCAACATGACATCTCAATTCCCATATTCAACACACTGACCAATGAGGACAAGCGTGTCAAATGCCGCCTTGAACACCCTGTCCACCTGTGATGCAGCTTTGAAGGAACTGTGAACTTGTACCCCCCAAGGCAGTACCATTACTTCTGTAAATCCTGTCCTGGCTGCCCTGGTTTGTTTTAACAAAATACAACACTCTCATGTATCCAGATTAAATTCCATTTGCTGCCAATTGGCTCACCTGATCAAGATCTCTATGTACTCTTAGATAACCTCCTTCATGTCCAATATACCATAAATTTTGGTGTCATCTGCAAAGTTGCTAATCATATCTCCAATATTCTCATCCAAATTGTTGATGTAAATATCAAACAACATTGCACCCAGAACCGATCCTTGTGGCACACTGCAGGGTCACAGGCCTCCTCTCTTATACCATCAAGCCAATTTTGTATCCAGTTGGCTCTCTCTCCCTGGATCCCAGGTGAGCTAACCTTACTAACCAGTCTACCATATGGGACTTTGTTGTAGGCCTTACTAAAGTCAATGTAGATAACATTTACTATTCTACCTTAATCTATCTTCTATCGTAACATTTTCAAAAAAAATCAATTCGCTACACCAGGTGCAGTCTCATCAAACCTCTATACAATTACAGCAAGGCATCTTAATTCCAGATTTTTATTAAATTCAAATTTGACCATCTGCTGTAGCAGGATTTGAATTAGAGTCCCCAGAGCCTTACCTGGGACTCCAGATTAAGAGTCCAGCAACAACACTGCTAGGCCATCACCTCCCATATTCAGTAACGCGCAGTGGCCAGAAATGGATTAAAATTTTCAAAACTTTTTTTTTTTTCCTTTCACTATAGGAGTTTGCCCATTGCAAGGAAAGAAGCTGTATCAAGTTACTTGTATATGGCTTGGTTGGAGACTCTTTCAAGAAACCTGCCACCTGTTATAATGATCAGAGGAAATCAGAAGAATGTTCTGACCTTCTACTCCTAACAGAAAATTGCTGCAACAAATGCCACAGTTGATGCATGCTTATTTATCACTTAGTATTTTGAGAGTTGGTTAATAAGGATGATACACTGAAGTAGCAAACAAAATTTATTCCTAGTTTTCTGATTTCCTGCTCCATTTCACAAATAATCTCACTAGTTAATCTTGTAAAATTTTCCTATTTAGTCACCAGGTAGTGTAACAGCCTGATTGGTTGAGCCCTATATTTTAGGACACTATTCTCTGATCACTAATTTTACAAAGTTGGAATAAAATCCTCCTTATCTGGCTATGATGTAAAATAGTTAATATACTCATAGTATTTTGGAGATCCATAATTTTCAGCATTAAGATCTTCAAGGAATTTTCAATCTATTGCCATTATTTGATATCCCCCATTAATTCTGCTTAAATAAGGATTTTATTAGGCATATTGACAATAATGTATACTGTATTCTTCAGCTGAATGAACATTTACACAAAAGACCGCAGGTTGAGAAAAGTCTGTTCCTGCAGTCTGACAAGCTCATTTGGGCATATGATCACAAATGAACAATTCAAGGAAAATGTGCAAAACCAGATGAGATTACAGCTTTGTGAATAACACCATGAAATGAAGCAAGAAAGATGTGCAAAGAAAGCAGAACAAAATGAAGAGGATGGAATGAAATTTCATAGAGAGGAAAGGCACTCGCGTTATCATGAGAAATCAGTTGTAGTTTGGTGGGGTTTCTTGCAAAATTCATGTTGCTTACGTTCAGAATGTGGTTGCACTTACTTGTAAAGGAAACAATATGATGTGCAAAGGTGTCCTTGTATCTGATGAGAATTGAAATAAAGGGTAGTAAAATTAACTTTATCCTCTGCCTTTTTCCAGAGAGTGGGGTTGTTGGAAGATGAACCATCACTCTCTTTACCATTTTCACTGTAATATTTTCCAAAACAAAATTCACTTCTGTTCATTAAATAATTATGGATTCAAACACTGATGCATTGCAGAAATTCAGCAAAGATCTTTAGCATCTTCCAAACCAATGACTGCCACTGTCTGAGACTACCACGGTCTTCTCCTCCCTCTCTCCCCCCGACCTCTGCCACACCCCCAAAAAAAAACCACACAACACCCTGATTTGGAAATATATCACTGTTCCTCCCTGAGCCAAAATGCTGGAATTCTTTCGTAACAACACTGTAGGTTTACTTAGAGCATATGCACTGCAGTTGTTCAAGAAGGCAACTCTCCTCCATTTTCTGAATGGGAATTAGGGAAAGGGCAATAATGAATACTGGCCCATTCAGCCACACTACATTCCACAAGATTTTTAAAACTTACCATTTTGACCTCCAATATATTTGACCAATCAAAAGGCTTATGGTCACAAAATATGTTGCAATATCAGTTTCATGATTTGTCAAAACCATGGACAAGCTGTGGAAAAATGATTGTGGGGATATATTTTAAAAATTCTATCCAGGTGATATCTGCAAGCTTAACCTAGTTATCTATGTGTTTGCTGTGATATTGTTCATTTGAGTTTGAAAGCTGTGGATTGACTTTAAGTACCACTTCAGAAGTTGAATATAAATATAGGCTATTATTTCCAGTGCTGAATTATAGGAAGTGTTGTCCTCAAATTTCAACTGTTTATAATACATTCTGAATCATAAGATTCAAGTTGCACAACAGTGCAGTCAGTTTTGCTATAGTGTGGTAGTTCTGTTCTCATGCAAAACCATATAACAGCACCATTTAAACAAATGGGGCCAGAATCGCATTATATAATCAATATGTACTATAAAACTTCTTGCTATAGAAACTGTCTCTCCAATTCAGCAATCGTGTTATAGTGAATTTGTGTTAACGAAATGTGTGTTATAGCAGAATGACCTGTACTTCGAAACCAAAGTCAAGGCTGACAGTTGTGTGCAGCGGTAATGAAATTCATTTTCTGTTGAATCCCGTCAAATTGCTTCCCTGGAATATGCATTGTAACATTCAAGAGCACATTAAGTTTCAATAGTCTCTAGATGGCTACATTTAATTCTGCTTGACAGTTATTGTAAAGTTTTCATTTGGTCACTTGGGACGTTTTAGAGTCACTGAAGAACAGTTGAAAGCTCACAGACAGTTGGGGAATGTAAGCAAGTATGAGAGACAAAACGATGTGGACTCTGTCAGATAGTGCTGCTTTTAGCTGTAGTATTGGGACATCACCTGAACACCACATCTTTATGTAGCAAGGGCTCAAGGAAATCTCAGCAGTTGAACAGTTCTGTTCAAGGCTCCGGCAAGTCCTGGAAATTCAGGTCTGAAGAGGGAAATAGGGATAAGCCAAGAAACTATAAACCAGTGAGCCTCACATCAGTGGTTGGGAAGATATTGGAAAGAGTTGTTAGATATAGGATATATGTGCACTTAGAAAAGAATAGCCTAATTGGGGACAGTCAACTTGGATTTGTGTAGTGCAGGTCGTGTCTTAATAACTTGATTGAACTTTTCGAGATGGTGATAAAGGTGATTGAGAGTAGAACAGTGGATGCTGTCTACATGAATTTTAGTAAGGCTTTCAACAGGTCCCTCATGGTAGGCCATCCAGAAGATTAAGATGCATGGGATCCACAGTGAATGACTGTGTGGATTCAGAATTGGCTTGCCTATAGAAGGCAGAGGGTAGAGGTGGAAAGGTGTTTTTCAGGCTGGAGGTCCATGATTTGTGGTGTTCCACAGGGATCCGTATTGGGATGGATGTTTGTGTTATAAATAAATGACTTTAAAAATGTAGATGGGTGGGTTAGTAGATTTGCAGGCTATACAAAGATTGGTGGAGTTGTGGATAGTATAGAAGCTTGTCTAGGCTACAATGGTATATAGGTCAGCTGCAGATATGGCTAGAAAAATGGCAGATGGAGTTTAATCTGGGTAAGTGTGAGGTGCTGCACTGTGGGAGAACAAATGTTAAAGGCAAGTACCCAGTTAATGGCAGGACCCTGGACAGCATTGATGTACAGAGGGATCTTGGGGTTCAAGTCCATGGCTCCCTGAAAATGACCACTTCAAGTATATAAGGAGGTTTAAAAAAAGTGTATGGCATGCTTGGTTTTGTTTTTATCATCTATTTTTATTAAGAAAAAATATATTTTTAAATATTACAACAAATACAAAACAATGCAATTCAAAACAGTACAAAATAGTACAAAACTAAACCCACATAATAAAAAAAATTCCCCAACCCACCCTCCTTTACGAACGTATAAACATATATAGAGAAGTATAAAATTAAAAAAAAATCTAAACGAGCTATTAAACTAACTAAACAAATACCTAACAACAAACAAATAAATAGTAATAACTCAGCCTAGCCAAACAAAACACTCATACATTCACAGTTCCTCCTCCCTGGATATTGGACTCATGAAACACAATTGTTATGGATTTATAAAAGCCCTTGTTAGTGTGGCAGATAAATCTGTGTCCAGGTATTTCAAAAAGAGTTGCCATGTCTTGTAAAAATTCTCAGTTTTGTGGTGTACCATATTTGTGAGAGAATCCAGGGGAATATGCTCCATAACAATCTTCCGCCAACCCGACTGGCCTGGGGGGTTTTCTGATATCCAACCCAGCAAGATATTCTTCCTTACACAGAATGTAAGAATATTGAAAAGTTTTGCCTTATGCGAGTCTGCAGGAAATACAATGGGTAGGCCCAAAAGGAGCGAAATAGGGTCCTTCTCCACCCATACACCCAAAATCCTCTCCATTGCACCCACCACAGCGCTCCAATATGTTTGAAGCCTGTCACAAGACCAAAGATAATGGGTAAGAGTACCCGTACAGACCTTGCACTTGGGGCATGCTGAAGACACCCCTGGTTTAAATTTTGACAAACGGTCTGGGGCTAAGTGGACCCTGTGGAGAATCTTCAACTGTAAAGCATGGGTCCTATTGCAAATTGATATCTTCCTTGCATTCTCCCAAATATCCTCCCATGCCTCTGAAAAAACGTCAACACCCAGCTCTCTTTCCCACATCTTGCAGAGTCGATCAGACTCATCTGAGGTGGCACCCCCCAATTGGTGATATAGAGTACTGACAGAGTGTACTCTTAGCCCTTAGTACCCCTCTTGCTATGTCAGATTTGTAGGGATCAGTCAAAAGTGTGGTCTTTTTTTGAATAAAATCCCTAACTTGAAAAAAATGAAAGAGGTCTCTATTAGGTAACTTGTACTTCCGTACTAACTGATCGATGGAGATCATTACATCTCCCTCAAATAAATCACCCATGCAAGATATACCCCTTGCTGCCTAACGTTTAAATCCTGAATCTATCATACCTGGTTGAAAACTCAGCATACCCACTAAAGGCGTAAACAAAGATGTTTTGCCAATATTACCTTCCCTCTGCCAAATTGCCCTCCATGCTTTAACAGTATTGATGACTATTGGGTTATGGCAATATTCCCCAACTGTCCTCACCTTGTCCAAAGACAGCAAACTGGTAAGGGGGCACCTTGCCTGGGAGACTTCGATATCTAGCCATATTGAAAGAGGGTCCCCACAAACCCAATCATTACGTAGGTCAAAAGCGAGCTTAATTGGTTAATTTTCAATGTCCGGAAGGTCTACTCCCCCCAATCTGTGAGGCAACTGCAGTTTGGCTAATTTAATGAGGGGCCGTTTACGGTGCCAGATAAAGGAGCTGAACCAACTGTTCAGTCTCCTGAGTGTTTGTTTATTGAAAATCAGGGGGAGCATCCGTGTAGGGTATAGCAAACGAGGGAGAATATTCATCTTAATAAGTGCTATCCGACCCAACCATGAGACTGGAAATGCCTCCCATCTTTGGAGATCTTGTTTAATTTTTTCAAATAATTGAGTAAAATTGGCTTTGAACAGCCAATCCAGAACTGGAGTAATGAATATTCCCAAATACACAAAAACCCCTGTGACCACCTAAATGGGAATCTATAGTCACTCTCTCGAGCCAACTCTTTCGTAAGACCACCCGTAGGCATAGCCTATGATTTAGCAAAATTAATCTTATACCCTGAAAAAGTGCCAACCGCATGAATGCATTGTATCAGGCAAGGCACTGAGACTGCTGGATTTGTCAAGAAAATTAGAACATTATCTGCATACAGCAAGATCTTATGTAATTTTGACCCCACTTCTGCAGCTGATATATTGAGATCCCCATGAATGGCCTCCGCCAACGGTTCAATAACCAACGTAAAAAATAATGGTGAAAGGGGACAGCCCTGCCGGCTGCCCCTAGAAATATTAAAATTGCTTGATCGTACCCCGTTGGTAATGACCGCAGCGAGAGGTACACTGTAGAGAACCTTTACCCATCTTATGATAACTTCGCCCAGACCAAACCGGTTTCGAGTATAGAAAAGGTACGGCCACTCAACTCAGTCAAATGCCTTCTCTGCATCTAAAGAAATCACCAATCCCTGTATTGACTGCTGTTGGCATGCTTGAATTATGTTAAGCAGCCTCCTAACATTATTGGAGGATCTGCGACCCTTTATGAAGCCCATCTGATCCTCTTTAATAATAGAGGGTAACACAGTCTCCAGCCTTAACGCAAGAGCCTTAGAGAGGATCTTAAAGTCCACATTTAAGAGTGAGATGGGCCTGTATGAAGCACATTCTTCCGGATCCTTCCCTTTTTTTAAGGATAAGTGAAATATTGGCCTCTCTCAGAGATGGTGGGAGACAAACATGACTATGAATCATTTAACATATTCAGCATCGGGCCTGACAGTATACTTATAAATTCCTTATAGAATTCACTGGGAAGTCCATCAGGACCGGGCGCCTTTCCACTCTGAAGCTGCCTCACAGCTTCCTGCACTTCTTGCTCTGATAATGGGGCATTGAGAAAGGACTGTTGTTCAGGAGTCACACCCGGGAGCTTCAGATCTCTAAAAAAGGATTCCATTTTGGCCTGCCCCTCCTCGCGATTCTCAGACTGATATAATTTAGAGTAGAATCTCTGGAATGCCACATTAATCTTTTTAGAATCACATGTTAGGCTCCCAGATCCTTCCCTAATCGCTGTAATGGTTTGTGGGGCACTTCTCTTTCTGGCAAGTAGTGGGGCACTTCTCTTTCTGGACTGGTAGCAGGGATGAGGTATTTAATTCAAGTGTTCAGACTTTGAAAGGAAACAATTTTTAATGGCATGTTGGTAACCAGAAGTCAGAGATTTAATGATCCACCGGGCTGAAGTGACTGAGTTATAATTGGATCTATGTTTCGGTTACAACAAGTAAGATCCTATGGCTCCAGAGTGGTGCTAAAGGAAGTTGTTGTTGGTAGTCCTCATGAAGAAGTGGCAAGTGAGTCTCCTCTGAAATCCCAGAGTTCCAGGTGAAATGACCTGAAAGTCAGTTCTTTCTATCGTGTTCTGACTTGTGTACAAATCAACTTATTAAACCTACTCAAGAACAGAGACATTTGTAACCGAGGGACTGCTTATACATCACATCTACAGTGTTACCTTCACTGAGCATGTCCATTACCTCTCAAAAAGGTCCGGCAAGTTTGTTTACATTGATTTCCCCTTCTGGAAATCCATGCTCACCTTTCCTAACCAATCCACCTTTCTCCATTTGACTATTAATTCCAAACCAATTGTCTCTTGAAGCTTCCCCAGCGCTGAAGTTAAACTCTCTGGTCTGTAATTGCTGAGCTTTTCCTTGGAACCTTTCTTGAACAGTGTTCTGGCACCTCCCTAGTCCAAGGAACATTGAAACAATATAGCCAGTGCCCCAGCAATTTCCACACTCAGTTCCTTCAAAGTTATTGGATGCATCTCATCTGGTCCTGTTGGCTAACTTTAACAACACTTCTGTGCTAGCAATTTTGGACCCTTCTAATGACTGAGTTCTTTCCTCTGTCATCAGGGCAAGAGCCTCCTTGTTTGTAAAGACAGAGGCAAAGTATTCCCCTAACACCGCAGCCATAGGCCCTGCCTCAAGGTGTAAATCCCCTTTTTGCTGATTGCATCCACTTCTCCTCTAACTACTCCCTGACTGTTTATATGTCCATGAAAGGCTTTAGGATTCCTCTTTATGTGAGCTGGTAGTCTTTTTTTCTTAATCCCTCTTTATTGCTCTTTCACTTTCTCACCAAACCTTCAGTATCCCTGTTGATCCTCAATTGCACTTTTTATCTTACACAATTCATAAGCACACTTTCTGTTTCTAATGTGAATGCTGGATTTGTTTGTCCTACCTTTTCCATTTGATGGTATACATCTCCACTGTAACTGAACCATCTGCTGTTTGAGGCTGGCCCATTGTTCAGCTGCTGTTTTCCCCATCAACCTCTTATTCCAATCAATCCTGCTCACTGTCCTTGCTGTACTAAAGTCAGCTCTCTGCCAGTTGACTTTTCTTTCTGATTGTTATATGTCTTCCTTAAGCCAGGTCTCCAGCACCACTACAGCATCATAATTCCTCATTACAGTCTGCACCTGTGATTCCCCAGCCTTATTTACTACACCCGTTTGTATACCTGCACATCCTTCTTTCAGATTTTCTTTTCTCCCTTACTCTGACTTCACTTCACGGGCGGCACAGTGGCTCGGTGATTAGCACTACAGCAGCAGGGAGATCCCAAGTCCCGGAGCAAAACAGCAGCAAAGGAATCTCAAGTCCCAGTGAAGCACATTCTGGTACAGTGTGACTTACTTTGTTGCTGCTGAGTGCCGGTGGGGAGTGGACTGGAGGCTGGAGCGATGCAGGACAGTTATTGGACTTGGGTCTGGCATAATGTGCTGAGCAGCTGCTGTTTGGAACTTTTTTTTCGGACTGTAATGTAAATCCTCGTCATCAGTATTATACCTACCTCATTTCCAACTCATTCTCAGACACAGTAAATAATGATATCGCTTTCCTATTAATCCTCTTTGTGTAACAATACTATATTTTTCTACTCTGTAAGATTTGATCCTAGGTAACTGTACCTAAGTGTCATTAAAAGGCAGCCATTGTAAAATCTCTTCACTGTACTCCTGTGCTGGAGTACAAAGGACATTCTATTATTTTCTATTCTAATCTGTTGCCTCACAGTGCCAAGGACCTGGGTTCGATTCCAATCTCAAGCGACTGTGTGGAGTTTGCACATTCTCCCAGTGTCTGTGTGGGTTTCCTCTGGGTGCTCTGGTTTCCTCCTAAAATCCAAAGATGTGCAGGTTAGGTGAATTGACCGTGCTAAATTGACCCACATGTGCATACTGGGTGGGTAAGCTATGGTAAAAGTGGGGTTATGGGGATAAGGTGGGATGCTCTTCGGAGGGTCATTACAAACTCGATGGACCAAATGGCGTCTTTCTGAACTATAAGGATTCAATAAACTTACTATTCTATATGCTAGTGCCAAATATAGCCCTATGTATTTTGCAAACTGGTATTTTCCTCTCCTTTCTTGGTTCCCACACCCCTGCTAAGTTACTTTAAATCCTTCTCAATGGCACTAGCAAAACACTGCAGGAAACTCAGGCACAGCCCTGTTTAGGTGCAATCATATGGTTTGCACAGGTGCTATCTCGTTAGAGCCAGCCAAAAAATGAAAGTCCTTCCACCTGCACTGTCTTTCTCGCTGTGCATTCATCTGCCTTATCCTTCTGTTTCTGTACTTGCATGTATGTGGCACTGCAAATAATCCAGAGATTACTACATTTGTGGTCCTGCTTGCTAATTTTCTACCCAGCTCCCTAAATTCCAATTGCAGAACTCACATTCCCCTTCCTACCAGAGTCATTGGTAGGTGGCTGTTCACCCTCCTTGAAGAATGTCCTGTAGCCAATCTGTGACATCTTTGGCCCTGGCACCAGGAAGGCAACATACCATCCTGGAGTCATGTTGACAGCCACAGAAATGCCCATTAGTTCTCACAATTAATAATTCTCCTGTTATTAGTTAACTCGCTATGCATTAAGTCTTGCAAATAAATCCACTTGACATTTCAATCACAGCCCTTTCCCAATCTGGTGTGAAAATAAGACTTTACTGGAGAGGGGTGTCCCCTTCAACAGCTTGGTCTTCAATGACATCCAGAGGAGTTGAAATGTCTCCAGAGGAATATTATGGAGTGCTCACAATTTCCCATGTTTTCTACCATCCTTGTTCCGTCTATAACAATGGCTATTTGTAAACAGATCTCTAAGTTTCAAACCTTAGTATGAGAAAGAATTCAAAACGTTGATCAGATGCTGCAAAACATCAAGATCAAACCTACAGATACCAGCACAGTCCACATTCAGCCAGGTCCAGATCCACTAAACAGAAACTTGAGGACGCTTTCCAACTAACAACTACCAATAGCTGTCTTCCTCCATAACATTCAGTAAGCCTAGTTCTTGTGTCTTTGACATCCCCCTTGTGTAAGAGGGATGGATGTTCCCTGGCAATCTTCACACACAAATGATGGGATGGCCAGCCCACAATAATATGACAGCTGTAGACTTTGGGATGAAGGGTGTGGTGCGGGAAAAGCACAACCATTCAGGCAGCAGCTGAGGAGCAGAAGAATCTGTGTTTCGAGCATAACCTCTTCATTAGGAATGAGGGGGGAGCCCAAGGGGGCTGAGAGATAAATGGGAGGGGGGTGAGGTTGGGGGAAGGTAGCTGAGGATGTGGCAGGTAGATGAGGTTGGGGGGGGAAGGTCGGAGAGGATGGTGGAGCAGATAGGTGGGAAGGAAGATGGACAGGTCAAGAGGGCAGTGCCAAGTTGGAAGCGGAGGGAGGGGAAATGAGGAAACTGGTGAAATCCACATTGATCCTGTGTGGTTGGAAGGTCCCAAGGCGGAAGATGAGGCATTCTTCCTCCAGGCATTGGGTGATAAGGGTTTGGCCTAGGACCTGCATGTCCTTGGGGGAGTGGGGGGGGGGTTAAAGTTTTTGGCCACAGGATGGTGGAGTTGGTTGGTGCGGGTGTCCCGGAGATATTCTCTGAAACAATCTGCAAGTTGGTGTTCGTGTCTCCCCAATGTAGAGAAGACCACATTGGGAGCAATGGACACAGTAGATGACGTGTGTGGAGGTGCAGGTAAATCTCTGACGGATATGGAAGGCTCCTTTGGGGCCTTGGATGGAGGTGAGGATGGAGGTGTGGGTGCAGGTTTGACAATTCTTATAGAGGAAGGTTCCAGGAGTGGAGGGTGGGTTGGTGGGAGCATGGACCTAACAAGGGAGTCGCAGAGGGAATGCAGATAGGTATGGAGAGGGAAATATATCTGGTTGTAGGTGATGGAAATGGTGGAGGATAATGCAATGTATCCAGGGGTTGGAGGGGTGGATTGTGAGGACTGGGGTGGGGGAGGGGGGGTGGGGGTGGGGAAGGGGTGGCGTTCTGTCCTTGTTGCAGTTTGAGGGGTTGGGGTTCAAGGGCGGAGGTGTGGGAAGTGGAGGAGTTGCACTGGAGGGCATCATCGACCACGTGGGAGGTGAAATTGCGGTCTGTAAAGAAAGAGACCATCTGGTATGTTCTGTGGTGGAACTGGTCCTCCTGAGAGCAGATGCAGCGCAGGCAGAGGAATTGGGAGTAAGGAATAGCATTTTTACATGAGGCAGGGTGGGAGGAGGTGTAGTCCAGGTAGCTGTGGGAGTTGGTGGGTTTGTAGTAGATGTCCGTGTTGAGTCGATCACTGGAGATGGAGATGGAGAGGTCCAGGATGGGGAGGGAAGTGTCTGAGATGGTCCAGGAGAACTTAAGGTTGGGGTGGAACATGTTAGTGAAGTTGATGAATTATTCAACCTCCTCATGGCAGTACGAGGTGGCACTGATCCGGTCATCAATGTAATGGCGGAAAAAGTGGGGAATGGTGCCAGTATAGCTGTGGAAGACGGACTGTTCCACATACCTGATGAAGAAGCAGGCATAGCTGGGGTCCATGTGAGTGCACATGGCTACACCTGTGATCTGGAGAAAGTGGGAGGATTCAAAGGAGAAATAATTGAGGATAAGGACCAGTTCAGTCAAGCAAATGAGAGTGTCAGTGGAAAGATACTGGTGGGGATGTTGGGAGGGGAAGAAATGGAGGGCTTGGAGGCCCTGGTCATAGCAGATGATGTGTTTAGGAGACTGGATATCCATGTTGAAGATAAGGAGCAGGGGGCCGGGGAAATGAAAGTCATGGAGGAGGTGGAGGGTGTGGGTGGTATCCCGAACATAGATGTACATGGATTAGACACTGTGCCATATTCTTTTCTAACATGGTCTGCAGGATGTCTGTGCCAGAGAGATGAATGTGCGCTTCTTCCCCTACCCTCACCAAATCGCTACGTCCCCTCCCAAACCCTGACCAAATCAAGCACAGCCTTTGCAGAGTTAGTCACTGTTAATTTAGAATTTGGATCACTTTAATCTGGTGACATTCAGTTTATAATTTGTCCAATAACTGATTGAAAAGATGAGTAGACTCCCAAATTCTTAGTTTGGCGCACTGACCTCTACACTGCTGAAGTCAGGCGCCAACTTGGGGACACCTCCTCCTACTGTAACCTTGACCATGACCACACCTCCCATCACCAAATCATCATCTCCCGGACCATCCACAACCTCATTTACCTCAGGAGATCTCCCACCCACCGTCTCCATCTTACCAGGGGAGTTGCTTCTTGTGACAAAGATCCACAAGGGACCCTTGACGTGAAGTGGAAGGACCAGGCCAGGTGCTGCTGATCACCTAGTTGGCTGGCAAGATCCGAGCAAAGAAGGCCAGGATTCACACCTCTCACATCAAACAGGCATCCCATGATGCAGTGAGACCAGACACTAACTGACCACCATGGTGTTTATTATTGGTATTCTAACTGTGCATGTTTTCTTTTTAGCAAAGTGCAGTTGCCAACAAACAGTTCCCTGATGAAGGGTTTTTGCCCGAAACATCGACTCTCCTGCTCCTCGGATGCTGCCTGACCGGCTGTGCTTTTCTAGCACCACACTCTTCAACTCTGATCTCTAGCATCTCAGTCCTCACTTTCTCCTCGTGTTAAAACCATGTCCCTGCAAGCCCCTCCCACATTGAAGAGACCCAAGTGGTATATCTGGGCTAGGATAAGAATTGTGTGATTCTCTTCAAAAGATCTCAGTAGAATCAAAAGGGAGGACTGTGAGATATTGTATTGGTATCTTTATTAACTCACTCACCAACTCACTATATTCATTCATACCGGGTTCCTGTTCATTCATAACCCTTTACTAACCCATTGTTTAATATCACAGTTTTATTCATTAGTAAAACCGTGTTTTGTAGTATGTTTTTCTATTACAATATAAACTAAAATTAAAACATCCCTTTCAACCCATTCACCTTAAATCCTGATCAGGCCGATTTCTACATCAAAAGTTACCTCTGAATAGGTGTCAATATCATAAACAATACCATTCCCACCAAGTCTTCACGAAACATTACAATATTAATCAGCCCTTACCAACTGTGTCTCAGACCTGAATGGATTACAGAACACCTCAGGTTATCTTGAGAATGTGACTTAAAAGAAGTTCTGGGATTTACCTATTAATGAACCGAAACCTGTAACCCATTCTAAAAGACTTAACAACAATTGAGGTTTGTTCAATATATCGTTTTACTTGCATGACACTATAATCTTTTGCTATAAATTCTGTGTCTTAAGGTCCTGCTTCACAACTACCTGATGAAGGAGCAGCGCTCCGAAAGCTAGTGCTTCCAATTAAACCTGTTGGTGTTGTGTGATTTTTATTGTTGTCCACCCTAGTCCAACATCGGCTCTTCCACATGCTCCCAATTAGTACGTACTTGTTGAATACCTTTTAACAGGGCCATCATCCCCTTAACTGACAAAACAGTGCTTCATGAAACTGCATAAATAAATGAAACTCACACCACCAAATAGTAAACAAATCTCCAGCATCTGCAGTCCTCACTTTCAGCTAGATACTCAACTAATCTGCTCAGGAGTAATAGCTGGGACTTAGCAAATGTCTAGGCCAAATCCCGTTTCCCCAAACCTTTGTGTAACACCATAGTGATGGCATTTTAATACATGTAAGGACTGTGTATCTAATTTCAGGACTGTATTTCAGCATTCTATTGCCACCTCAAACTTGTGCTACTGCAGTTCCTGAACAAAGAGGCTATTTCTGCTAGTCACCGATTTTGGTCGTTATTTGAACACGATCCCACAATCCTCACATTCCTGTTTATGTGGGCTTGTCGAATAAAGTATGGGAACCACATTTCTTACGTTATGGCAGTGAATACTCTTCAAAAGGGGGCGGTTTGCTCAGTCAACTGAATGGCTGGTTGTGACTGACAGAGACTGACAGCATGGGTTCAATTCCTATACGAAGAACTCTCCTTCTCAATGTACCCTCGGCTGAGGCATGGTGACCCTCAGGTTAAACCACTACATCACCTCTTTCTAAAATGGGACAATGGCAACTTTACCTTTTACTCTTCAAAGGTACTTCATTGCTGTCAAACGATTTCAAAAGTCCCCAGGACTGGATGGGATCTATCCCAGGTTGCTGAGGGAGGTGAGAGAGGAAATAGCTGGCGCCCTAACAGATATCTTTGTAGTATCCTTAAACACAGGTGAAGTGACAAAGGACTGGAGAGTTGCTAATGTTGTCTCCCTGTACAAGAAGGGTAGTAGGGACATTCAATGGGCGGCACAGTGGCACAGTGGTTAGCACTGCTGCCTCACAGCGCCAGAGACCCGGGTTCAATTCCCGCCTCAGGCGACTAACTGTGTGGAGTTTGCATGTTCTCCCCGTGTCTGCGTGGGTTTCCTCTGGGTGCTCCGGTTTCCTCCCACAGTCCAAAGATGTGCAGGTCAGGTGAATTGGCCATGCTAAATTGCCCGTAGTGTTAGGTACGGGGTAAACGTAAGGGTATGGGTGGGTGGCGCTTCGGCGGGGCGGTGTGGACTTGTTGGGCCGAAGGGCCTGTTTCCACACTGTAAGTAATCTAATCTAATCTAAATGTAACTACAGACCAGTGAGCCTGATGTCAGTGGTGGGAAGGTTGCTGGAGAAGGTACTGAAGAATAGAATCTATTTATATTTGGTAAAGAATGGGGCTTATCAGTGATAGGCAACATGGTTTTGTGCAGGGGAGATCATGCCTTACTAGCGTAATAGAGTTCTTTGAGGAAGTGACCAAGTTGATAGATGAAGGAAGGGCTGTAGATGTCATATACATGGACTTTAGTAAGTGTTTGATAAGGTTCCCCATGGTACACTAATGGAGAAAGTGAAGTCACATGGTGTGCAGGGTGTTCTAGCTAAGTGGATAAAGAACTGGTTGAGCAACAGGAGACAGAGAGTAGTAATTGAAGGGAGTTTCTCGAAATGGAGAAAGGTGACCAGTGGTGTTCCACAGGGATCAGTGCTGGGGCCACTGTTGTTTGTGATATACATAAATGATCTGGAAGAGGGCACTGTTGGTATGATCAGCAAGTTTGCAGATGACACGAAGATTGGTGGATATGGGACTGTCAAAGAATACAGGAGAATATAGATAGACTGGAGAATTGGGTGGAGAAGTGGCAGATGGAGTTCAATCAGGGCAAATGTGAGGTGATACATTTTGGGAAGTCTAATTCTAGAGTGAACTATACTGTAAACAGAAGAGCCTTAGGAAAAGTTGATGAGCGGAGAGATCTGGGAGTTCAGGTCCATTGTACCCTGAAGGTTGCTGCACAGATGGATAGAGTGGTCATGAAGGCATATAGTATACTTGCCTTCATTGGACAGGGTATTGAGTATAAGAGCTGGCAGGTCATGTTAAAATTGTACAAGAGATTGGTTCGGTTGCATTTAGAATACTGTGTAGAGTTCTGGTCGCCACATTATCAAAAGAATGTGGATGCTTTGGAGAGGGTGCAGAGAAGGTTTACGAGGATGTTGCCTGGTATGGAAGGTGCCAGCTATGAAGAGAGGTTGAGTAGGTTAGGTTTGTTTTCATTACAAAAAGGAGATTGAGGGGGGACCTGATTGAGGTTTACAAAATCATGAAGGGTAGAGGCAGGGTGGATAGAGATAAGCTTTTTCCCAAGGTGAGGTCACGTGTTCAAGGTAACAGATTCAAGGGGGATACACGCAGCAAGTATTTTACACAGAGGGTGGTAGGTGCCTGGAACGCGTTGCCAGCAGAGGTAGTAGAGGCAGGCACAGTAGATTCATTTAAGGTGCGTATGGATAGATCAGGAGTAGGTGGGGAGCAGAGGGATACAGATGCTTAGGAATTGGGCAACAGGTTTAGGCAATGGATTTGGATCGGCTCAGGCTTGGAGGGCAGAAGGGCCTGTTCTTGGGCTGCAAATTTTCTTTATTCTTTGTTTCCGAGGCCATGAAAGGAACAGTGTAAATGTAAATGCTTTCTTGATTTATATTGCAGTTCCTTCATATTACTGAGTCATTATTCTGGAATGTTCTCATGAACACCATGGACACTCCAACATCATCAGTCACCTACTGAAGTCCATGATGGCAGCTTGACACGACTTTCTCCAGACAGGCGATAGGTGTGATCTTGTTTACATCCTGAGGAAAAAAAATACAAATCCTTTATGAAGGAGTTCAATCTGCTTTGGTCTATAAACATTTTGTTGTTTTCATATCTTGTTAATTGTTTGTCTTGTTTATTTCAAACATGTAAATACATTAGGCCAAATGGCTTCAACCATTTAAAAACTGAAAGAACTATGGATGCTAAAAATCAGAAACAACAACAGAAATTGCTGGAAAAGCTCAGCAGGTTTGGCAGTATCTGTGGAGAGAAAGCAGATGTGGGTCGAGTAACCTCCTTAGAACTCAGACGTTCGTGTCTACTCATCTGTCTATAATCATTTGCTGAGGGTTTACAAATTTGCAGTGGGTAACAAGTGGTGAAATATTCACTATCCAAAGTGCCAGAAACTAATACAGGTTCATACCTTATCCATTCCTGGATGGCTATAGACATCTATTTGAGGGTAATCAATAATAAAGCATCAAATCAACTATCCAAGAAATCCTCTATATTTATCTGTTGTTAAAATATCATCTAAATATGTTCGAGAGGAGGTTCAGAGTGTGGTACTGCAACACACTGAAATCATACAGTTTAGCGAGGTTTGACATTTATCAGCTCTGAAGAGTCACTCGACCTGAAACATTAACTCTGATTTCTCTCCACAGATGCTGCCAGACCTTCTGAGCTTTTCCAGCAATTTCTGCTTTTGTTATCGGTTTAACCATTTGTTCTGTTGATGTGATATTTTCCATTTTATATCAGATTGGAAAATGTGGTGAATACCGCATAGAATGGCCACTGATCAGAGATTGTTGAATATTAACTAACAATAACCACATTAACCCTTAAAATAACGTGCGGAAAATTGCAGGGTCTGGCTCAGGGGAGGCGGGGTCTGCCTTTTCGCCAAACTCAAGAGCCCAAGGTTTCTGTGAGAAGACTAATCCGTTACATAAACCGAGCAATGAGTTATTGGATGGCCATAACTGAGTGGTGTTTAATTTGACCAGTCATACCCAATATATAACAAACAGTTTAAAATAGTCAGTTAGTGATACTAACTTTTGGTAAAACTCTGTCTACTAATCCGGAAAATCCAGAATAAACAGAATGCAATCAGGTTTTACAGTTTAAGAAAAATGAGACTCGTCAGTGAAAACTGGTAGAGAATGTTCCTGTTCCCGGCCCCAGACTGACAGCCCGGGGGGGGGGGGGGGAGACTGACAGCCCGGGGGAGACTGACAGCCCGGGGGGGGGGAGACTGACAGCCCGGGGGGGGGGGGGAGACTGACAGCCCGGGGGGGGGGGGGGGAGACTGACAGCCCGGGGGGGGGGGGGGGGGGAGACTGACAGCCCGGGGGGGGGGGGGGGGGAGACTGACAGCCCGGGGGGGGGGGGGGGGGGAGACTGACAGCCCGGGGGAGACTGACAGCCCGGGGGGGGGGAGACTGACAGCCCGGGGGGGGGGGGGAGACTGACAGCCCGGGGGGGGGGGGGGGAGACTGACAGCCCGGGGGGGGGGGGGGGGGAGACTGACAGCCCGGGGGGGGGGGGGGGGGAGACTGACAGCCCGGGGGAGACTGACAGCCCGGGGGGGGGGAGACTGACAGCCCGGGGGGGGGGAGACTGACAGCCCGGGGGGGGGGGGGAGACTGACAGCCCGGGGGGGGGGGGGGAGACTGACAGCCCGGGGGGGGGGGGGGGGGGAGACTGACAGCCCGGGGGGGGGGGGGAGACTGACAGCCCGGGGGGGGGGGGGGGGAGACTGACAGCCCGGGGGGGGGGGGGGGAGACTGACAGCCCGGGGGGGGGGGGGGGGGAGACTGACAGCCCGGGGGAGACTGACAGCCCGGGGGGGGGGGGAGACTGACAGCCCGGGGGGGGGGGGGGGGGGGAGACTGACAGCCCGGGGGGGGGAGACTGACAGCCCGGGGGGGGGGGGGGGGAGACTGACAGCCCGGGGGAGACTGACAGCCCGGGGGGGGGGGGGAGACTGACAGCCCGGGGGGGGGGGGGGGAGACTGACAGCCCGGGGGGGGGGGGGGGGAGACTGACAGCCCGGGGGGGGGGGGGGGGGAGACTGACAGCCGGGGGGGGGGGGAGACTGACAGCCCGGGGGGGGGGGGGGGGAGACTGACAGCCCGGGGGGGGAGACTGACAGCCCGGGGGGGGGGGGGGGGGAGACTGACAGCCCGGGGGGGGGGGGGGAGACTGACAGCCCGGGGGGGGGGGGGGAGACTGACAGCCCGGGGGGAGACTGACAGCCGGGGGGGGCAGGCCCCGGTTACAGCCCCAGCCCAGGCCCAGTCCCAGTCCCAGCCCCGGCCCCATGTGGCTGCAGGCTCTGAGCCGGGAGATGGCTGTGGGCTGTGGGCTCCGCGCTGGCGGCCGATTCCCGGTTCAGCTCCTGGTCTCGCAGACGTTCAGCAGCTCCTCCACCAACCGGCCTCAGAGCAGCTCGGAGCAAGGTAGATCCCCGCCGCCGCCTCCCGCCTCCCAGCTCCGGGCCCCGCCGCCGCCGAGCTCCCGGGGCCGGGGGGAGTGTGAGCCGGGCCCGGGGGGAGTGTGAGCCCGGGCCCGGGGGTGGGGGGAGTGTGAGCCGGGGCCCGGGGGGAGTGTGAGCCGGGCCCGGGGGGAGTGTGAGCCCGGGCCCGGGGGTGGGGGGAGTGTGAGCCGAGCCCGGGGGGAGTGTGAGCCGAGGCCCGGGGGGAGTGTGAGCCGAGGCCGGGGGGAGTGTGAGCCGAGCCGGGCCGGGCCGGGGGTGGGGGGAGTGTGAGCCGGGGCCCGGGGGGAGTGTGAGCCGGGGCCCGGGGGGAGTGTGAGCCGGGGCCGGGGGGAGTGTGAGCCGAGCCGGGCCGGGCCGGGGGTGGGGGGAGTGTGAGCCGGGGCCGGGGGTGGGGGGACTGTAACGACATGAAACAAGGTAACGGGAAGATGCCGGTTTTTAGAAAATAACCATCTCTCTCTGGGTGTGAGACTGAAACTGCAAGTATTGGATCTGTTTGTAATGTTGTAATTTTAAATTAGAGCCTAATTCTCATCCTTTCAATTAGTTTCAGTTCAGTGTTCCATGCTGTCTCTTGTTATTTAGATTCTAACTTGTATTCTATAACCGGCAGGTTTTTGACTCTTTGTTCCCATCCACAACATGCCTATTTTCAGGGTTTCACCTCTTGTCCCCTGGCTCCAGCTGGTCATTTCCACAAACACTGGAGGGGACAACAGACACAGAAAATAGCAGTAGCTCTAGACCATTCGGGCCTTCTAGCCAGCTCCATCATTTATTTTTCTTCCTCCTCCTTCCCCTCGGGATGTGGGCAACTGGTCCAGAGTCAGCCCCTTCCCCTCTGACACCCTCAAGGAGGAGAGTCCTTGCACAGACGCACTGATCCAGCTCTCAGAGTGAACAGAACCTCTGACCCTCCTGTTTATTATTTCTTTCTTTTTCCATTACCCCCACACTACTACCTAACTGCGGTAGTGCCTATTCTTTCCCCAGCACCGATGGTGTGTGTGTGTGCAGGTGTGAGACACAAGGTGCACGAATCTTTATTCAGTTTCCACCACCAGGAAGATAGGAAAACACCCGAGTGGCCAGTGACAAACACTGCCCTTCACATCAAAGGGCAAGCTCCATCATTTGTTATGGTCATAGCTGATCATCCAGTTCAATACCTTTACACCCATGCCCTTTGATCCATTTAGCCCGAACAATTATATCTAACATTTCATTAAATCATAAACTGCTTTCTGGGCAGTGAATTCCACTTCTCCCCATCTCAATCTGAAATTATTTACCCCATATTCTTAGATCATGACCCTCTGGTTCTGGCCTCCCCAGTTATCGGGAATGTTTTTCCTGCAGCTATGCTGTTTAGTTCTGCTGAATTTTATAGGTTTCTAGGCGATCCTCCTCATTCGCTCCCAGTGAATACAATCTTAATTATTCAACCTCTCCTCATGCATCATTCCTACTATCTCAGGAATCGGTCTGGTAAACTTTCACAGCACTCCCTCAAGTGCAGGAACATCCTTCCTCAGATAAGAGGACCAAAATTGCACACAGTACTCCAGGTATGGTCTCACCAAGGCCCTGTTCAATTGCAGCAAAACATCCCTACTCCCTGCGTTCGAATCCCCTCACTGTGAAGGTTAGTGTACCATTTGCCTCCTTTACCATCTGCCCCTGTGAGCTTCCTGTCAGTGATTGGTATATGAAGACACCCAGGACTTATTGCACATTCCTCCCTCTCAATTTAAAGCCATTCAGATAACCTGTCTTCCTGTTCTTGCTACCAAAGTGGATAATGTCACATGTACCCACATTATACTACGTCTACCATACATTTGACCAATCTCTCATCTTGTCCAAGTCACACTGAACTGCATCCTCCTCACAGTTCACTCTCCCACCCAGGTTTGTGTTATTTGGAAATACTGCTTTAATTTCCTCATCTAAATCATAGATATTCTGAGTATCTGATTACCTTATCATTGATCCCTGTGGTACCCCACTGGTCACTGCCTGCCAATAGGACAAAGACCCCTTTATTGCAACTCTTTGTTTCCTGCCTATCAGTGAGTTTTCTATCCATGTCAATACATTTCCCCAAATCATAAGAACATCAGAACTCGGAGCAGGAGTAGGCCGTCTGGCCCTTCGACCTGCTCCACCACTCAATAAGATCATGGCTGATCTTTCCGTGTACTCAGATCCACTTACCCGCGCTCTCACCGTATCCCATAATTCCTTTATTGTTCAAACAACATCTACCTTAGCTTTGAAAACGTTTACTGAAGTAAATCAGTTACTTCACTGGGCAAGGAATTCTATAGATTAACAGCCCTCTGGGTGAAGAAGTTTCCTTCTCAGTTCAGTCCTAAATCTGCTCCCCCTAATCTTGAGGCTACGCTGTCTTGTCCTAGTCTCACCTGCCAGAGGAAACATCCTCTCTACTTCTATCTTATCTATTCACTTCATAATTTTATATGTTTCGATACGATCCCCCCTCATTCTTCTGAATTCCAATGAATATAATCCCAGTCTATGCAGTCTCTCCTCATAAACCAACCCCCTCAACTCTGGAATCAACCTAGTGAACCTCCTCTGCACCCCTCCAGTACATCCTTTCTCAATTAAGGAGACCAAATCTGCACGCAGTACTCCAGGTGTGACCTCACCAGCACCCTATACAGCTGCAACATAACCTCCCTGTTTTTAAACTCAACCCCTTTAGCACCAAAGGACAAAATTCCATTTGCCTTCCTAATTACTTGTTGTACCCGCAGACCAACCTTCTGTGATTCATGCAAAAGAACACCCAGGTCCTTCTGGATAGCAGCGTGCTGCAATGTTTTACCGTTCAAGCAATAATCATTTTTACTATTATTCCTACCAAAATGGATGACCTCACATTTATTACATTGTATTCCATCTGTCAGACCTTGCCCACTCACTCAAAGTATCCATGTTCCTGTGCAACGATTCATAGTCCTTTGCACACTTTGCATTACCACTCATCTTAGTGTCATCTGCAAACTTTGACACACTACACGTAGTCCCCAACTCCAAATCCTCTGTATAAGTTGTGAATAATTGTGGTCCCAACACCAATCCCTGAGGCACACCACTAGTCGCTGATTGCCAACCAGAATAGCACTGATTTATCCCCACTCTTTACTTCCAGTTAGTCAACCAATCCTCTATCAATGCTAATACATTACCCGTAACGCCATGCAGTCTTATAGGATATAAAACATAGAATGTTACAGCGCAGTACAGGCCCCTCGGCCCTCGATGTTGTGCTGACCTGTGAAATTAATCTGATGCCCATCTAACCGACACCATTCCGTTATTATCTATATGTATGTCCAATGCCCATTTAAATGTCCTTAATGTCGGTGAGTCTACTACTGTTGCAGGCAGGCCGTTCCAGCCACTTGTGCGGCACCTTGTCAAAGGCCTTTTAGAAATCTAGGTACTTGACATCCACTGGGTCCCCGTTGTCCAATGTGCTCATAATGTCTTCATAGAATTCCAAAAGATTAGTTAAGCATGACCTGCCCTTCACGAACCCATGCTGTGTCTGCCCAACGAGACAATTTCTATTGCGGTGCCTTGTTATTTCTTCTTTGATAATCTCAAGCATCTTCCCCACTACAGAGGTTAAGCTAATTGGTCGATAAAGATTGGTCGATATTGGTCTTTTGTCTCCCTCCCTTTTTAAACAGTGGCATCACATTTGCTGTTTTCCAATCTGCTGGGACTCCCCAAAGTCCAGCAAATTTTGGAAAATTACTGCCAGTGCGCTTGCTATTTCTTCCGCCATCTCTTTTAGTATCCTGGGATGCATTCCATCAGGGCTAGGAGACTTGTCTAAACTTAGCTCCATTAGCTTGCCCAACACTACCTCTTCCGTAATAATGAGATTTAACTTTGCAGACTAATCTCTTAGGTGGAATTTTGTTGAAAGCCTTCCGAAAGTCCAATAAACCACATCCACTGGCTTCCTCTGATCAGCTGTATTATTCACATCCTTGTAAACCTCCAGTAGATTTGTCAAGCACAATTTCCCTTTTATTGATCCACACTGACTCTGTCTGATCCTGCCATTGTTTCCCATCTGGTCTGTTATTAAATCTTTTATAATGGACTTTAACATTTTCTCACTACTGACATTGGGTTGACTGACCTATAATTCCTGTCTTCTTTTTTTAAATAGTGGAGTTACATTAGCAACCCTCCGATTTGTGGGAACTGTTCGAGAATCTACAGAATCTTGGAAGATGACCACAAATGCACCCACTCTTTTGAGGGTGACTTCCTTAAGTATTCTGGGATGTAGATTATCAGGCTCTGGGGATTTATCAGCCTTTAATCCCGTCAATTTCCCCAACATTTTTCCTACTAATTATTAGAATCAGGGTAGCAGATACAGAACAGAGATGAGGAGAAATGACTTCTCTCAAAAGGGTCATGAATCTGTGAAATTCACTATCCCAGAGTGCAATGGATGCTGGGACTTTGATTACATTTAAGGAGGATGTGGACATTTTTCATTAGTATTGAGTTGAAGGGTTATGGAGAGCAGGCAGGAAAGTGGAGTTGAGACGGAGATGAGATCCGCCATTGATCATATCAAATGGCAGAATAAGCTCGAGGGGTTGAATTGCCAACCCCTTGCTCCTAATTCCTATATTCTGATAGATTCCCTTATCTTTTTCTCTTCACACACTTAAAAAAAAATTTATAAAGTTTTTATGTTCCTCACAAGCCTACTCTCCTTTGTTAAATTCTAAATCTGCTCCCAAACCTCAGCTTTTTTTTTCTTCTGGCAAATTTGTATGTCTGTTCCTTGGATCTAATGTTATCTCAAGTTTCCCTTGTAAACTATGGTTTGACCATAAGCTTTAGGACACAAATTAGGTCATTCAGCCCATTAAGTCTGCTACACCAGTCAATCATAGCTGATATGTTTCTCAACCCTATTCTTCTCATTACCTTTAATCCCCTTACTAATCAAGAACCTATCTATTTCTGTCTTAAATCCACTGAATGACTTGGCATTCAAAGCCTTCTGTGGCAATGAGTTCCATGGATTCACCACTCTCTGGCTGAAGAAACTCCTGCTCATTGCAGTTCTAAAGAATCATCCCTTCACTCTGAGACTGTGCCCTCGGGTCCAAGTCTGTCCTACTAGAGGAGATATCATCTCTTTGTCCACCCTCTTCAGGCCCCTCAGTATTCTGCAAGTTGCAATCAGATCCCCTCCCACATCCTTCTGAATACAATTAAACACATACCCAGAGTCCACATATGACAAGCCATTCATCCCTGGGATCATTCTTGTAAATGGGACCCCCTCCAAGGCCAGTACTTTCTTCTGTAGATACGGGGCCCAAAACTGCTCACAATATTCCAAATGTTGTCCAACAGAGCCTTACACAGCTTTAGCAGTACACCCATGATCATATTCTGGCCATCTTGAAATGAATGCTGACATTTGCCTTCCTCACTGCCAACTGAACCTATATTACCGTCAGAGACACCTGCACAAAGAGTCTTAAGTCCCTTTGCATTTTAGATTTCCAATGCATTTCCACATTTAGAAAATAGTCTATGCCTCTATTTTTCCTACCAAAGTGCATAACCTCACACTTTCTCACATTGTATTCCATCTTTGCTAACTTGTTGAGCATGTCCAAGTCGTTCTGCAGCTTCCCTGCTTCCTCAACACTACCTGCCCCTCCACCTATCTTTGTGTCATCTACAAATTTAACCACAATGCTGTTAATTTCTTCATCAGATTGTTAATGTATAACATGAAGAGTTGTTCCAATATGGATCCCTGTGGAATTCCACTAGTCACTGGCTGCCATCCTGAAAAAGACTCCTTTATCCCAACTGTCTGCCTTCCACCAATCCTCTATCCAAACCAATAACATGCCCCTAACATCATGGGCTCTGATGTCTTTGAGCAGCTTCCTATGCAGAACCTTGTCAAAGACATTCTGCAAACCTAAATAGAGCACATCCACTGGCAGCTTAGGTGAATTGGCCATGCTAAATTGCCCATAATGTTCAGGGATGTGTAGGCTAGGTGCATTAGTCAGGGGAAATGTAAAAAGGAGAATAGGGGAAAGGGTCTTGGTGGGATACTCTTTGGAGGGTTGGAGTGGACTTGTTGGGCCAAATGGCCTGTTTCCACAGTGTAGGGATTCTATGATTTAAATTACCCTAATGCATCTGACTCTACAACCAGTGCTGGCAGTGCATCCCACGGACCCACAACCTCTGACATCTTCCCTAAACCTTCCTCCAATCATCTTAAAATAATGCCTCCTCATGAAAGCCATTTCCACCATGGAAAAAGGTCTCTGGCTATCCACTCTGTCTATGCCTCTCCTCATCTTGTACATCTCTATCAAGTCACCTTTCATCCTTCTTCACTCCAATGAGAAAAGCCCTAGCTCTCTCAACCTTTCTTCATAAGACATGCCCTCCAGTCCAGGCAGCATCCTGGTAAATCTCCTCTGCACCCTGTCTACAGCTTCCACATCCTTCCTATAATGAGGTGACCAGAACTGAACACAATATTCCAAACGAGGGCTTTATAGAGCTGCAGCATAACCTCACAGTTCTTAAACTCAATCCCCCTGCTAATGAAAGCCAACAAACCATGCGCCTTCTTAACAATCCTAAACTTGGGTGGCAACTTTGAGGGATCTATGGACATAGACTCCAAGATTCCTCTGTTCCTCCACACTACTAAGAATCCTGCCTTTAACCCTGCAATCTGCATTCAAATTCGACCTTCCAAAATGAATCACGTCACACTTTTCCAGGTTGAACTCCATCTGCTACTTATCAGCTCAGTTCTGCATCCTGTCACTGTCCCATTGCAACCTACAACAGCTCTCCGGCAAACTTATTAACTCACCCTTTCACTTCCTCATCCAAGTCATTTATAAAAATCACAAAGAGCAGAGATCCCATAGCAGATCCCTGCAGAACACCACTGAATACTTTTCATCAACTACCACTCTCCGTCTTCTGTGGGCCAGTCAATTTTGTATACAGCCAGCCACATTTCCCTGTATCCCATGCCTCCTTTTTTCTGAATGTGCCTACCATGGGGAACCTTATCAAACATCTTGCTAAACTCCATGTACACCAAATCCACTGCTCTACTTTCATCAATGTGTTTTGTCACATCCTCAAAGAATTCAATAAGGTTTGTGAGGCATGGCCTGCCCCTCACAAAGCCGTGCTGACTATCTCTAATCAAGCTCTGCTTTTCCAAATAATCATAAACTTTGTCTCTCACAATCCTCTCCAATAATTTTCCCACCACCGGTGTTAAACTGATAGGTCATGAATTAGCAAACAGGATTAATGAGAATCCCAAGACTTTTTATACATATTTAAAAAGCAAGAGGCTAGCTGGGAAGGGGTTGGCCCACTCAAGGACAAAAGAGGGAATGTGTGGGTGTGGAGCCAGAAGAGGTCTTAAATGAATACTATGTATTGGTATTTCCCAAAGAGAAGGAATGGTGGATGAGGTTTCAGGAAAGGGAGTGCCGGGTTTCAAAGCCAAGCTGCTATTAAAAAGAAAGAGATGTTGCACATCTAAAAAACTATTCAGACAGGTAAGTCCCTGGTTCCTGATGTAATCTGTCCCAGAATATCGAGGGAGGCAAGAGAACAAATTGCTGGACCATTGACAGGTTTTTAAAAATCCATTTTGGCCACAGGCGAGGTCCCAGAGGATTGGAGAATAGCTAATGTTTGTCCCATTGTTTAAAAAGGGTTAGAAATTAAAGACCAGGAAGCGCCTCATCAGTGGTAGGAAAATTATTGGAAAAGATTATCAAGGACAAGATCTATAAGCATTTAGAAACAAGTGGACTGATTAGTGATAAACAGCATGGTTTTGTGCAGGGGGAGGTTGGTGCCTCACTTACTTGATCAAGTCTTTTAAGGAGGTGACAAAGGTGATTAATGAGGGACAACTGGTTGATGTTGTCTACATGGAGTTTAGTAAAGTCTTTGACAAGGTCCCTCATGACAGACTATACAAAAGGTGAAGTCAAATGTAATAGGTGAGCTGGCAAGATGGATACAAAACTGGCTTAGTCATAAGAGAAAGTGAGGACTGCAGATGCTGGAGATCAGAGCTGAAAATGTGTTGCGGGAAAAGCGCAGCAGGTCAGGCAGCATCCAAGGAGCAGGAGAATCGACGTTTCGGGCATGAGCCCTTCTTCACGAAGGAGGAAAATGTGTCCAGCAGGCTAAGATAAAAGGTAGGGGGGAGGGGCGTTGGAAATGCGATAGGTGGAAGGAGGTCAAAGTGAGGGTGATAGGTCAGGGTGGGGGCGGAGAGGTCAGGAAGAAGATTGCAGGTTAGGAAGGCAGTGCTGAGTTCGAGGGATTTGACTGAGACAAGGTGGGGGGAGGGGAAATGAGGAAACTGGAGAAATCTGAGTTCATCCCTTGTGGTTGGAGGGTTCCTAGGCGGAAGATGAGGCGCTTTTCCTCCAACCGTCGTGTTGCTATGGTCTGGCGATGGAGGAGTCCAAGGACCTGCATATCCTTGGTGGAGTGGGAGGGGGAGTTGAAGTGTTCAGCCACGGAGCGGTTGGGTTGGTTGGTCCGGGTGTCCCAGAGGTGTTCTCTGAAACGTTCCACAAGTAGGCAGCCTGTCTCCCCAGTATAGAGGAGGCCACATCGGGTGCAGCGGATGCAGTAAATGATGTGTGTGGAGGTGCAGGTGAATTTGTGGCGGATATGGAAGGATCCCTTGGGGCCTTGGAGGGAAGTAAGGGGGGAGGTGTGGGCGCAAGTTTTGCATTTCTTGTGGTTGCAGGGGAAGGTGCTGGGAGTGGAGGTTGGGTTGGTGGGGGGTGTGGACCTGATGAGGGAGTCACGGAGGGAGTGGTCTTTTCGAATGCTGATATGGGAGGGGAGGGAAATATATCCCTGGTGGTGGGGTCCGTTAGGAGGTGGCGGAAATGACAACGGATGATACGATGTATATGGAGATTGGTGGGGTGGTAGGTGAGGACCAGTGGGATTCTGTCCTGGGGGCTCAAGGACAGAGGAGCGGGAAGTGGAGGAGATGCGGTGGAGGGCATCGTCGATCACGCCGGGGGGGAAATTGCGGTCTTTGAAGAAGGAGGCCATCTGGGTTGTATGGTATTGGAACTGGTCCTCCTGGGAGCAGATGCGGCGGAGACGAAGGAATTGGGAATATGGGATGGTGTTTTTACAGGGGGCAGGGTGGGAGGAGGTGTAGTCTAGGTAGCTGTGGGAGTCGGTCGGTTTATAGTAAATGTCCGTGTTGATTCGGTCGCCTGAGATAGAAATGGAAGGGTCTAGGAAGGGGAGGGAGGAGTCTGAGACGGTCCAGGTGAATTTGAGGTCGGGGTGGAAGGTGTTGGTAAAGTGGATGAACTGTTCAACCTCCTCGTGGGAGCA
Source organism: Chiloscyllium plagiosum (assembly GCF_037043375.1). Taxonomy (NCBI): domain Eukaryota; kingdom Metazoa; phylum Chordata; class Chondrichthyes; order Orectolobiformes; family Hemiscylliidae; genus Chiloscyllium; species Chiloscyllium plagiosum. The sequence continues at coordinate 31,158,923 of NW_028270180.1, forward strand.
CGAGGCAGCGCCGATACAGTCATCGATGTAGCGGAGGAAAAGGTGGGGGGTGGTGCCAGTGTAGCTGCGGAAGATGGAGTGTTCCACATATCCTACGAAGAGGCAGGCATAGCTGGGGCCCATGCGGGTGCCCATGGTTACTCCTTTGGTTTGGAGGAAGTGGGAGGATTGGAAAGAGAAGTTGTTCAGGGTGAGGACCAGTTCAGTCAGTCGAAGGAGGGTGTCAGTGGAAGGGTACTGGTTGGTACGGCGGGAAAGGAAGAAGCGAGCACCCGCATGGGCCCCAACTATGCCAGCCTCTTCGTAGGATATGTGGAACAGTCCATCTTCCGCAGCTACACTGGCACCACCCCCCACCTTTTCCTCCGCTACATCGATGACTGTATCGGCGCTACCTCGTGCTCCCACGAGGAGGTTGAACAGTTCATCCACTTTAACAACACCTTCCACCCCGACCTCAAGTTCACCTGGACCGTCTCAGACTACCACCCCACCAACTTCCATATACATCGTATCATCCATCGTCATTTCCGCCACCTCCAAACGGACCCCACCACCAGGGATTTATTTCCCTCCTCTCCCTTATTAGCGTTCCGAAAAGACCACTCCCTCCGTGACTCCCTCGTCAGGTCCACACCCTCTCACCAACCCAACCTCCACTTCCGGCACCTTCCCCTGCAACCGCAAGAAATCCAAAACTTGCGCCCACATCTCTCCCCTTACTTCCCTCCAAGGCTCCAAGGGATCCTTCCATATCCGCCACAAATTCACCTGCACCTCCACACACATCATCTATTGCATCCGCTGCACCCGATGTGGCCTCCTCTATATTGGGGAGACAGGCCGCCTACTTGCGGAATGTTTCAGAGAACACCTCTGGGACACCCAGACCAACCAACCTGACCGCCCCATGGCTGAACACTTCAACTCCCCCTCCCACTCCACCAAGGACATGCAGGTCCTTGGACTCCTCCATCGCCAGACCATAGCAACACGACGGCTGGAGGAAAAGCGCCTCATCTTCCACCTAGGAACCCTCCAACCACAAGGGATGAACTCAGATTTCTCCAGTTTCCTCATTTCCCCTCCCCCCACCTTGTCTCAGTCAAATCCCTCGAACTCAGCACTGCCTTCCTAACCTGCAATCTTCTTCCTGACCTCTCCGCCCACACCCCCACTCCGGCCTATCACCCTCACCTTGACCTCTTTCCACCTATCGCATTTCCAACCCCCCTCCCCCAAGTCCCTCCTCCCTACCTTTTATCTTAGCCTGCTGGACACACTTTCTTCCTTCCTGAAGAAGGGCTCATGCCCGAAACGTAGATTCTCCTGCTCCTTGAATGCTGCCTGACCTGCGCTTTTCTAGCAACACATTTTCAGCTCTGGCTTAGTCATAGGAAACAGAAGGTGTGGTGGAAGAATGCTTTTCGGAATGACTAGTGGTGTTCCAAGGGATCAATGCTGGGGCCTCTGCTGTTCGTGATCTACATACATGATTTGGAGGAAAACGTAACTGGTATAATTAGTAAGTTTGCAAACGAGAAAGATTGGTGGAGTTGAAGATAGGGAGGAGGATTGTCAGAGGATACAGCGGGATATAAATCAGTTGGAGGCATGGGAAGAAAAATGGCAGATGGAATTCAATACAGACAAATGTGAGGCAATGCATTTTAGAAGGTCACGTGCAGGTGTAAATTATACAGTGAATGGCAGAACTCTTAGGACTATCGATATGCAGAGGGATCTGGGTGTGCAGGTCTACAGATCACTGACGGTGCAGCGCAGATAGATAAGGCAGTTAAAAAAAGGCCTATGGCATGCTAGCCTTTATTGGAAGGGGGACTGAGTGTCAGGGTAGACAAGTTATGCTGCAGCTTCATATTACTTTAGTTCGGACACATTTGGAATATTGTGTATAGTTCTAGTCATCACATCACCAGTAGGATAGGGGAGGGTACAGAAAAGGGTTACCAGGATGTTGCCTGGTATGGGAGACCTTAGCTATGAAGAAAGGTTGGATAGACTGGGTTTGTTTTCACTGGAATGCAGGAAGTTAGGGGTGAGCTAATAGAAATTTATGAAATTGCAAATAGCATGGATAGAGTGGAAAGTATGAGGCGTTTTTCCCTCCCAGCATGTAAGGGTTAGTTACTAGGGTACACAGGTTCAAGGTGCAGGGAGGGATGAAGTTTAGAAGTGATGTGCGAGGTACATTTTTCACACAAAATGTGGAGAGTGACTGGAACATGCTGACAGAGGAGGTGGTGGAAACACACACAACAGCAGCATTCAAGAAACGCCTGGATGAATACATTGAACAGGAAAGGAATAGAGGGATGCGGATCCTGTAAGTGAAGACAATTTTAGTATGGAAGGACAAAATGTGTTGGTGCAGGCTTGCAGGGCTGAAGGATCTATAGAACATAGAACATTACAGCGCAGTACAGGCCCTTCGGCCCTTGATGTTGCGCCGCCGTGTCATACCAATCTGAAGCCCATCTAACCTATACTATTCCATGTATGTCCATATGCTTGTCCAATGACGACTTAAATGCCCTTAAAGTTGGCAAATCTACTACCATTGCAGGCAAAGCATTCCATACCCTTCCTAATCTCTGAGTAAAGAAACTACCTCTGACATCTGTCCTATATCTATCACCCCTCAATTTAAAGCTATGCCCCCTCGTGCACACTGTCACCATACTTGGAAAAAGGCTCTCCCTGTCCACCCTATCTAACCCTCTGATTATCTTATATGTCTCTATTAAGTCACCTCTCAACCTTCTTCTCTCCAACGAAAGCAGCCCAAGTCCCTCAGCCTTTCCTCGTAAGACCTTCCCTCCATACCAGGCAACATCCTAGTTAATCTCCTCTGCACCCTTTCCAAAGCTTCCACATCCTTCTTATAATGCAGTGACCAGAACTGTACACAATACTCCAAGTGCAACCGCACCAGAGTTTTATACAGCTGTAGCATAGCCTCATGGTTCAGGAACTTGATCCCTCTATTAATAAAAGCTAAAACACTGTATGCCTTCTTAACTACCCTATCAACCTGGGTGGCAACTATCAAGGATCTGTGTACCTGGACACCAAGATCTCTCTGCTCATCTACGCTACCAAGGATCTTACCATTAGCCCAGTACTTTGCATTCCGGTTACTCTGACCAAAGTGAATCACCTCACACTTGTCCGCATTAAATTCCATTTGCCACCTCTCAGCCCAGCTCTGCAGCTTATCTATGTCTCTCTGTAACCTACAACCTCCTTTGTCACTATCCAAACTCCACCGACCTTAGTGTCGTCTGCAAATTTACTAACCCACCCTTCTACACCCTCATCCAGGTCGTTTATAAAAATGACAAACAGCAGTGGACCCAACACCGACCTTTGCGGTACACCACTGGTAACTGGACTCCAGGATGAACATTTCCCATCAGCCAACACCCTCTGTCTTCTTTCAGCAAATCAATTACTGATCCATACTGCTATATCTCCCACAATCCCATTCCTCTGCATTTTGTACAATTGTCTACTGTGGGGAACCTTATCGAACGCCTTGCTGAAATCCATATACACCACATCAACCAGTTTACTCTCATCTACCTGTTTGGTCACCTTCTCAAAGAACTCAATAAGGTTTGTGAGACACGACCTACCCTCCACAAAACCGTGCTGACTATCCCTAATCAAATTATTCTTTTCTAAATGATTATAAATTCTATCTCTTATAAACTTTTCCAACACTTTACCAACAACTGAAGTAAGGCTCACTGGTTTATAATTACCATGGTTGTCTCTACTCCCCTTCTTGAACAGAGGACCACATTTGCTATCCTCCAGTCTTCTGCATTATTCCTGTAGGCAATGATGATTTAAAGATCAATGCCAAAGGCTCAGCAATCACCTCCCTGGCTTCCCAGAGGATCCTAGGATAAATCCCATCCGGCCCAGGGGACTTATCTATTTTCACACTCTGCAGGATTTCTAATACCTCTTCCTTGTGAACTTCAATCCCACCTAGTCTAGTAGCCTGTATCTCAGTATTCTCCTTGACAATATTGTCATTTTCTAGAGTGAATACTGTCGAAAAATATTCATTTAGTGCTTCCCCTATCTCCTCTGACTCCACACATAACTTCCCACTACTATCCTTGATTGGCCCTAATCTTACTCTCATCATTCTTTTATTCCTTAAATACCTATAGAAAGCCTTAGGGTTTACCCTGATCCTATCCACCAACAACTTCTCATGTCTCCTCTTGGCTTTTCTGAGCTCTCTCTTTAGGTCTTTCCTGGCTACCTTGTAACCCTTAAGCGCCCTAACTGAGCCTTCACATCTCATCCTAACATAAGCATCCTTCTTCCTCTTGACCAGAGATTCCACACTCTACAGCTTCCTCCCTGCCTGACAGGTACATACTTATCTAGGACACTCAGGAGCTTTTCCTTGAATAAGCTCCGCATTTCTAATATGCCCATTCCCTGCAGTTTCCTTCCCCATCCTATGCTTCCTAAATCTTGCCTAATCACATTGTAATTTCCTTCCCCCTGGCTGTAACTCTTGCTCGGTGGTATACACCTATCTCTTTCTATCACTAAAGTAAACATAACAGAATTGTGATTGCTATCACCAAAGTGCTCACCTACTTCCAAGTCTAACACCTGGCCGGGCTCATTACCCAGTACCAATCTAATGTGGCTTCGCCCCTTGTAGGCCTGTCTACGTACTGTGTCAGGAAGCCCTCCTGCACACACTGGACAAAAACTGACCCATCTATAGTAATCATACTATAGTGTTCCCAGTCAATATTTGGCAAGTTGAAGTCCCAACTACCCTGTCTCTCTCATTCCTATCGAGAATCATCTTTGCTATCCTTTCCTTTACATCTCTGGAACTATTCAGAGGCCTATAGAAAACTCCGAACAGGGTGACCTCTCCTTTCCTGTTTCTAACCTCAGCCCATACTACCTCAGTTGACGAGTCCCCAAACACCCTTTCTGCAACTGTAATACTGTCCTTGACCAACAATGCCACACCTCCTCCTCTTTTACCATCTTCTCTGTTCTTACTGAAGCATCTAAATCCTGGAACCAGCAACAACCATTCCTGTCCCTGCTCTATCCATGTCTCCGAAATGGCCACAACATCGAAGTCCCAGGTACCAACCCATGCTGCGAGTTCACCCACCTTATTCCGGATGCTCCTGGCATTGAAGTAGACACACTTCAAACCAACTTCTTGCTTGCTGGTGCCATCTTGTGTCCCTGAAACTTAATTTCGGACCTCCCTACTCTCAATACTCGAACTACAATTTTGGTTCCCATCCCCCTGCTGTATTAATTTAAACCCACCCCAATAGCTTTAGCAAATTTCCCCCCCAGGATATTGGTACCCCTCTGGTTCATATGAAGACCATCCTGCTTGTAGAGGTCCCACCTACCTTAGAAAGAGCCCCAATTCTCCAAGAATCCAAAACCCTCCCTCCTGCACCATCCCTGTAGCCACGTGTTCAACTCCTCTCTCTCCCTATTCCTCGCCTGTTCCTATCCTGTCTTGTTCTATGTTTTAAAAAAAAGTTGGAAAGAAATGAACTGTTTTTACTGGAGATCAATTTTGAGGTATTTAAGATGATTTAGAGAATCTGTGTCATTTCCAAATTTTTCTTTCCCTTTTGGGAAAGGGGCTGCTAAGTTAGGACAGAGATGATGAATTTATTCTCTGGGGATAGCGAATCTGAAATTCTTTACCATCGAGGACTGGGTCATTCAGTGTGCTTGATGGATTTTTAATCAATAAGGAATCGAGGTACATGGCGAAAAGGCAGGGAAATAAAGTTTGAGGATTACGAACTCAAAGGGCCTACTTCAGATCCAATGACTTATGATTGCTTGGGTTGGCAGACCCAACCATCCATAGGCCATTCAGTTCTCTCTAATTCTTCTGTTACTTTGTCTGCACCTTGTTGTCACTGAAGGAGGAGGATGTGGTGTTTGCTGATTGTAGAGCATCTTAAACAGGAGAAACCACATTCTAATTTAATAATTCTTTTGTTTTAAATTGATGATTTGGCATTTGTTTTCTCAGGGATACTTTTTCTAACAATTTTAGTCTTACTTTGTCATCCTAATTGGCGTTTTACAAAATGTGTTTGCTCTGATTTAAGTCAATGAAAAGGAATGAAAAATAACTCAGTAACACAGATACAGCATGATCCTTAAACCTCGCTCCTTAACTTAAGGGATCAACCAAAGGTTAACATGTCTGCTAGAGTGTAGACAATACAGGAAATTGGGAAAGTCATCAGTCACCAGCCTGAGATATGTGTTTTAATAAATTATTTTCCCTAAAAATTATGCTTTGTTCATAACATTTTTAAACAAGACATTACAAAATGTTTCAACTGAATTTTTTATTTATTTATTCATGGGATGAGGGCATCACTGGCTAGGTCAGCATTTATTGCCATGTGCAGGGCAGTTGAGTGTCATCACATTGCTGTGAGTCTGGACTCACATGTAGGCCCGAAAGAACAATAGTGAACCAGGTGCGTTTTCCCTAACAATTGACAATGGTTTCATAAATCATCATTAGACTCTTAATTCCAGATTTTTGCTGAATTCACATTTCACCAATTACCATGGTTGGTTTGGAACCCGGAACCCAATCCCCAGATAATTTCCTGAATTAGCAGTCCAATAGTAATACAAAGCTTGCAAGAAAATTCAAAAGCCTAAAACAACATGTTCCACCTGATTCGATTTTAATAGAATTAATAATTACCAAATACACTCCACACCAGGCATACAGCCTGATGGCAGAAGTTATAGAACGTATAATCAATACAAAGTTGTACAGCACAGAAACAAACCCTTCGGTCCAAACAGTCTGTTCTGACCATAATCCCAACTAAACTAGTCCCACCTGCCTGCGCTTGGCCCATATTCCTTCAAACATTTCTTATTCATGTACTTATCCAAATGTCTTTTAAACACTAACTGTACCTGCATCTATCAATTCCTCTGGAAGTTCATTCCACACATGGATCACTCTTTGTAAAAAAAAATGTCCCTTATATCTTTTGTAAATCTTTCTCCTCTTACCCTAAAATCATAACCCCTAGTCTTGAAATTCTCACCCTATGGTAGAGACACCTGCTATTCACCTTACCTATGCCCCTCATGATTTTATAAACCTCTAAGGTCACCCCTGAGCATCCTAAATTCCAGTGAAAAAAATCTCAGCCTCTTCTTAAAACTCAAACTCTCCATTCTTTATGTATCATGTTTTAACCTGGAGTGCCTTGATAAATTGTCAATACACTTGATTAACAATGTACGTTCTTTGTAATACACAAAGCCCAAGGGGGTTCTCCAGTTTCCAGCCCCTCGTAGACTATGATTGAAAGATCCTTAGTCAGTGGTCTTTCCCATCTGCACTGGCTGCCCCAAATTTCACGGTTTCCCCCAGCGCCCAGACCTGGATGTTAGAATGTGCTTGTCTGCAACAATCAGTCAAAAGCTGCTCACTGCACTGGAAGACTAGCACACCATAGAGCACCTTTACCAAGTTGATGGTCCACCAGGCACAGCTGATGTTTATCTTGATGTGTGTGGTTTTAACATCATAGATATGATTTATTAAGTTGAGAACTAGTGTAAAGTCATTGTTAAAATAACTCGCCAAATTTTGGAATACCAACACCAGCTGAAGTTCAGACACTAATAGTCAGGCAATTCAAAGTCCCAAGTTAACAACAATGTGCATTTAAACAGCACATCTTAATGGGGTGAAATGTCTGAAACAATATTTCCAACCACGCCACAGATGAAGAGATTCAGGCAGGTGACCTATAGTTTAGGAAGGGCTAGGTTTTAGGGAAATGGTTCCAGGCTCTGGTCAATTAATTTAAGGCATATTACTAATCGTGGAATGATTCAAATCATACTCGAGAGCAGAGTTGGAGGAGAGTAAGAGGCCGGATGGTACTACAGTACAGAAACAGGGAGGACCGAGGCTGTGAAGGGATTTGAAAACAAGGATCAGGAATTTAAAATTGAGGTGTGTGCTCAACCAGGAGCCTCGGTAGGGAGAGGTAATGGTGAGTGTTGGGACACAAGCAAGAGTTTTGGAAGTAAACTGGGAATCAAAGAATTGTTATTATGCAGGAGGAGACCTTTTGGTCCATCGTTTCTCTTCTAACTCTCTGAATGAGTGTCATGTCATTAATTCAAATTAATTTAATTCATTTTTATTGAATTAATTAATTTAATTCCAATCTAGAGTTCTTCAGAAACTGATCCAATGATTGGGGGGGGGGGGGGTTTCAAGGCGAACAAACAAATATGATTGGATGAAATAGTGTTCATTAACAGGCAGTTGATTGGCCAAGTGTTGGCCTGGTGCACTGTGATTGGCCGGGGCTTTGGCGGGCTCTTTGTGGCGGGAAATTACAGAGAATTCCCTCCGGAGTGACAGAGCGCGAGCCCCGGCCGGACTCTCTGTCTCACTCTCTGTCTCACTCTCTGTCTCTCTCTCTGTCTCACTCTCTGTCTCACTGTCTGTCTCTGTCTCTGTGCCTGTCTCACTCCGGGACAATGCCGTGCTCTGAAGCCTCCAGCCCCGCGGTGTCTCCGGCCAAGCGGCCCCGGGAGGACGGTGTCCAGCGGCTCCGGTTCGCGCGGCTCAGCGACAACGCGCGGCCCCCGAGCAGGGGCTCGGAGCGAGCGGCGGGATTCGACCTTTACAGGTGAGCGGCCCCTACCCCCCACCCCGCGTCCCTCTCCCCACCCCCCCCCCCGCGTCCCTCTCCCCACCCCCCCCCCCGCGTCCCTCTCCCCACCCCCCCCCCGCGTCCCTCTCCCCCACCCCCCCCGCGTCCCTCTCCCCCACCCCCCCGCGTCCCTCTCCCCCACCCCCCCGCGTCCCTCTCCCCCACCCCCCCCGCGTCCCTCTCCCCCACCCCCCCCGCGTCCCTCTCCCCCACCCCCCCCCGCGTCCCTCTCCCCCACCCCCCCCCGCGTCCCTCTCCCCCACGTCCCTCTCCCCCACCCCCCGCGCGTCCCTCTCCCCCACCCCCCCGCGCGTCCCTCTCCCCCACCCCCCCCGCGTCCCTCTCCCCCACCCCCCCCGCGTCCCTCTCCCCCACCCCCCCCGCGTCCCTCTCCCCCACCCCCCCCGCGTCCCTCTCCCCCACCCCCCCGCGTCCCTCTCCCCCACCCCCCCCGCGTCCCTCTCCCCCACCCCCCCCGCGTCCCTCTCCCCCACCCCCCCCGCGTCCCTCTCCCCCACCCCCCCCGCGTCCCTCTCCCCCACCCCCCCCGCGTCCCTCTCCCCCACCCCCCCCGCGTCCCTCTCCCCCACCCCCCCCGCGTCCCTCTCCCCCACCCCCCCCGCGTCCCTCTCCCCCACCCCCCCCGCGTCCCTCTCCCCCACCCCCCCCGCGTCCCTCTCCCCCACCCCCCCCGCGTCCCTCTCCCCCACCCCCCCCGCGTCCCTCTCCCCCACCCCCCCCGCGTCCCTCTCCCCCACCCCCCCCGCGTCCCTCTCCCCCACCCCCCCCGCGTCCCTCTCCCCCACCCCCCCCGCGTCCCTCTCCCCCACCCCCCCCGCGTCCCTCTCCCCCACCCCCCCCGCGTCCCTCTCCCCCACCCCCCCCGCGTCCCTCTCCCCCACCCCCCCCGCGTCCCTCTCCCCCACCCCCCCCGCGTCCCTCTCCCCCACCCCCCCCGCGTCCCTCTCCCCCACCCCCCCCGCGTCCCTCTCCCCCACCCCCCCCGCGTCCCTCTCCCCCACCCCCCCCGCGTCCCTCTCCCCCACCCCCCCCGCGTCCCTCTCCCCCACCCCCCCCGCGTCCCTCTCCCCCACCCCCCCCGCGTCCCTCTCCCCCACCCCCCCCGCGTCCCTCTCCCCCACCCCCCCCGCGTCCCTCTCCCCCACCCCCCCCGCGTCCCTCTCCCCCACCCCCCCCGCGTCCCTCTCCCCCACCCCCCCCGCGTCCCTCTCCCCCACCCCCCCCGCGTCCCTCTCCCCCACCCCCCCCGCGTCCCTCTCCCCCACCCCCCCCGCGTCCCTCTCCCCCACCCCCCCCGCGTCCCTCTCCCCCACCCCCCCCGCGTCCCTCTCCCCCACCCCCCCCGCGTCCCTCTCCCCCACCCCCCCCGCGTCCCTCTCCCCCACCCCCCCCGCGTCCCTCTCCCCCACCCCCCCCGCGTCCCTCTCCCCCACCCCCCCCGCGTCCCTCTCCCCCACCCCCCCCGCGTCCCTCTCCCCCACCCCCCCCGCGTCCCTCTCCCCCACCCCCCCCGCGTCCCTCTCCCCCACCCCCCCCGCGTCCCTCTCCCCCACCCCCCCCGCGTCCCTCTCCCCCACCCCCCCCGCGTCCCTCTCCCCCACCCCCCCCGCGTCCCTCTCCCCCACCCCCCCCGCGTCCCTCTCCCCCACCCCCCCCGCGTCCCTCTCCCCCACCCCCCCCGCGTCCCTCTCCCCCACCCCCCCCGCGTCCCTCTCCCCCACCCCCCCCGCGTCCCTCTCCCCCACCCCCCCCGCGTCCCTCTCCCCCACCCCCCCCGCGTCCCTCTCCCCCACCCCCCCCGCGTCCCTCTCCCCCACCCCCCCCGCGTCCCTCTCCCCCACCCCCCCCGCGTCCCTCTCCCCCACCCCCCCCGCGTCCCTCTCCCCCACCCCCCCCGCGTCCCTCTCCCCCACCCCCCCCGCGTCCCTCTCCCCCACCCCCCCCGCGTCCCTCTCCCCCACCCCCCCCGCGTCCCTCTCCCCCACCCCCCCCCGCGTCCCTCTCCCCCACCCCCCCCCGCGTCCCTCTCCCCCACCCCCCCGCGTCCCTCTCCCCCACCCCCCCCGCGTCCCTCTCCCCCACCCCCCCCGCGTCCCTCTCCCCCACCCCCCCGCGTCCCTCTCCCCCACCCCCCCCGCGTCCCTCTCCCCCACCCCCCCCCGCGTCCCTCTCCCCCACCCCCCCCCGCGTCCCTCTCCCCCACCCCCCCCGCGTCCCTCTCCCCCACCCCCCCCCGCGTCCCTCTCCCCCACCCCCCCCCGCGTCCCTCTCCCCCACCCCCCCCGCGTCCCTCTCCCCCACCCCCCCCGCGTCCCTCTCCCCCACCCCCCCCGCGTCCCTCTCCCCCACCCCCCCCGCGTCCCTCTCCCCCACCCCCCCCGCGTCCCTCTCCCCCACCCCCCCCGCGTCCCTCTCCCCCACCCCCCCCGCGTCCCTCTCCCCCACCCCCCCCGCGTCCCTCTCCCCCACCCCCCCCGCGTCCCTCTCCCCCACCCCCCCCGCGTCCCTCTCCCCCACCCCCCCCCGCGTCCCTCTCCCCCACCCCCCCCCGCGTCCCTCTCCCCCACCCCCCCCGCGTCCCTCTCCCCCACCCACCCCCCGCGTCCCTCTCCCCCACCCTAATGCCCTAACCCTCAGTGATGGGAATGTGGGTGCTGTTGACATGACCTGATTACCTTTTGTGTCGTTCACAGTGCTTATGACTACGTGATCCCTGCTCAGGATAAGGCTGTTGTGAAGACTGATATACAGATTGCTGTTCCTCATGGGTTCTATGGCAGAGTGGGTAAGTGGTTGGTCGTTGCTGATCTAGGGCTAGTCTGTATCCTCAACCTGTGTTCACCACTCTGCCTCCCCCTCCCCACCTCATTTCCTCCCCACCTCATTTCCTCCCCTTGCCCCCAGTCTTGAAGAAGGATCTCACCCAAAACATTGGCTTCTCCACTTGATGCTGCCTGATTTGCTGTGTTTTTCCAGCCTCCTGCTTATCTATGCTGAAATTCTATGCAGCAGCTTTGTGAGCAGTTTAGTAAAAACTGCCTGTTACACCAGTTGCAATCTGTGACTATTTATTTATTTCGGTTATGGTCCCTAGGTCATTTGAAAGGTGTCTGGGTGTGCACCTTAAATTCCATAACTTTGGGGCTCTGTACAAAATGTTGGTTGGCTTGCTCTGATGCTTTATGATCAGCTCGTTCTTTGGCATTTGAATTTTATTGAACTCATAGATCCTAGCCCACCTCCACCTTTCTTCTGGCCACAGTGTGTCAGCTCAGTATGACCAAGCATTCAGATGAAGCTAAAACTGCATTATTGTATAGCTCCAGTCAAGTCAGGGAGTAGTCAGCATGGGTTTGTGTCCAATAAGCCATGTCTGACAAAATCTTTGTTTCGAAAAGGTAACCAAGAGAATAAATGAGGGTAGGCAATGGATGTTGTTTTATATAGACTTTAGTAAGACATTTAGGTGTGCCACATAAATAATTTGGATGTGAATGTGTAAGGTATGATTAATAAGTTTGTGGATGATACAAAACTAGGAGGTATCGTGATAGCAAGGAAGGTTACTAACAACTACAGTGGGATCTTGATCGGATGAGAAAGTGGGCTGAGGGTTGGCAAATGCATATGAATACAGAGAAGTGTGGGATGTTTTGACTTTCCAATGTGCCACAAGATAGGGGCATGTACAGTAAATGGTAAAGTCCTGAGGGGTGTTGTGGAATGGGGACCTGGGAGTAAAAGTACATAGTTCTTTGAAAACGACGTCACAGGCAGACGGCGGTGAAGAAGGCATTTAGCATGCTGGCCTTCATTGAGGCATTATGTCGGCATTGGGGCGTTACGTTGCAGTTGTATAATTTGTTGATGAGGCCACATTTAGAATATTGTCTACAGTTTTGGTGAGCCTGTTCAAGGAAAGACACACTTAAACTAGAAAGAGTGCAAAGATGATTTAAGGATGATGCTGGGCCTAAGTTATAGGCCAGGATAGGATTTTATTTTTTGGAATGTAGGAGAATAAAGGATGACCTTATTGAGGTGTACAAAAACCATAAGGAGCAAAGATAGAATGAATGCATCTAGTTTTTTTTCCCCAGGGCTGGGGACTTGAACTGGAGGGCATAGGGTTTAAGGTGAGAGGGAAAAGATTTATGGAGGACCTGAGAGGCAACTACTTCATGCAGAGAGTGATGTGTATGTGGAATGGGCTGCCAGAGAATGTGGTTGAGACAGGTACAGTAGCAACATTTTAAAAAAAAATTTGGATATGTACATGTATGGGAAGGGTTTAGAGGGCTATGGACCAAAAGTGGGCAATTGGAACTAGCTGAGTGGGCGCCATGATCAGCATGGACCGTGCTGTATTACTGACTCTCCAGTGCATCAGCAACATCGAAATCCTGTCTAGGGGAAGCCTTAAACATGGATGAGATGGACCAAAGGCCTGTTTCCATGCTGTATATCTCTGACTCTCTAATTACTACCAAAAAAGCATTACATCGAATGTTTGGTTGTGGCATTTGTGTTAAAATAATTGTTTATTAATGTTTGGAAATATTAATTATTTTAATTCCTTTTCAGCTCCAAGATCTGGTTTGGCAGCAAAGCATTTCATTGATGTTGGAGGTAATGTATTTGTCATAACATTGAAACAAAGTCTGCCTATGTACAGAAATGGTGCTTTGTAGTGAAGCTTTTCTCATTCCTGAAGAAGGGCTCATGCCCGAAACGTCGATTCTCCTGTTCCTTGGATGCTGCCTGACCTGCGCTTTTCCAGCAACACATTTTCAGCTCTGATCTCCAGCATCTGCAGTCCTCACTTTCTCCTTTTTTGAAGAAGCACACGCAAATATAGTCGTAACCTGAGGAATAAATGGGGCAGGGAGAGCATGACTTAGAGCTTCATAGTGGGTGATACTGGAGAGTAGTGCTATCTATTTTGGAAATTGGGGTATTTCTGTAATTGCAAATGTACAGTCTCCCATAAAACTAGAAATACAGGTAGTTCTCCTATAATGGTGTTTATTAAACTTTATTTGGCGATTAGTGAATTGTGAGCCTTTTTTATAAGCCTGTTACGTGATTCCATCCCTGGCTCTTCCTGAACAGCAAAACGCAGCCTCACGATCCTCTGTCTGCAAAATGCAAATTTGCTGTGTTCAGTTAAAACTGGGAAATTCAATCAGCTCTGCAAGTCTTGAAAATGAGCTTGAAATTGGGAATTTTAGTCCACGCTTACAAGGAACTGTATTTCAAACCGAGGAAAAATCTTTGGGAGGACTGGACTGCCCATGTCGGCATCACACATTTTCTGGTGAAGTGCTTCATGAAAGGTACAGTGCTGTAGTCAGTGATTCAAGTTTAGTGTTAAATTTACTGTATTTCATTAAAATGCAATCTAAAGATTTCCTTAGACTGTGCTATTGTTTGTGTTAGGTCAACTATTACTTCCATTTTGATTTTTTTGGCGGTTCACCCCAATCCTATATTTCCCATAGGCCCCGTTACTTATATTGCATAGTTTTCTATAAATGTTGCACAGGAACGAAACTACTGCATTCTAGGAGAACTACTTGTAATAGGAACGGAAGTAGGTCATTTGGCCCATCGAGTCAGCTCTGCCATTCAATCAATTATTTTTCCTCAATCCCATTCTCCTGTCTTCTCCCAGTAACATTTGATACACTTACCAATTAAGAACCTACCTATCTGTCTTAAATGCACTCAATGATTTGGCCATCACAGCCTTCTGTGGCAGAGTTCCACAGATTAACTATCCTCTGGTTGAAAACGTTTAGATTAGATTAGGTTACTTAGTGTGGAAACAGGCCCTTCGGCCCAACAAGTCCACACCGACCCGCCGAAGCGTAACCCACCCATTCCCGTACATTTACCCCTTTACGTTCTCCTCATCTCAGTTCTAAAGAGTTGTTCCTTCACTCTGAGGCTGTGTTCTAGGATCCTCGTCTCTCCTACCAGTGGAAATGTCTCCACGTCCACTCTATCCAGACTTCTCAGTATTGTAAGTTTCAAAGAAACCCCCTGCTCATCCTCCTAAACTCTATTGAGTACAGACCAGGCTTCTCGACATTGGCAAAGCCATTCATGTTTGGGATCATTGTAAAACTCTGGAAACCTTCCAAGGCCAGCATATCCTTCCTTAATAAGGGACTTGGTTCTATTTTCAGTATTCCAAATGTGGATCTGACTGGTCCTTATACAGCCTCAACAGTATATCTCTGCTTTTGCATGCTAGCCCTCTTAAAATGAATGCTAACCTTGCACTTGACTTCCTAACAGCAAACGGAACCTGCATACTGACCTTAAGAATCCTGAACTAGGACATCCCAAGTCCCGTTTGTCCTTCGGATTTCTGAACTCTTGCCCCATTTAGAAAATAGTCAATGCTTACTATGTTTCCTCCTTCCTACTAAAATGAGTAACCTCACATTTTCTCACATTGTATTCCATCTGCAGGTGCTTGGCCCATTTGCCTAGGATAGAGTTACAGAGATGTACAGCATGGAAATAGACCCTTCGGTCAATGCTGACCAGATATCCCAACCCAATCTAGATCCACCTGCCAGCACCTGACCCGAGTCCCTCCAAACCCTTCCTATTCATATACCGATCCAACTGTCTTTTAAATATTGCAGTTGTGCTAGCCTCCACCACTTCCTCTGGCAGCTCATTCCATACACCACCTGCTGTGGAAAATGTTGCTTCTTAGGTATGTCTAAGTCCTTTTGCAACTTCCATGCTTCTTTAATACTACTGTCCCTCCACCTATTTTTGTCACCTGCAAACCGAGCAACATTGCCCTCATTTCCTTGATCCAAATGGTTACTGTATAACATGAATAGTCCAACACTGACCCCTGCAGAACTCTACCAGTCACCGGCTGCCATCTTGAAGAAGACCCCTTTCTCCTTACATGGCTTGGAAAAGGTGGATGCTAGGAAATTGTTTCCGTTAGACGAGGAGACTAGGACCCATGGACACAGCCTTAGAATTAGAGGGGGTCATTTCAGAACAGAAATGCGGAGACATTTCTTTAGCCAGAGAGTGGTGGGCCTGTGGAATTCATTGTCACGGAGTGCAGTGGAAGCCGGGACGCTAAATGTCTTCAAGGCCAAGATTGATAGATTCTTGTTGTCTAGAGGAATTAAGGGCTACGGGGAGAACGCTGGTAAGTGGAGCTGAAATGCGCATCAGCCATGATTGAATGGCGGAGTGGACCCAATGGGCCGAATGGCCTTACTTCCACTCCTATGTCTTATGGTCCTTACTCGCTGCCTTCTGTCCATCAGCCAATCCTCCATCCACGGCCCTAAAATCATGGGCTCTTGACTTATTTATCAGTCTACTGTGCCTCACCTTGTCAGAGACCTCTTTGAAATCCAAATAGATCACGTCACTCTGCTTTGTCTAAGTTGCTCATTACTACCTCAAAGAATTTGAATAGATTTGTCAAGTATGAACCCTTGATGGAACCATGCTGATTCAGCCTATTTTGCCACAAAGTCTAACTACTCCGTGACCTCCCTTAATAGTAAACTCTAAAGTCTTATTAATGACTGAGGTCTGTCTAACTGGCCGATTTGATTTTGTTTTGCCTTCCTTTTTAAATAGGGTTCTTAAATTAACCATTTTTCAGTCCTGTAGGGCCTCTCTGACTCAGTCGTGCTTCAGATATCACCACTAATGTTTCTGCAATCTTCATCAGAGCCGTAAGGTGCAGTCCATTCGGTTCAGATGATTTATCCATCTTGAGACCCTTCAGCTGATACAAAGTACCCATTATCCTTTCCTACCATTTCATTTATCCCCATTACTACTTCTGTCTCATTTCTTAGTTGTCCAACATCCAGTCTTGTCTCTTCGCTTTTATATGTAAAAATGAACTCTTGTGATCTTTTATATTGCTAGTTAGTTTGCCCTCTTTCCCCCAATTGCTTTTCCAGTTGCCCTATATTGGGTTTTAAAGGCTTCCCAGTAATTTTTGCCATGTTTTGTCTTTTGCTTTTATGGTGTCCCTGACCTACCTTGTCAGCCACGGTTTCCTCATTCTCTCCTTAGTATGTCCCTTCTTCCTTGGGGTGAATTTCTACTGTGTCTCCTGAATTGCCCCCAAAAACAGCCTAACGAACGTTCTATGACTGTCTCCAATGCTAGCTGTATATCATTCCTTAGATAAGGGATCCAAAACTGTTCATGGTGTTCGTTATAGTCTGACTAGTGGTGGAGAGTCACCCTTACTTCCCTCGAAAATTCAGGTCCTCTGTCCAATCTTTTCAACCAGGATTGAGCTAAGTAGCTCTAGCGGGTCCCAAACTAAATGGAAGAGCAAGTTATTGGCAGATTGCATCACTCATAACTCTGCTATCCAGGCAGATAATACCATACACCACACCACCACTGCTATTTAGTGGCGAAACAATGCTGCCCCTTGTAATTTTCATTCCATCCAATCAAATTCCATACACTGAACTTATGATTTAAGATCCTTCCTCATGTACTGATCCTCTATTACGATCAGTCACACAGATTTCCTTTTCCTCAGTGTCTGTCCATCCTAAATGTTAAATATCCTTGAATATTCAGTACCCAGTGCTGGTCACCATGCGGTCAAGATTCTGTAATGCCAGTTAGATCCTACCCATTTACCTCTCTGAGCTTTTCGATCTTCTGTCTTGTGATTGCACTTACATTCAGGTAGGCCTTAAGCTTTGTGTCTCTGACATCATTCAGCATTCAAAACATACTGGATCCTCAGCTTTGTTTCTTCTGTCTTCTGGTCTCCCTCGCAGCTGTTCTTTTTCCAACTTGGGTTACCCTCCAGTTCCCACCACCTGACAAATCAATCAAAGAGGGCAGCCGAGTAGGAGCACAGTGTGGGCTCTTGCCTTGACCTCTGCTCCATCGCTTCTACTTTTTACTTTTTCTTTTACTTTTACTTACCTTTTTTATTTACCTTGCATGAGTCTGTGCAGCGCAGAGAGTTCTGACAGCATGAACCAGGTCGGCTGACAGCAAGGTCAGGAATTGCAGCCTGAGACAGCTCGGCAGAAAGAGCATGTCCTAGCGCATGCCCTGTGATTAGAGGCTGTGAACAGATCCTGCCTGGGTCCAGCAGCAGTGGCAACAGCATTGTGGCTTCATTGGGTCCAAAGCGTGGACTTCATTTGGAGTGCAGCCCAATGCAGGAACAGTGTGGGAGGATCCCTGGTATTTGCAGTGGTGGTGTCGAGAACAAGCAGCTAAGCAGGGACCCATTATGGCTAAGTACTCAAGAAAGACTGTCGAATTTTTAACTGATTTCTTTAGTTTTCTACTTGTCCTATGATGGTCTGTAATTAAGTTTTTAATTTACTTTTTCTCTCCAGTTTTAGTACCTAGATACCTTTGTACTAAGATGGTGCTGTGTGGTGTCATTTTACACTTTTTACTGTACTTATGTACTGGAGTACACCTGACAAAATCTAAATCTAAACTCAGTTAAACCATCTCCAATGGCAGTAGCAAATGTCCTGTGAGGATTTCAAGCCCTTGTCCTGTTGAGATCTAAACTGCCCAACTTGTACTTGTCTCATCTGTCCCAGAACCAGTCCCAATGCCTCAGAATCATAGAATCCCTACAGTGTGGAAACAGGCCCTTCAGCCCAGCAAGTCCACACCAACCCTCTTCAGAGTATCCCATCCAGACCCATTCCCCTGCCCTATTACTCTACATTTTACCCCTGACTAATGCACCTAACCAACATATCCCTGAGAATTATGGGCAATTTAGCATTGGCTAATTGACCTAACCTGCCCATCTTTGGATTGTGGGAGGAAACCCATTCAGACGCAGGATGAATGTGCAAACACCACACAGATAGTTGCCCGAGGCAGCAGCGCTAACCACTGAGCCTCCGTGCTGCCAAGGAGCTTGGTGGCCTCCCTCTATACCAGTTTAATCAATCAATTTGTTTGTTTTTGTCCTTTCAGAAATGTAACATTAGAAGTGATCGAGAGATTATTGCTCATGTGGTCCTGCCTTTTACTTTCCTTAACTCATTAAAATCTGCTTTCAGAACCTTATCCCTCAACCTATTAATAAGGAAGAGGTGTTGTTTGTCTTAAAGACTATTGAGGTAGATACACCTTTGGGTTCCAAAGAAATCTATCCCAGAATATTGAGGGAGGCAAGTGAACAAATTGGAGCATTGACAGGATCTTTGTATCCTCTTTGGCCACAGGTGAGGTCCCAGAGGATTGGAGAATAGCCAATGTCCGTCCATTGTTTTTAAGATGGGTAGCAGGAATAATCCAGGAAATTACAGGCCTGTGAGCCTCACGTCAGTGTTGGGGCAATTATTGGAAAAGATTTCCAGGGCAACATCTATAAGCATTTAGAAACAAATGGACTTACTAGTGATAAACAGCATGGCTTTGTGCAGGGGAGATCGTGCCTCACTAACTTAGTTATTTTTGAGGAGGTGACAAAGCTGATTGAGGGTCAAGTGATTGTTGTCTACATGGACTTAAGTAAAGTCTTTTGACAAGGTCTGTCATGAGACTGTGCAAAAGTTGAAGTCACATGGTATCGGGGTGAGCTGGCAAGATGGATACAAAACTGGCTTAATCATAGGAGACAGAAGGTAGCAGTGAAAGGATGCTTTTCAGAATGGAGGGTTATGATTAGTGCTATTCCATAGGAATCAGTGCTGGGACCTCTGCTTTTGTGTTCTACATAAATGATTTGGAGGTTGTGTAACTGGTCTAATGAAGTTTGCAGGCAATGCAAAGATTGGTACAGTTGCGGATAATGCAGTGGGATATATATCAGTTGGAGACATGGGCAGAAAAATGGCAGATGGAGTTTAATCTGGACAAATGAGGTGAGCTCCCTGAAGGATGAAAGTGAAGTAGAGGGGGATGGTGAGGTGTCGGGAGATATTGGGGTCCAGGCAGCTGAATGTAGGGTGACTGGCAAAAAAAAAACTGGAATACTACTTATCTTACAGTGAGTGGTGATCTCTAATGCTCTGCCTAATTGAACAATGCAAACTGATTCTGTAACTTTTCAAAGTATTCAGCCAATTTCTTTGAAATGTACAAAGCTGCAGAACTGAAAGCAAGTGTATGGGGGATTAGTATGAATTAGGCAGCTTTGTTAAACACCTGACACCTGGTGCAATAGGCTGAATGTTGTACATCTGCCAGACTAGTCTCATTCTAGTCTTTTGTCTGTCATTTTGCAATTACCTTGTCGCCAACTTAATCCTAGTAAAAATAATGACTGATTCCACCAGGTGGTGGAGCTGCAGTGCTTTAGAATAACCGGCTCCTTCACATTACAGTGTTGGTTTGGAATGTCCAATTTCCTGCCAACAGTTGGACTTGAACACATTGTTCCTTTATTGCTGGGTCAAAATCCTGGAACTCTACTGACCAGAATCGTTCAAGTATTTAGACACCGACTGGTCATTCAGGAAAAAGGCCCACCAGCACCAAGACCAACTTGGAATGTTTGACAGTGTCCATACCCTGAGATTTTGTAAAAAAAAAATTAACCTATTTTTCCAACAAACTTTATTCCGAGATGTTATTGCACACCTCTGGAGCAAGTAGAACTTGAACTCAGGCCCTTCTAGTCCAGGGTCAGGGACAGTAGCTCTAACACACAAGGGGCCCACCCACCCTGCGAGAGAGCGGTTCAATTGTGTTAATTTATATCTTCTAATTAGTAGAGCAGTTATTTAAAATTCACAAAGAGAAGGTTCAGGGGAGGATAGAGATGGGAAAGACATGCAACTATGTAAAGTTTGTACAAGAGCAGAGAAATCTGGGTGTGTGGGTGGATAAGTTATTTAAAGGCAGTCATAAAGATTGACACTGTAAAGCTTAGTGTTTACAGCCCCCCCAGTAATAAACTACATAAGCGAGCAGGTTACTTTAAACTTGTAGAAGAAACTAATTTTGGTTTTGGCTGAAATGTTGCATGTAATCATAGCTCTCCACCTCTGGCATTTGGGTGAGTGCAGAAATGATTTGGTAATGGTTCCAGGGATGAAGAATTTCAGTTATGAAGATAGATTGGAGAAATTAGGACTGCTTGTTTTTTGTTGGAAGAGAATGCTGGGAGAAGATCTGACATTCAAAATTGAGGGGGGTCTGGATAGAGTAAATGAAGGCAAACTGTTCCCACTTGTGAAAAGATCGAGAGAAGGCACAGATTTAAAATGATTGGGAAAATGCACAGAATCAATAAGGAAACACTTTCTCATAAGTCGAGTAGTTAGTATCTGGAATGGACTTTCGTTGAGTGTTTGGTGAAGCAGGTTCAATCAAGACATTTGCAAGGGAGTTGGACTTATAAAAGGACATGGTTATGGGGAGAAGACAAGGGATACTCCTGTGAAAGGCTCATTTGGAGAGCAGTGCATATGTTGATGGGCTGAGTGGCCTCCTACACCATTGTTGTTTTTGCTGCCCATTAATTTTCCATTTTTAAGGAATTGTAAGCCATATCTATGTAGTCTACGAAAATAGATTGGGAAAGGGAGAAGGTACAATAAGACTTGGCTGAAAGTAAGTTTGCAGGTGAAGGAGACAAATGGTATGTTTGCCTTCGTATTAGTGGCATTTGAGTACAGGAGCCAGGATGGTCTTGGTGGGACCATACCTCTAGAAGACTGTGTCCTTATCTGAGGAAGATCTGAATTGTCCACTCCACCTCCATTCTATGTAGCTTTTCAGTGGTAATTGCAATACGTAAAGTTCTTAAGCAGGTTTGTAAAGTGGATACTGATGGGGCACTCTTCCTGGCAGTGGTGTCTAGCACTGCAGGTCAGAGTCTTGGGCTTGACGTCCAATCCCTGCTGTATCATTGACCTTTCAAATTTTTCCAAATGCTCATGCTTTTATGGAAAGTGTACCTTCAAAGCATTAAACGGATGCAAGGCATTGTCTCTTATATATGTGAATGATCTTGCCTAGTGATTTCCACATTGGCTAAATATTTCCCACCCAAACCTTTCTGTTTAAGGATCTTTCTTAAAGATTATTCCCTTTGTTTCTCAGCTGGTGTTATTGATGAGGATTACAGAGGAAATGTTGGTGTAGTCCTCTTCAACTTTGGAAAGGAAGACTTTGAGGGTAAGTTTCACTCACTTTTGTTACGATGTAGAGCATTGCATATTTTATAAAGACTTGTAAACTCCTCTCATTTTTCCATGTAAAAAATATGAGTATTAAAGTGCAGAACTGCAGAGGGCAATGCATTTATTCTGTGATTGCTGATTATGGAATTTCATTGAGATTTTTAATAATTACATGAAATATGCTATCAGATTATTTGATCAGGTTGGTATGAAAATCATTTGGGGAAATGTAAAAAGTCTTAAATGTAATAGAACATAGAAAAATACAGCGCAGTACAGGCCCTTTGGCCCTCGATATTGCGCCGATCCAAGCCCACCTAACCTACACTAGCCCACTATCCTCCATATGCCTATCCAATGCCTGCTTAAATGCCCATAAAGAGGGAGAGTCCACCACTGCTACTGGCAGGGCATTCCATGAACTCACGACTCGCTGAGTAAAGAATCTACCCATAACATCTGTCCTATACGTACCACCCCTTAAATTAAAGCTATGCCCCCTCGTAATAGCTGACTCCATAAGTGGAAAAATGTTCTCATGGTCAACCCTATCTAAACCCCTAATCATCTTGTACACCTCCATCAAGTCACCCCTAAACCTTCTTTTCTCCAATGAAAACAGCCCCAAGTGCCTCAGCCTTTCCTCATACGATCTTCCTACCATACCAGGCAACATCCTGGTAAACCACCTCTGCACCCGTTCCAGTGCCTCCACATCCTTCCTATAGTATGGCGACCAAAACTGCACACAATACTCCAGATGCGGCCGCACCAGAGTCTTATACAACTGCAACATGACCTCAGGGTTCCGGAACTCAATTCCTCTACCAATAAAAGCCAATACGCCATGTGCCTTCTTCACTGCACTATTTACCTGGGTGGCAACTTTCAGAGATCTGTGTACATGGACACCAGGATCCCTCTGCTCATCCACACTACCAAGTATACGACCATTAGCCCAATACCCCGTCTTTTTGTTACTCTTACCAAAGTGAATCACCTCACACTTAGCTACATTGAACTCCATTTTCCACCTTTCTGCCCAGTTCTGCAACTTATCTATATCCCGCTGTAACCTGACACATCCTTCCTCACTGTCAACAACTCCACCGACTTTCGTATCATCCGCAAACTTGCTCACCCAACCTTCTAACCCCTCCTCCAGGTCATTTATAAAAATGACAAACAGCAGTGGTCCCAAAACAGATCCTTGCGGAACACTGCAAGTAACTGCACTCCAAGATGGACCTTTACCATCAACTACTACCCTCTGTCTTCTTCCAGCCAGCCAATTCCTAATCCAAACCTCCAACTCACCCTCAATGCCATACCTCCGTATTTTTTGCAGTAGCCTACCATGGGGAACCTTATCAAACGCCTTACTAAAATCCATATACACCACATCTACCGCTTTACCCTCATCTACCTCCTTAGTCACCTTCTCAAAGAATTCAATAAGGTTTGTGAGGCACGACCTACCCTTCACAAAACCATGCTGACTATCCTTGATCACATTATTCCTATCCAGATGTTCATAAATCCTATCCCTTACAATTCTCTCTAAGACTTTGCCCACAACAGAAGTGAGACTCACCGGCCTATAGTTACTCGGGTTATCCCTACTCCCCTTCTTGAACAAGGGAACCACATTTGCTATCCTCCAGTCTACTGGCACTATTCCTGTAGACAATGAGGACATAAAAATCAATGCCAATGGCTCTGCAATCTCCTCCCTTGCTTCCCAGAGAATCCTAGGATAAATGCCATCAGGCCCAGGGGACTTATCTATTTTCACCCTTTCCAGAATTTCCAACACCTCTTCTCTGCATACCTCAAAGCCATCCATTCTACTTAATTGTGACTCAATATTCACATCGACAACAATGTCCTGTTCCTGAATGAATACTGACGAAAAATATTCATTCAGTGTCTTCCCAATCTCTTCAGCCTCCACACGCAACTTCCCACTACTATCCTTGACTGGACCTATTCCTACCCTAGTCATTCTTTTATTCCTGACATACCGATAGAAAGCCTTAGGGTTTTCCCTAATCCTACCAACTAAGGACTTTTCATGTCCCCTCCTTGCTGCTCTTAGCTCTCTCTTTAGGTCCTTCCTGGCTACCTTATAACTCTCAATCGCCCCAATTGAACCTTCACGCCTCATCTTTACATAGGCCGCCCTCTTCCATTTAACAAGGGATTCCAATTCCTTATTAAACCACGGCTCCCTCACACGACCTTTTCCTCCTTGCCTCACAGGTACATACTTATCAAGGACATTCAATAGTTGCTCCTTGAACAAGCTCCACATATCAATTGTGCCCATGCCTTGAAGCCTACTTTTCCAAGCCATGCATCCTAGGTCGTGCCTCACCACATCATAATTTCCCTGCCCCCAGCTATAACTCTTGCCCTGCAGTGCACACTCATCCCTCTCCATCACTAGAGTAAAAGTCACCGAATTGTGGTCACTGTCCCCAAAGTGCTCACCTACCTCCAATTCTAACACCTGGCCTGGTTTGTTACCCAGAACCAAATCCAGTATGGCCTCACCTCTTGTTGGCCTATCTACATATTGTGTCAGGAAACCCTCCTGCACACATTGGACAAACACCGACCCATATAACGAACTCGAGGTATAGCTTTCCCAATCGATATCAGGAAAGTTAAAGTCCCCCATAACAACCACCCTATTACTTTCACTCTTCTCCTGAATCATTCTCGCAATCCTTTCTTCTACATCTCTAGGACTATTAGGAGGCCTGTAGAAAACTCCTAACAGGGTGACCTCACCTTTCCTATTCCTAACCTCAGCCCAAACTACCTCAGATGGCGAGTCTTCACCCATCGTCCTTTCCACCGCTGTAATACTATCTTTGACAAGCAATGCCACACCTCCCCCTCTTTTACCCCCACCTCTGACCCTACTAAAACATTTAAACCCTGGAACCTGCAACAGCCAATCCTGTCCCTGTTCTACCCATGTCTCCGTAATAGCCACAACATCGAAGTCCCAGGTACCAACCCACGC
This sequence comes from Chiloscyllium plagiosum, assembly GCF_037043375.1. Lineage (NCBI taxonomy): Eukaryota > Metazoa > Chordata > Chondrichthyes > Orectolobiformes > Hemiscylliidae > Chiloscyllium > Chiloscyllium plagiosum. Next base: position 31,183,903 of record NW_028270180.1, read on the forward strand.
TGCAAGTTCACCTACCTTATTTCGTATACTTCTTGCATTGAAGTATACACCCTTCAAACCACTTTCCTGTTTACAGGCACCCTCCTTTGAGATTGATGCCATGTTCCTAACCTCCCTACACTCCAGGTCCTGCACCCTAAAGCTACAGTCTAGGTTCCCATGCCCCTGCAGAGTTAGTTTAAACCCCGCCCCCAAGAGCACTAGCAAACCTCCCCCCAAGGATACTGGTGCCCCTCAGGTTCAGGTGTAGACCATCCTGTTTATAGAGGTCCCACCTTCCCCAGAAAGAATTTAGGTATTTATTCTCATACTTGTTTCATTTTATCTTGCCCAATCATTGCTGTTCATGTTTCTGAAATCTCTAACCCATGCAATATCGTTAACCAGTATCAATTGTTCTGAATCGTAACTGTCTGCAATTATCAGTGGTTATGTAAATGTCTCTTAGATGGACAAAATTCCACGTCAAAATCCACAATGTAGCGAAACAAATAACAGATGAGGTTCTGGCAGTTATTTTGAGCTGCCAGACTATTGTACTTTTGAGTAGTATTAAGCCATCAACTAATGACTATTTCCACCTGTTTTTAAAAACATAATTTGTTCCAGAGAGCCCAGATGAATTATTTTTGGCAGTGCCTGGGATTAAATTGGAGATTTTTCATCAACTGGCCATCAAGTATGAGTTATGGGGTGTGGGGTGCTGGTAGCATCGGGTGAAATTGCTCTTGGAAGCTTTTTAGCTTCTCCACATTTGGGCCTTGGGTGAGAATTAGGCAACACGCCACAGTCAAGCTGCTTGTCAAATTTGAATTGCTGATACATGACGAATGGCTTCTCCGTACCAAAGGACAGTTGGCATCTCAAATTGATCGAGAATGAATCATTGTGTTCTTAAGAGGGAATTTGTTGAATGTCTTACGAAACGATGTTTGGACGAGATGTATTCAGTTGCAATGAATATTACCAGAAACTAAACAGATTAAGCTGTATTGTAGACTTTGTATTTCAGCTTTCACTCTATCTATTTGTTTGCTGTAAGGCAGCAGTAGTGGAATTAATTTCCTTTCTCAGTGAGAGTAACCCACTATCTAACTCCTTATAAATATAAGGAATGTTAACGGTAGTTATGTTTTCTAATAAACTGTGGGCAGCTTTGAAGTTTGTTTGTTCACTTTCTGTATGGTATCTGTTTTTAAATCTACGTGGGCTGCATTCTAAGACAAAATGTTCAGATTTGAGCTGCATTGTTTTATGTGGAAGTGAATGCAGGGGAACTAAATGGCTAAGACTTTGTTTCTTTAATCATTTTTGGGGGAGATCCTAATCGTTTCACTTTTTTCTTTTTCGCATTTATATTTCGGTAGTTAAAAAGGGCGACAGAATAGCTCAACTGATTTGTGAACGCATCTGCTATCCAGAACTTGAGGAGTTGAAGGTGACTTAATATATTAAACAAACATTTCCTATTGTGGTTTTATTTTCTGGCTAAAATGTAACCTTTTTCACCCTTTTTGTCATTTTGCAGAGTCTAGATGAAACTGAACGCGGTGCAGGTGGTTTTGGCTCTACTGGTACAAACTGAACGTGATGTTCTGCCAAACCATTTCAGACACTGCCTAATGTCTCTTTGGAGAATGTTACAAGCTGTGGGTTCTTCAGGAAACAGCAAATTGAGAAATGTATAGTGAACGTCTTTCATGCTTTGTGGGTAAAACAGAATGGGAATCTATCCTAATGTAAAACTGCTTTCATCTAGGCAATTTCAAGAGCCTGATCTTGGTAGTGACTGTAAGACTACTTATTCTAGTTATGGACTTGAGCAGTTGGGTGTTTTTTTATTATAACAATAAAACTTTTTGACATTATTTATGGATGCATTTGGTATGTAAGGAAATGCTTTCAGTTCAATGATAGTGGGGTAGAAAAATTAGTAGAACTTATTCTCATTACTTTGCTACATAGCAAAGAGCTTGTTCACATCTGAAGCAAGAAATCTTCCATTAAGATAATGGAATCAATGTGAACATAAATCACTGCATGTACTGCTACAGTTTCAAAGTGCACATCCCATTACAATCTGTCGTATGATTAACTGTCAGCTTTAAGGTGACAAACCAATATCACGTGAACAACAATAGTTTGTTTCTCAAGGCTCTGCTTGCTGACCTGATCAGAATGAGTTTTTGATCTGTGTGCAATGATGTTCCCTCACAAGATGATATGTTTTATTGTCTGTTTTGACAAATAGGAGATCTGCTTCTCATGCATTTTTAAATTTGGAATTTTGAATCAATAACAACTCTTGTAACAAAATATTAGCCATGATGTCGGAGTTGTTTGTGTTGGACTGGGGTGGACAAGATCAGAAGTCACACAATGCCAGTTATAGTCCAACAGCTTTATTTGAAATCCCAAGCTTTTGGACCGCTGCTCCTTCAGGTCACTTGACGAAGGAGCTGTGTTTTGAAAGCTTGGGATTTCAAATAAACCTGTTGGACTGTAACCTGGTGTTGTGTGATTTCTAACAAAATCATAGCCAGTCATCGGCCTTGTTTTTCGCGAATTTAGGAAGTTTCTTTTTTGAAATACGGCTATAGTGCTACTTGCACCATATTTAGGATCTGTACACTTTGTCCTCGTGATGGGTTTTCTACCAGGTTTTGGCTCCCTTCAGTCAGTCTATCTTTGTGCCTGTTTTGAATCTTGGACCCACAGTTAGTGAACCTTTAAAACTTTACAGGTTATCCACTTTGAAGTTGAGATTTTCATTCAAAATAATGCTTTCAGTTCCAAGGCTAGGTTCCTGTCTTGGGTCATTTGTTTATCCATTCCAGTTTTGTTTTCAATTAGCATCATTTTAAACGTGTCTTCTATGATAATTGAGTTGTTTTTTTCCTCCTTTATTTAATCTGTACTACAAAGAGATTCTGTGCGCACACCCTTCTGAAGCACCACAATCTTGTTTGCCGTTTTTCATCTTGTATTATTCAAGGGTTTGTTATAACAGATTTATGCCAATGCTGTCCAAACCTAAATCAAACTTGTTTGCATTCTACCCTTCCAATGATGGTTTTCTCTTCCTTGTGGGAAAACTGACCTTATGCTTATCGTTGGTGAATTAATTGCTGTTGTTTAAATTTAAATGAGCGATGTCACTTAAATTGTTAGTTTACTGTTTTCAGAGTGTTACAATGGAGAGAGAATTGCAGCTGCTAATTATGATTCTTGTCCTTCTATTTGAATGATGTCTAAGAATCTCCGCTTGCTTCGGGGAGATTGTGTCTCATGGCTTGGAATTCGTAGTTAACTAAATTACTTAAGGCGGATGTATTCCAAATGTTACAACTTAACAGATGTGTCAGTGTTTTTAGATGAATTGATACGTTTAGTTTTAATTCCTTTATTCAAAGTGAGTTACATAGGATAGTTGCAGTGCTTTTATTCCATGTTGTATGTGAAATGCTTCAATGACTTGGATAGAAATAATTTCACATGCTTCTGCCTGTATGTATGAAGGGAAATGTGGAAAATAATGAATGGTTTGCATATTTAGTGTGCCTGATGTTTGCACTATTACATATTAGTCTTTGTGATCTGAAGTGTTCTTTTTCTCACCAACTACTGATCAATAAAGAATTCTGATCCTGGTCATCATCTGCATCAACAACTTGTAGATTGTGAAAGTATTGGTCAGTGGTATCTCTAAGAATAATTCCAGGAATAATTCTTTTCAAATGGTCATTTTCAAAGATCCAACTCTGGCAAGATTCTTACACTCTAAAAGTTACTTTATTGCAGTTTCTGAGGCTGTTGATGAATGAATGTGTCTTAAGTGTCTCCTGTGTCTGCCAGTTGCTTACTGTTCCACTTATGTAATCTGTTAGTTTTTCCTCCTATGCTGACACGTTATTATTCACTGGATCGCATTAAATTGTAACTCAGCAATTTGTTTTTTTTTAATTTGGATGCACAGCAACCATTCTGTAGTTCAATACATTTTTTGTATAGATCAAATTGAGATCTTACAGCCTTGGATTTGTGGAATGTTTGCTTCAAAGTTGTCTTCTGGCCACAGAATCTCTTGCTTTTGCTTTGAAGTCATCATCTGTATTAGCACCTTTCCTGTTAAAGTGCCTGTTGTCTGTAATAACTGTAACCTACAGCCCATTCACACTTCACCTGAAATTGCTAACTCTTTTGGACTAGTTAAATACAACAGAGGTGCAGATTGTACTTATGGTATTTGCAGTTGACCATACTCTGTTCAATCGAACATCACATAGCTTTTACTTGTTCGGTTGTTCCAAAAATATGTAAAACTCTAGCCATCCGTCATTTACTTGAGATTTGAGCTCAAGCTCTATAATTACATTTTCTAACCACTTTGAACTTTTGTTGCCAAATGCACTAATGTTTGCCAACTTTACCACTTGCACGGTCTAATATAATTCCTGTCTGGGAAGGCTGAACTAATCATTTATCGTGATTTTGCTATTGGATGTCTCATGGCAGAATTGTTTTCCAGTGGGCAGGAAACCATCCAAACCCATCAAAGGTTGTATGCCATCTTTCTCCAAGTTTTGCTAGCAAATATATACATTGTTCAAGAAAATAAAATGATTAAAAATGTTTCTATTCAGAGTTCTTAACCTTTTTAAAAACTTGTTGCTTTAACATTTATTTTAATAACTATCTGCTGTTCCCCTGACATATTTGTCTTAACGAGCTTATCAAAGATCAGCTGAATGCAAAGCCTTTCATTGTTGGTTTACATTGAGGTATTCAGCTGTAAAGGAACAATTAAATACAGCACTTACATGGAGTATGATTTATATTGTACCACTTACTGGGAGACATGCAGTAGTGTCCCTCTGACTACAACATATGCAAAGAGATTCTGTATGCTGAGTGCTTTTTGTGAGAATGGTTGATTCAAAATTCAGAAGAGCGTTCTCTTCAGTGCCAGTAAACATACATGTACTTCATGCTTTGTGGCGCCTTGATAAATTACTTCTAAAGTTATTTCAGTCAAAGTATAACTAGATCAAAAACAAATTAAGTACAGGACAAAAATGATTCCATAGAAAACCTGAAACTAAATTTAAGCTAAAAGACATTTCTTGTGTGTTAAGAGTTTGCATATTGATGGAAGTCTTCCATGCTTAAAGAACAGCTTCAGATCTACTTGGTGTGCAGCATACTTGTATTCTCGATCACTTCAGTTCTTAATCCTACTTTCTATTTTAGCAACAATTTTCCCGTGTGAGTGATGTGTAATAATTTGGCTGCAAGGGTGCTTGGGATTTTCTGCTGGTGCTGTGTTGGAAGGTTTTTCGCTATAATGCTGGAACACCCGATGTGAACCTGGTGGTTTTTTGCCGTAATTGATTCATAAATCTGGAATGAGAGATTCTCAGTAAATCGAAATTGCTATGATTACCCATAAATCTGAACCATTTTTTGTTCCCAGTTATGGGCAATTTTTGTCAAGTGTTCACTGGCCCACATTGCTTTTTAATACAGCAATACCCTGATTTAAAAATCCTTATTTTCCCCAAGTCTATGTCTGGCTTATAGCTTCTACAACCTTCTGTAATCTCTGCGCTATTCTAATTCAGGATGTTGAGCATTCCCAGTTTTAAGTGCTCTACCATTTGGTGACTGCACTTTCAGTTCTTAGATCCCAAGTGCTGGCATTCTCTTGAACCTTTCTTGTGCTCCTTTGATGAAACTTCTGTCTGACCAAAATTTGGTCCTCTCTCCAATGTCTCCTAATTTGAATTGGCAATTTAACGTTTTTTGGGGTGTGTTGCTGTATTAAAGTTGACAGCAATCTTTTTTTATGGTTTTAAAGGTTATCTGGGGAATCTGTCCTCAGACTATCATTGCCCAAGCATGAGCATCAGAAGTTTCCAGTCTCACTTTTGCAGTGCATTGGCTGTTGCTGAAGTTCTTTGTGTTACTGAAGTGCTAGTAAAGTACTGAGAACACTGACCAAATCAGGCAGCATCTGCAGAGAGCTAAACAACATTTCAGATTAATGACTTGTTTCATAATGTTAGAAATCAGTCTTTGAAAACCTTGAATGAAGATCCAGAAAGGATCCAGAATGGAATGGTTGGGTTTCCTACATCCAGAAACTTGATTTCTGTTCTGGCCTTCAGAGCTCTGGTAAAGTGACTTCATGTAGATTTCCCAATTGGATTTTAAATAAGTGATTCTTTATTAGCATCTGCTTGATTTTGTTGTTAGCATCATTTACATAATGTGGGCAAGTTCCTAGACTCTTCAGCTTGGCAAAGAGATTGCAGGGTGTTGCGCTATTTACAGGGAGTGATAGATTAAATTGAAGATTTTCAGATGCTTTTAAGTGGTCCCTAATGGCATCAAATATATTGGTAACTTTCATTACAAAGATTTCTAAAGTAGAGCTTACAAAGGCAATTTGGCTAATGACTGGTGTAATAAATACGGAGAGGGGAAACAATGTCTGGCTAAGCAATGAAATACATTACTTCATTAATAAGTAATTTAAACCCCATGTTTAGGTGTAGAAATGGTACCAAATGAAATCTGGTGAGGTCAGTGGCTGGTCTTCACATCTCAACATTCCCTCTTCCTATTTCCATCAGAAACCATTTATGTATCTGGAACAATTCATTAGCAAAAGGAGAAGGACTGGCTCATTCTGTCATCTAATTTCTCTTTTTTTTTCTACTCTTTATTGTTTCTAAAGCGTTGAGATATTTCACAACTCTTTCAATTTGAAGCCATACTTGCTGCATTAAGAATGGGTGATGCATCCTTTTCATAGAGTTTCTCATTCTCAATGAGATGTATTTGGAAGTGTCATGAAATATCTCTTTAAGCCCCTCTATGGTCTTAACTATTTTTCCAGCAATTTGGACAACTATCTTCGTACCCTTAACACTGCCGTCAATAAATTTTAAGGCAATTCTTCTAGATCTACAATTTTCCCCCTTAAACTGAATGTGAAACTTCTATGTTTTTACACTTTTAAAAAAAAAACAAGTTCATGTTAGTAGTGTTTCATTGCACATTACCAGATGTAGAAGGTGGTTTCCTTGCCCATTTTTGACTTTGACATATGGAGTCTCATGTCACTGTGTTGCTCCCTTCTGGCTATTACCACTCTGCCTTCATCTTTGCACTTGTTCTGCTGGGAGACAGGCCATATGCATTGGTGTCTGGAAGTTTTGTGTGTAGGGCTCAACAGTGACAATAAATGAGTCATTAGCCATGTTTGCAAAGAGTAGCTCATACTTGTAAGGAAGGCATTCAGCCCTTGGTATGGAGCAAAAACAGGAGAGTTGTCAAGCATATGAATATCATAGCTGTTTCCAAGGTACCAGGCACATTACAATGATATACCTATGATCACATGATTCATACGCTAATGGAATGAGAATCTTTTGAAATCTGGGTCGTCATATGGGGCTGTTGATGCCCTGTACCCAGGGAGGATTCTTCATCACTGACACAGCTGCAAACTGACAGCACAGGGAAATTTGAGGTGACGTGATCTAGCACAATTACGTTGGTAAAAGCCTGAATGCATTTGTCTAGAAGAATTCTGTTTTAAAGGAGCATTGTATAATAGAGCATATTGTCAAATACTTGCAGTTCAAGGTGAGAGAACATCAGATCTGTGCTCTTGTCCAGTTAATGAGACCTTGAGTTTTCTTGTGAATTGTTGACTGTAGATAACCCTTTTTTGAGATCACCTGTAAATATTCCTGCTTCAATTGGTCAAGGTTGCTCGTAACCAGGCTTTGCAACCCACAAGTGGACACTGCATGCATTTTGCAGGCAGGGTGCTATGATGATAGATGTCTTCAACTTATATTTGGAAAATGTCTGTTTCTTGGTGGGCCTCCTAGCACTCATAAGTAAACCCCATGTGCTTAGACAAATAACCCCATAGTTAATCTGCCCACTCAGTATGTACGGACAGCCATTTTCCATTTTCATTCCACATCTATGATCCAAAGGCCACAGAGGTTGCGCATGGCAAGCTGTGTGACAGCTACCTGGTAACTTTGCACCCCAAAACTTCCATATTCCTCATGCTGCCTGGAAACCTCAATTATGTACTTCTCAGCTGGCACACTGTCATTTCCATTTTCATGTTCCATCGTACTGCATTGCATGTATGCACGCGTGCGCGCACACACACACACCCTCGCCCTCCTCTGGGACTGATAGCCCCTCTTGACTGAGAGCTGGTCCCCTTAGTCTGAGAGACATGCTCATTTGTCTGAAGCACAATATGGTGTGTTTATCATGTTGAGTTGCTGACATATACTGTAAGTCTGATTGGTGAAGAATGATGCTGGCAACCATTACAAGCTGCCTTACCTCGTGTTTACAAAGAACACCGCCTCCGCATTCAGAATTTAAAAGTTGATGTTCAAGTTCTGGACTCCCTGTTCATTGGGAACATTCCTGTGTTTACCTGGTCAGAAACTTATAGGTTTCTGAGAGATTGCTTTATGGTCCTAATTGATCCAGTCTCTCCATCTGTCTGGCCATTCCAGGAATCTCTGTTGCATTCCCTCCATAGCCAGAACAGAGATGATGACTGAAAATGCACAAAATATTCCAGGTGTGGTCCCACCAAGGGCCCTGTACATTTGCAGCAAGATATCCCTGCTGTTTTACTCAAACCCTCATACCATTTGCTTCCTTCACCACCTATCTCACCGTGCTTGCTTTCAGCAGATGTTCAGTGTATAAGGGCATCCACATCTTGTTGGACTTCTCTCTTTCCCAATTTGTTTGGATGATCTGCCTTTTCTATTTTTGCTGATAAAGTAGGTAACCTTGTTTATCCACATTATACATCATTTGCCCTATCACTCAACTCGCTGAATCATTTCTGCATCCTCCTCACAGTTCACTCTCTGGGAGTGCTTAGTGTTGTCTTTATTTAGTTTCCTAATCTAAATCATTAATATATATTGTATATAGCTGTGGTCCAAACACTGATCCCTGTGTATCCCAACAAGTCATTTTTTGCCACTCAGAAAACGACCTGGCTCATTCCTTTTGTATCTATATCAGTACATTACTGCTAATTCCTTGTGTTTTAATTCTGCCTGTTAATCTCTTATGTGGGACTGTATCGAAAGCCTTATGAAAGTCCAAGGAAACCACATCCATATCAGCTCCACTAGTTATATCCTTAAAAAGACTCCAGTAGATTGTAAAGTATTATTTTCCTTTTGTATTGTGAGATTGGGTTCATGTTTGTCTGTGGATGAGTGCAGGTGGTAATGGCCCAGGGAATGTAGCCTGAGATGTTGGGCCCTAACATCTCAGACGGAAGCCCAAAGGAACAAGCAGTGAGCTGGTGTTGCTAGGCGCCTGATTTGATATTGGGAATTGTTGGTGTCTAAGTTTCTCTCTCGTGTGTAGGAGAACGGAAAATTTCATATAAAGAAAGGTAAAGAAAGGTGGGTGAACTTAAGGCGTGGATCGGTACCTGGGACTACGATGTTGTGGCCATCACGGAAACGTGGATAGATGTGGGACAGGAATGGCTGTTGGAGGTTCTTGGTTACAGGTGTTTCAGTAAGATTAGGGAGGGTGGGAAAAAAGGAGGGGGGGGGTGGCATTGCTAATTAGAAATGGTATAACGGCTGCAGAAAGGAAGTTTGAAGGGGATCTGCCTCTGGAGGTAGTATGGGCTGAAGTCAGAAATAGGAAAGGTGCAGTCACCTTGTTGGGTGTTTACTATAGGCCCCCCCAATAGCAGCAGAGATGTGGAGAAACAGATTGGGAAACAGATTTTGGAAAGGTGCAGAAGCCACAGGGTCGTAGTCATGGGCGACTTCAACTTCCCAAATATTGATTGGAAGCTCTTTAGATCAAGTAGATTGGATGGGGCGGTGTTTGTGCAGTATGTCCAGGAAGCTTTTCTAACGCAGTATGTAGATTGTCCAACCAGAGGGGAGGCCATATTGGATTTGGTACTCGGTAATGAACCGGGACAAGTGGTGGGCTTGTTAGTGGGTGAACATTTTGGTGATGGTGACCACAATTCTGTGACTTTCACCTTGGTTATGGAGAGAGATAGGTGTGCACAACAAGGTAGATTTTATAATTGGGGGAAGGGAAATTACGATGCTGTAAGGCAGGATTTGAGGAGCATACGTTGGGAGCATAGGCTGTCAGGGAAGGATGTGGTGGAACTTTTTCAAAGAGCAGATACGACGTGTCCATGATATGTATGTATCTATCAGGCAGGAAAGAAATGGTCGTGTGAGGGAGCCTTGGTTGACGAGAGAGGTTGAATGTCTGGTAAAGAGGAAGAAGGAGGCTTACATAAGGTTGAGGAAACAGGATTCAGACAGAGCAGTGGAGGGATACAGGATAGCCAGAAGGGACCTGAAGAAAGGGATTAGGAGAGCTAAGAGAGGGCATGAAAAATCGTTGGCGGATAGGATCAAGGATAACCCCAAGGCATTTTATGCGTATGTGAGAAACCTGAGAATGACGAGAACGAGGGTAGGTCCGATCAAGGACAGTAGTGGGAGACTGTGTATTGAGTCGGAAGAGATAGGAGAGGTCTTGAACAAGTACTTCTCTTCAGTATTTACGAACGAGAGGGACCGTATTGTAGAAGAGGAGAGTGTGAAATGGACTGGTAAGCTAGAAGAGATACCTGTTAGGAAGGAAGATGTGTTGGACATTTTGAACAACTTGAGGATAGACAAGTCCCCCGGGCCTGACGGGATATATCCTAGGATTATGTGGGAAGCAAGAGAGGAAATTGCAGTACCGTTGGCAATGATCTTCTCGTCTTCACTGGCAACGGGGGTGGTACCAGGGGACTGGAGAGTAGCGAATGTTGTGCCCCTGTTCAAAAAAGGGAATAGGGATAACCCCGGGAATTACAGGCCTGTTAGTCTTACTTCTGTGGTAGGCAAAGTAATGGAAAGGGTACTGAGGGATAGGATTTATGAGTATCTGGAAAGACACTGCTTGATTAGGGACAGCCAGCACGGATTTGTGAAGGGTAGGTCTTGCCTTACAAGTCTTATTGAATTCTTCGAGGAGGTGACCAAGCATGTGGATGAGGGAAGAGCAGTGGATGTAGTGTACATGGATTTTAGTAAGGCATTTGATAAGGTTCCCCATGGTAGGCTTATGCGGAAAGTCAGGAGGCATGGGATAGAGGGAAATTTGGCCAATTGGATAGAAAACTGGCTAACCGGTCGAAGGCAGAGAGTGGTGGTAGATGGTAAATATTCAGCCTGGAGCCCAGTTACAAGTGGAGTTCCGCAGGGATCAGTTCTGGGTCCTCTGCTGTTTGTAATTTTTATTAATGACTTAGATGAGGGAGTCGAAGGGTGGGTCAGTAAATTTGCAGATGATACGAAGATAGGTGGAGTTATGGACAGTGAGGAGGGCTGCAGAGGGACTTAGATATGATGCAGAGCTGGGCTGAGGAGTGGCAGATGGAGTTCAACCCTGCCAAGTGTGAGGTTGTCCATTTTGGAAGAACAAATAAGAATGCGGAATACAGGGTTAATGGTAGGGTTCTTAGTCAGGTGGAGGAACAGAGGGATCTTGGGGTCTATGTACATAGATCTTTGAAGGTTGCCACTCAGGTGGATAGAGTTTGTAAGAAGGCCTATGGAGTATTATCGTTCATTAGCAGAGGGATTGAATTCAAGAGTCGTGAAGTGATGTTGCAGCTGTACAGGACTTTGGTTAGGCCACAGTTGGAGTACTGTGTGCAGTTCTGGTCGCCTCACTTTAGGAAAGATGTGGAAGCTTTGGAGAGGGTGCAGAGAAGATTTACCAGGATGTTGCCTGGAATGGAGAGGAAGTCGTACGAGGATAGGTTGAGAGTTCTCGGCCTTTTCTCGTTGGAACGGCGAAGGATGAGGGGTGACTTGATAGAGGTTTATAAGATGATCAGAGGAATAGATAGAGTAGACAGTCAGAAACTTTTTCCCCGGGTACAACAGAGTGTTACAAGGGGCATAAATTTAAGGTGAAGGGTGGAAGGTATAGGGAGATGTCAGGGGTGGGTTCTTTACCACTCCCACGGGCAGCGCATTCCATGCCCCCACCACTCTCTGGGTAGAGTCGGAATCATTGGCGACCTTTAAGCGGCATTTGGATAGGTACATGGATGGGTACTTAATCTAGGTTAGAAGTTCGGCACAACATCGTGGGCCGAAGGGCCGGTTCTGTGCTGTATTGTTCTATGTTCTATGTTCTAAGATTAGGTACTAATGAGACATACATGCATGCAAATGTGCATCTCACTGATCGTTAATGGGATTCCCAGCTTGCTCCAAACCTTGCGTGACTCTAATTTTTCCAATCTCAACATATTTATCCAACTGACTCTTAGCCAACCATATCAGTCGGGTCTGAGAAAATTCAGCCCTGTCCCCCATGACCACTGCATTCATTTTTACTCTTCCCACTTAAATGAGCCCCTGCAATACTCTGATCTGTCCTTTGGCTCTATCAGTTAAAGAACATAGGCAGCAAATGCATGGGAACCCCACATTCTGCAAGTTCCCTTAAGTGACGTGCTGTCCTGATTTCACTGCCATTAAGTTAAAACTCTGGAACTCCCTTCCTGACGGCACTGTGACACCAGTGTACATAGTTTGAGACAGCTCACCACTACCTTTTTTGAGGGCATGCAAGAAATGTTGGCCTACTAGAGATGTTTTTAAGGAGTCAAGTTGCAAGAACATCAAGGCAGCACTCTTAAGGAGAGAATTGTTTTACAGTTTCTGGATTGTGGTATTTGTTGGCTTAAGGCATGTCTCTCACTAACTCCCAGAAGGAGTTATCTCTATTCTCAAAGATGAGGGAGCCCAACACATTAGTGCATAACTCAAGACTGAATCACCTGTGTTCACCTTCAGCCAGAAAGGCCTTAACATGTCTTTGTAATTTTAACTAAATTCACTTTTAAATGCAGCATAAAACTCTAGACGTTGCATATTGATTAATTTATGAATCTGTGTTGGTCCTTTTTAAAATTTTTTTGTTTTCATTTAAGTTGTTCCCAAAATCTGGTTCACCTGTATTTTGCTTGTAACATTATACAAGGACAAGTAGAAAGATGGAGTTGTTAGTTAAAACTTATCAATTGATCTACAACAAATCTCACAATGTCACAAGAAACACCTTTGTGAAAGAAAACAGCCTCCTAAAACTTATTGGAGGAGAAAGTGAGGTCTGCAGATGCTGGAGATCAGAGCTGGAAATGTGTTGCTGGAAAAGCGCAGCAGGTCAGGCAGCATCCAGGGAACAGGAGAATCGACGTTTCGGGCATAAGCCATTCCTGAAGAAGGGCTTATGCCCGAAACGTCGATTCTCCTGTTCCCTGGATGCTGCCTGACCTGCTGCGCTTTTCCAGCAACACATTTCCAGCTCCTAAAACTTATTTACTTGTCTCCAAATGTTTAAGACTGACCCAAAACATTCTTTTCTCAAAAAATCTGCTTAATCAATGCTAACTATTTCCATGTCATTAGAGACCTGTTCCATATGTTGTTTACTTGTTCAGTGTAACATTTCTGCTGATTTAGTTCAGACACGAGTTGTGTCCCTCCACTCTGCAGCTTTGGATGTGGTGAAACAGGTGATGGTTGATGTTGCCTAACTGTTTAAATCCTAAAATCAGCAACTCTAGTGCCCTGACCTCCTTCTCTTTTCCAACATTATTACGTTATTAATCCTCGAACCAATTCCTCATCTCCTGAGTCATTCTGATTCCTCTCCTCCATCTCCTGGGTATGAACACAATGTTCTAATTGTGGATTAACTGAAGATTTACAAGGTGACAGGATTACCTGACGATATTCCTTAAATGTTTCCATTAGGTGCCTGGTAGATTAAAGGGTGCTGTGTCTAGAGACCCAGTGCTGCCTTGTATTTCTAGTTGGCATCTGTTGACAGCTGAAACAGCATTGAAGAACTTTTATTGAGGAGGCAAATTAATGGTTGGCTACTACTTAAGTCATTTATTCTCTGTGATTCTCAACTGGCTGCAGACTTTCCAGAAACAGAAATGCATCTGGCAACGAAACTGGAGTGTGGGCTCCAGCAGTGTGCTTGTGCCTGTGGCTCAGAATGTTTTCTCAGAGGGCTGGTAGATCAGGAGTAAATAATGTACGACCAGACGTCTTATAAACAGATTCAGTAATTGCATGCACGCACTTGGAAGCGGTTGTGCTCATTATTTTAGTTTGGATAAAAGTTCTTCCTGAAAACACTATCTGTCATGGAAAAATTGAAGCTTGGGGTAATGAGCCAATCTCACTGCACTGCATGGGTTGCGTTTGGTGTAATTGATTGGATAAGGCACATTTCGACTGCCTCAAATCACCAGCCAACCTCTGTTTTGATAAGTAGTAGTCATGAACTGATTTCTGCTCAAAGGCATCTTGTCTTTTATTATGTGAAAACAAATTGACTTGTTGCAAATCCAAATTAGTGTAATAACAATAATTATACTCCAGTCTGAATTATCTAGTTTGATAAGACATTGGCTTTCATTAAATTGATCATTCTTGTTCTAACTCTGCCCATATTGCGCACTGTTGCAACTCCAAAGCAAGGTTCTGTCTCCCTGAGCTAGGATAGAGAGCAGGGGTTAATTAGGTTCCTAAGATTTGGTCTGATGGTTGGCTGCCTCTCAGTTCCTCGTTAATACAATCAGTTGTATCAAATAATAAGAAACATACAGTGCCTTTCACAAACTCAGCATATCTCAAAGTGCTTGACAACAGTGAAAGTGAGTTCCCTGGGAGAATTGTACTGGACTCAAAATGTTAAGTCTGTTTCTGTCTCCACAGATGCTGCCAGACCTATTGAGTTTCTCTAGCATTTTTTTTTTTTGTTTTTCTATTTCAGATTTTGCTTTACTTCCAGCCAGGGAAGTTTGTTTGGAAGTGTCACTTCTGTGATGCAGGAAATATAGCAGCCAGTTTCTGCACAGCACCCAGCCAGGATTAGATAATCTGTTAATGTACAATGTTGACTGAAGGATGTATTTTTGACCAAGACATTAGAGACCTCCGCTGCCATGGAATTTTTACACCTTCCTGAGTTGGAATTAACATCACAGTTGAAAGATACTCCTACCTCCACAACAAACAGTACCAGACCGGAGTATCAATCTAGATTTTAAACTCAAATTTCAGCAGTGACTTTGAACAAAGCTCAGTTGGTAACATCCTCACCAAATCAAAAGGCTACAGCTGGCATTTGATTCACCTTGTGTTGCTCTCCTGTTTGATTTGCTGAAGATGTGGTTGCCTTCCCATCATTGAACTATTTTCTGACCTCCATCTAGGTTTTTATTTAATGTATATTTTCTTTCAAACAGGAAAAGCATTTGTGTTTGTAGCTGTTTCCTGCCTGTTTTCTAGTATTGGAAGTGGCCCAGCTGGAAGTGGGTCTGTGCCAGGAAATGTAAATGCTTTAGGGCGTGGGCAGGCACCATAGCCTTTGGGTTTATGGCTCCTGTTCATTGCCAGGGCAGGGAGATCTATGAAGATTGGCATCATGCTCTTAGACTTCAGATTAATGGTTAAAAGTGTTATTTTGTGAGCCTTCCCTAGAGCATTGTGTTAACATAAAAGGGGGAAGCCAGAGGCAACTCTTAATGAAACGTTGCACGAAATTGAACTTGATAAGAAAAGAATGCATGTTTTATAAGGTTATGTTAATAACCTTCTGACATCTAAAAGTATTTCGCAGCCAACGACTAAAGCCATTAAGCTTTAGGTTCCCAAAGTGGGAATGGTAGCCTTAAGCCATCTGGATACACACAGATTGATGTCTGTGATGTTGGTTGAATCTTGATCACTTTAGGAATTGCAACATTCCAGACAATAGATCTTCACATCTACAAATTTGTCTATATTAATTTGCTGAGTTTACAAATTTGCAGTGGATTAACCAGGGCTGAAATACTGACTACCCAAAGTACCAGAAACTGACAGGTGTAAATTACTTATTCACTCCTGCGTGGCTATGGACATCTATTTAAGTGGAGAAAGTGAGGACTGGAGATCAGAGCTGAAAATGTGTTGCTGGAAAAGCGCAGCAGGTCAGGCAGCATCCTGACCCGGGTTCAATTCCCGTCTCAGGCGACTGACTGTGTGGAGTTTGCACGTTCTCCCCGTGTCTGCGTGGGTTTCCTCCGGGTGCTCCAGTTTCCTCCCACAGTCCAAAGATGTGCAGGTCAGGTGAATTGGCCATGCTAAATTGCCCGTAGTGTTAGGTAAGAGGTAAATGTAGGGGTATGGGTGGGTTACGCTTCGGCGGGTCGGTGTGGACTTGTTGGGCCGAAGGGCCTGTTTCCACACTGTAAAGTAATCTAATCTAATCTAATCCAGGGAACAGGAGAATCGACGTTTCGGGCATAAGCCCGTTTTCTCGGATTAACGAGTTCAACATGTGGCGTGACATCGAACAATTCTTCCGTCTTCGCCTCTGCGCCTCCTACTTCAACCAGCATTCTTGCCCACCCCCTGACGCCCCCTTCTCCCACCTCCAACACACCCCATCCACCTGGACACCCCGTGCTGGCCTCTGACCCGCCCTCGATCTCTTCATAGCCAACTGCTGCCGCAACATTGACCGCCTCAACCTCTCCACCCCTCTCACCCACTCCAACCTCTCACCCTCGGAACGTGCAGCCCTCCACTCCCTCCGTTCCAACCCCAATCTCACTATCAAACCAGCAGACAAGGGAGGCGCGGTAGTAGTTTGGCGCACCGACCTTTACACCGCTGAGGCCAAATGCCAGCTTGCGGACATCTCCTTCTACTGCCCCCTTGACCATGACCCCATCTCCCACCACCAAACCATCATCTCCCAGACCATCCAGAACCTCATCACCTCAGGGGATCTCCCATCCACCGCCTCCAACCTCATAGTCCCACAACCCCGCACTGCCCGTTTCTACCGCCTGCCCAAAATCCACAAACCTGACTGCCCCGGCCAACCCATTGTCTCAGCCTGCTCCTGCCCCACCGAACTCCTCTCCGCATACCTCGACACGGTCCTGTCCCCCTTAGTCCAAGAACTCCCCACCTACGTTCGGGACACCACCCACGCACTCCACCTCCTCCATAATTTTCGCAAAATCTATTTAAGTGCCACTGATCATAAAGGATCAACTCAGCTATCAAAGAAGTGCAAGAAAAGATGACCTCTATATTTGTCTGTTGCTGTAAAATAGAATTTAAATGTGATCGAGAAGGTTCAGATGTTCCTCTCACCAAAGACTAACCAACCATTTTGTTATAACATATAGTTCTTTCTGTATTGCAAAGAGAGAATTTACATTTTGCCATTCATGAAGTGTAGTTGTTGTGGTGGTAGACAATATTAACTTATAGTTTCCATTCCATTTGCCCAAAAAAAAATCAGTATAAAATTAACAGCAGGAGTTTGCCCAGGATTAACCTGCCAGGTTATTTCACAGTAGGAAATAGATTTTCCACCATGTAGTCTTGTTCTTTCTTGTCAGAAAGTTAGTGTCTTCAAGCAATGGTGATGTCCCATGCATCACTATACATTCTCTGCACATAATTAAAAATCTTACTTCTTTTCATTAAAACCTTTAATAGATTTGGGATAAAACTAAAGTATTAGCTTTGTTTACAGCATCTACCAGTCCCATTGGTTAATGTAACTAATTGATGTAATAAAACTGCCAACAAATAGCCTGTCTGCTTTTGAGTTCTCAATCGAGCAAGACTAAAGAGGGCTTTGCAAACACAGCATTGAATTGCAGCCCATACTTTCTTTTGGCTTTGTTTACCCAAAGTCTTCTGGTGGCACAGAATCAGTTCTTGGACCAGCTCTCCATTTCGTGACAACTTTACAACTTAAAGCATGTCTGGCCTGGGACCTGCAACCATTAGATGTAATGGTGGAAGTTGACTTAAAAAAACCCACACCTATTGTCAGAGTAATGCTTCATAGTGTATGATTCAGGCCAGTTTGAATGACTGGCTAACTGAAGGCCTTTTAAAATATTCCATACACATATATATTTGTAAGAGTTCTCAAACTGGCAGATATATAAATATTATACACCAATTTTATTATGATAGCTGTCATCCTGTAAAATTAATGGCAATCTAATGCCAGGAGTTTCTTTTTCATTTTCACACAGAGTAAGAGCAATTAAAATACCCAATGCCATTGTGATGTTCTTCAATAAGAAGCATGGTGAGAATATCAGAACAATATAAAATGGAGCTCTGAAGCATACTAGCAACAGAAATACAAATGTGGTCTCCAAATCCAAATCAGGAGTGTTCATTAGTTGAAGGTGGTAGAGTTTGCAGGATTGGAAGGTTTTGCTGATGCTTTAGTATGTTGCTGTACTGCGTCTTGTCGGCTGTAGCCTTAGCGTGCTTTTGCAGCGCAGTAATGTACCAATGTATTGAATGAGCTGCTGATCAGGCAGGCTCCCCTGTCCTTGACAGTGTTTTGAGCATTGATAGTGTTGCTGGGTCTGAATTCATCTAGGAAAGTGGCGAGTATTCCATCAGGCGGAGAGGCAGTGCTGTATTTTAATCCAGCCCTCCAGAGTCTATTCTAGGGAGATAGATTCAAATTCCACCATGACCAACCTGGGATAAAACACTAGCCTTCTTGAATGTTGTAAAAACCCAATCTGGTTCACTAATATCCTTTAGCGGAAGGAAATCTGCCATCCTTACCCCATGTGGCCTTGAAATGACTCCGGACCCACGGTAATGTGGTTAACTCTGAACTGCCCTCTAGCCTATTAGGGGTGGCCAATAAATGCTGGCCTAGCCATGAACACATTAAAAAATTAAATTAGACTTCTGACTTGTGTCTCGCGGATGACGGACAGGTTTTGGAGGAAGGTTGCGAGCTGCAGACTCCCAGCTTGTTCTTTGTGGCCATTACATTTGCTCATAGCTTGTGAAATATAAGTTTATTATTTCCTCTCTATGCCAAAACTCATGTTCACATTTATGCTCAATTCGACAGGATAAATAGAAAGCACATAAATGATGACAATGTTAAAAAGGGGGGGGAAAGCAAACCATGAATATTAAAACAGGTTCTGTAAATATTTTAAACAGTTAGAATAAGTAGAAAATAAAAAGACAGAAGACGAATTAAACAGGTATTTTGCACCATACTTGCATTCTGTACAGTAAAGAAACATTCCAGGTATATAGATCATAGACGGTCTGGAAACAGGCCATTCAGCCCAACAAGTCCCTACTGGCCCTCTGAAGAGCAACCCACCCAGACCCATTCCCCTCCCCTATTACTTTACATTTATGCCTAAACACCCTGGGCAATTTTGCAAGGCCAATTCACCTGACCTGCAGTTAACTGGACTGTGGGAGGAAACCCACGCAGACACAGGGAGAATGTGCAAACCCCAGACAGATAGTTGCCTGAGGCTGGAATCCAAACTGGGTTCCTAATGCTGTGAGGCAGCAGTACTAACCACCGAGCCCCCACGCTGTAAATCAGGAAATGAAAAGAATGGAGGAACCCAACGAAATATCCAATAACCAGAGAAGTGGTACAGTCAGTTCTTCTATAACGTGATAGTTGCGGTCTAGTGTAACCCACCATTATTAAAAAATCACGCTTTAGAAACAGCACTTAGTGTTAATTATGCTGCAGCTAACTCACGTTTTAAAAGTTTGCGCTGTAGAAACAGCATGCCCAATTCGTCAATCTCGGTGCAGTGAATTCATGTCGATAAAACCTGTGTTGTAACAGAATGACCTGTACTGAGGAAATTGTTCAAGTTGTGAATCATAGAATCCCTACAGTGCAGCAACAGGCCATTCAACCCATTTGAGTTTACACTGACCCTTTGAACAGCATCCCACTCAGCTCCAGCTTCCCCATTCCATCTCTGTAACCCCACATTTTCCATAGCTAATCCACTTAACCTGCACATCCTTAGACACTACAGACAATTTTATTGTGACCAATCCATCTAACCTGCACATCTTTGGACTGTGGGAGGAAACCGGAGCACCCGGAGGAAACCCACACAGAGCCAACAGGGAGAATGTGTGAACTCCACACAGGCAGTCACCCGAGGCTGGAATGACCCGTCCCATCAGGACGAGGAACCTGTGGATTGACAAGTTCCTGGGTCCTCCTGGAATGCATCCTAGGGCCTGGAAAAAAAAGAGGCTAATGTGATGGTGTATGAATTGCTAATATCTCTCAAAGGGAAGATTTAAAAGTTACTATTAATGGAGTAATAGCAAGGTATTCGTATCCTACAACATACAGCGCGATACAGGCCATTCAGGCCTTGATATTGCGCCAACCTGTGAAATTAACCTGAAGCCTATCTATCCTACATTATTCCATTTTCATCCACATGTTTATCCAATGACCATTTAAATGCCCTTAAAATTGGCGAGTCTACTACTGTCGCAGGCAGACCGTTCCACGCCCATAGTACTCTCTGAGTAAAGGAACTACCTCTGACATCTGTCCTATATCTATCACCCCTCAATTTAAAGCTATGTCCCTTTGTGCTATTTATCAACATCCGAGGAAAAAGGCCCTCACTGTCCACCCTATCTAACTCTCTGATCATCTTATGTGTCTCAATTAAGTCACTTCTCTCTAACGAAAACAGCCTCAAGTCCCTCAGCCTTTCCTCACAAGACCTTCCCTCCACACCAGGCAATATCCTAGTAAATCTCCTCTGCACCCTGTCCAAAACTTCCACATCCTTCCTATAATGCGGTGACCAGAACTGTACACAATACCAGAGTTTTGCACAGCTGCAGCATGACCTTGTGGCTCTGAAACTCAATCCCTCTACCAATAAAACCTACCTTCTTAACAACCCTATCAACCTGGGTGGCAACTTTCAGAAATTTGATGTACAGGGACACTGAGATCTCTCTGCTCTTCTACACTGCCAAGAATCCTACCATTAGCCCAGTACTCTGCATTCCTGTTACTCCTTCCAAAGTGAATCACCTCACATTTTTCTGCATTAAACTCCATTTACCACCTCTCAGACCAGCTCTGCAGCTTAAAGTTCAAAGTAATCAGACAGTTAATATTTCTTTGGTTAACCAATCTATTGGCATGCTTTTGAGGAAGTAAGATGTGGATAAAGGAGGACCAGTAGATGTGTTATACTAAGATTTCTAGAAGGCATTTGATAAAGTGCCACATCAAAGGTTACCATGGAAAATAAGAGCTCATGTTGAAGTGGTTAACATATCGGTATGGATGGAAGATTGGTTGGCTAATAGGAAGCAAAGAAAGAGTAGGCATAAATGGGTCTTTTTCTAGTTGACAGGATATATCAAATGATGTGCCAAGGGATTAGTGTTCATATGAATGACTTGGATGAAAGAATGGATGGTATGGTTGTCAAATTTGCAGATGATACAAATATAGTGAGGCAAGTAACTGGTAATGAGGACAGAAAGAGGCTAAAAAGGATATAGATAAAATTTAAAAAAGGAACAATGTAGGAAAGTGCACAATTGTGCTTTTTGGCAGACAATTAGAAAAGAATAATTAAATGGTGAGAGATTGCAGAGCTCTGAGATGCAGAGAGATCTGGCTGTCCTGATTCAAGAAATGTAAAAGGTTAGTCTGCAGGTCCAGTAAGTAATCAGGAAAGCTCATAGAATGCCATTGGTTATTGCAGGGGAAGTTGAATACAGTTACACGGTGCATTGGTGATACCACAAGTGGTACATACCTGATACCACACCTAAAATGGATGGGTGGTCTTGTTAGGAAGATGAAACAGACCAGGCTTGTATCTACTGGAGCTTAGAACATTAAGAGATGACTTTATTGAAACAAAACAATTGAGGGGTCTTGAAAGTGTAAATATAGAGAGAATGTTTCATCTTTTGGGAGAATCTAGAACTAGGGGTCACCCATTTAAAACAGACAGGAACTTTTCTTTGGTTGGAAATCTCAAAGTTGAAGTTCAAGGAATAAGCTTATGAGTCAAAGAGCAGGATCAAGTGGTAGAAAGGCCTTCTGATTACAAAAACATTTCTGAAGAAGGGCCACTGAATCCAACATGTTAACTCTGCTTTCTCTCCCCAGGTGCTGCCAGACTTGCTGAGTTTTGTTTCCCAGCAGTAGCTGTTTTTTGTCTCAGATTCCCAGCATTCACAGTTCCTTGGTATTGATGGGCCTTCTCGTCCTGTTTGTTATATTTTTGATTTCTTAAACCTTAATGAATTATATCATCACTGTGGTCATTATACGGAGTATAATTGGAAACATTCAGACTACATTTAGTTTTACCCAATGGTGAAATGATATTCTTCCCTAGTTCAATCATTAAAATTCTGATTTGGAGATGCCGGTGTTGGACTGGGGTGTACAAAGTTAAAAATCACACAGCACCAGGTTATAGACCAACAGGTTTAATTGGAAGCACACTAGCTTTCAGAGCGACGATCACCTGATGAAGGAGCGTCGCTCTGAAAGCTAGTGTGCTTCCAATTAAACCTGATGTTGTATGATTTTTAACATTAAAATTCTGAGCATTCCACAAGGTGGCAGTAGATGCTTACGGGAGTCAGTGTGTTAGCGAGAGGACATTTTGTGATCAAGTTTTAGATTGTTATATCTAAAATGGTATTAGCAATGCCATATTTGTACTTAGCTGTCAGATGATACTTTTGCAGTATTTAAGAAATTTACAACTATAGTGACGCATAACCTTCACATCTTCTGACATTTGGCACATTTGAAAGTTTATTTTGGTGAGATTGAATGTTGCCAAGTTCAGTGCAGTTTTTAACCAGGGCTTGTCTCCAGTGGCAGTCTTTTTTCAGGTACCCTGGTCCAGCACTGCTGCTACTGAGTATCCAGCAGGTCCAAGTTCATCCACGATACTTGGAAGGAGAACAGACTCTTCATTACAGTCGAATGACTCTTTGACTGTCAGTTAAACAACCTCTTTTCTCCAATGTCCAATATTTTTATAACTAGTGAAGCAAGACATTCAAATAACATTTTTACTGCCATGATCTTTCCCCTGGATTGTCCATAGTAACAGGATCCTGGCCATGATTTGTTAATCCTTGGAAATTTCAGGGTAACTTGGTGGGGTTTGCAATTCCAAAGCCATGAAGCCAGAATCCTGAAATTGACATTCTAGGGCAAGACTTTCAGAATCGGAGCTGGGTTAGCTGAGATCTTGCGCCATAACCAGATCCCAAGTTCAGTGTTTAGGGTAATTGGATATTGCAAGTGGTCATTTTCAGTGATTTGCTTAGCACTCGACCCTGTGCTCTCTTATACTGTTAAAATATTTTGATCTGAGAAGTTAAACTAAATGCATTATTTTGCATATTTGATGATGGACTTGGTCCCTTATTTCCCACTGCCCCGTGGCTAAACACTTCAACTCCCCCTCTCACTCCACCAAGGACATGTAGGTCCTGGGCCTCCTCCCTCGTCATTCCCTAACCACCTGGTGCCTGGAGGAAGAACGCCTCATCTTCCGACTTGGGACCCTCCAACTTCATGGCATCAATGTCGATTTCACCAGTTTTCTCATTTCCCCTCCCACCACCTTATCCCAGATCCAACCTTCCAACCTGGTACCGCCCTCTTGAACTGTCCTACCTGTCCGTCTTCCTTCCCACCTATCTGCTCCACCATCTCCTCTGGCCCATCACCTTCAACCCAACTCCATCCACCTATTGCACTCTTAGTTACCATCTCCACCAGCCTCGCTCTCCAGCCCCGAGGCTCCCAGCCTTATTCCTGATGAAGGGCTGTTGCCCGAAACATCGACTGTCTGCTCCTCAGATGCTGCCTGGCCTGCTGTGCTTTTCCAGCGCCCTTGACTCTAATCTGCAGACCTCACTTTTACCTAGAAAGAATGTCTGACTGCTGGTGTCAGTGGTTAAGTGCTGTGCAATGGTAGAAAAGAACAAGGGAAGTTAACCCAGCACGCTAACACAATAAACTGGACGATCACACTTCATTACAGAGTCAGCTATTACCACAATTTCAATGTTGGAATTCTTTAACTGGCGTTTATAAGCCTGTCATTAGCCAATCTGGAAAGATGCTTGTCAAATCAAGACTGTAAATGAAAGACACAGGATGTTTAGAGCAACTTATATTAATTTGCATGATTTGTGTTGCAAAGTCAACAAAGCCACAAAGTAATGAGCTCATTATGTGGAGATTTGACATTTTAGTGCCATTAACTGCAGCAAATGGAGCATCTCCCAGTTTATGGTTTTGCACAGCTTCTGCTTTCCTAGTTAATGGTGAAGGGAGTCCAATTTGTTATACTTGGGTCAGCGGATAGAATACTAGGTTGGGAAGTGGAATCCAGTCCTGCGCTTGTAATCCAGAAAATGTGTCATCATTCCACTCTGGCTGCATGGGAATTCAGAGTCAATTATGAAATCAACATCTGGTGCCAGTGAAAGATGACCACAAATTATTGGATTGTTCTAACAACTCACATGGTACATGTTGGCTTTAACTATCCCAGTCCATATGCAATTCCAGTGGTTAATTCTTTACTACCCTTTGAAGTGATTTAGATTACAGTCTGAGAGAACTGGAAAGAATTTAAATCCTCCCTTCCCACACCATGCTGAACGCAGAAACATACATCAGTCACTACAGCAACAGAGCAAACATTGCCAACTATTTACACTGACAGCCCTGACCCAGTTGGTCACATTGCTTCTCACAGCAAGGTGGTTGCCCAGCTCCAGAAATGTAAGTTCAGAAACAGAGTGCCCTGTCAGAGGTTCAAAACCCAGGCCCTGACTAATCACCAGGGTGTAAACAATCCCATGGAAAGAGGGGGAGGGGGTCCTCCCTGATCCCATGGCAAATATATATCCCTCAATCAACACCATGAAAGCAGATTATCTGTTCATTCTTGCATTCCCGTTTATGAGAGGTAACTACACAAATTAGGTGCTACATTACAGCAGTGATTACATTTTATTGCCTGTAATGTGCTTTGGGGTCCTGAAGTTTTAAAAGGAATTTTATTAAATGTGACACACAACAATTAGAATAATATGTTAACATTGGAGTAACAATGTGATTGTGTTTTGTAGAAATGCTGCCTCCAGGTGCCACGAGGCACTGAAACTCCACTGGGCATTACCCGGTCACTGCCAAGGGAGGGTTGTGCCTGCCCCAGCTACCATAAACTCTCAGGTATTCCGGGAAATGGAGACAAAGTCCTGTCAGTGTTCTGCCAAATTCGTCTGTAAGATCTCCCTCATTCTTATAAACTCCAATGAATATAATCCAGTCTCTCCTCATAGCAGGAATCCGTTCAATAGTCTTTCATTGTCCTCCCTCCATAGCCAGCATATCTATCCTCAGATAGGGAGACCAAAACTGCACAACAATACCTCAGGTGTGATCTTACCCATGCTCCTGTACAATTACATCAAGCCATCCCTGCCTCTGTATTCAAATCCTCTTACTGTGAAGGCCAACATACCATTCGGCTACTTTACTGCCTGCTGCTACCTGCAAAGCTTACCTACAGCAACAGGTGTATGAGCACTTCTCTCTTTTCTAAACTGCAGCTGTTCAGATAATAATCTGTTTCCATCCCCACTGGATAGGAATAATGTGATCATGGTTTTGTGAAGGGCAGGTCGTGCCTCACAAACCTTATTGAATTCTTTGAGAAGGTGACTAAGGAGGTGGACGAGAGGAAAGCAGTAGATGTGGTGTATATGGATTTTAGTAAGGCGTTTGATAAGGTTCCCCATGGTAGACTACTGCAAAAAATACGGAGGTATGGCATTGAGGGTGAGTTGGAGGTTTGGATTAGGAGTTGGCTGGCTGGAAGAAGACAGAGGGTAGTAGTTGATGGCAAAGGTTCATCTTGGAGTGCCGTCACTAGCGGTGTTCCGCAAGGATCTGTTTTGGGACCATTGCTGTTTGTCATTTTTATAAATGACCTGGAGGAGGGGTTAGAAAGTTGGGTGAGCAAGTTTGCGGATGATACGAAAGTCGGAGGAGTTGTAGACAGTGAGGAAGGATGTGGCAGGTTACAGCAGGATATAGTTAAGCTGCAGAACTGGGCAGAAAGGTGGAAAATGGAGTTCAATGTAGCTAAGTGTGAGGTGATTCACTTTGGTAAGAGTAATAAAAAGATGGGGTACTGGGCTAACGGTCGGATACCTGGTAGTGTGGATGAGCAGAGGGATCTTGGTGTCCATGTACACAAATCTTTGAAAGTTGCCACCCAGGTAAATAGTGCGGTGAAGAAGGCATATGGCGTACTGGCTTTTATTGGTAGAGGAATTGAGTTCCGGAGTACTGAGGTCATGTTGCAGTTGTATAAGACTCTGGTGCGGCCGCATCTGGAGTATTGTGTGCAGTTTTGGTCGCCATACTATAGGAAGGATGTGGAGGCACTGGAACGGGTGCAGAGGAGGTTTACCAGGATGTTGCCTGGTATGGTAGAAAGATCGTATGAGGAAAGGCTGAGGCACTTGGGGTTGTTTTCATTGGAGAAAAGAAGGTTTAGGGGTGACTTGATAGAGGTGTACAAGATGATTAGGGATTTAGATAGGGTCGACAGTGAGAATCTTTTTCCACGTATGGAGTCAGCTATTACAAGGGGGCATAGCTTTAAATTAAGGGGGGGTAGGTATAGGACAGATGTTAGGGGTAGGTTCTTTACTCAGCGAGTCGTGAGTTCATGGAATGCCCTGCCAGTAGCAGTGGTGGACTCTCCCTCATTATGGGCATTTAAGCGGGCATTGGATAGGCATATGGAGGATAGTGGGCTAGTGTAGGTTAGGTGGGCTTGGATCGGCGCAACATCGAGGGCCGAAGAATACTGCGCTGTATTCTTCTATGTTCTATGTTCTATGTTCTATGGAGGGCTCTCTACATGGGAGTCCACCCCCTTTCGGGGATCTGGGGTGGAGGGTGCTGCACGCAGCAGTCCCCTGCAACCGCAGGTTGCGGTGGTTCACGGACTCCCAGCCCAACTGCTTGTTCTGTGGCGCTGTGGAGTCCGTGGACCACGTGTATATTGGGTGTGGGCGTTTGCACTCCCTTTTTGATTTTCTGAAAAACCTCCTCCTCTGCTTTTGGTTGCACTTCCCACGCTCCTGATCTTCGGGCACCCGGTACGAGGGGGGAGGGCAGGTCTGAAGACCTCCTCGTGGGTCTGCTCCTGGGCCTGGTCAAACTGGCCATCAACAGGTCCAGGCAGCGGGCCATGGAGGGGGTCGTTAGGGCCGACTGCCTGCCCCTCTTCCGCGGTTACGTTAGAGCCCGGGTGTCCTTGGAGAAGGAGCACGCGGTGTCCACCAACACCCTGGAGTTGTTCAGGGAGAGGTGGGCGCCGCAGGGAGTGGAGTGCATCATTTCTCCCTCCAACTCTATTTTGATTTAGTCCCTACCCTCCCCTTCACTGTTTTGATCACACAGCACTGCCCTTTGATGTGAAGGGCAGTGCTTGTCACTGGCCACCCGGGTGTTTTCCTATCTTCCTGGTGGTGGAAATTGAATAAAGGTTCATGCACCTTGTGTCTTTCACTAAAAAAAAGAAGAATCTGTTTCCCTGGTTTTACTCCCAAAGTGCATAACTTCACATTTATCCACATTATGCTGCATCTAATATGGCCACTCACTCGGCTTGTCTAAACGCATTGCAGAATCTCTGCATCCTCTCCACAGCTCACCCTCCCACCCAGCTTTGTGTTGCCTACAAACGTGGAGATATAACATTTCATTCCCTTGTAAATCATTAATATATATTATGAATACCTGGGATCTGAGCACTGATCCTTGGAGTACCCCTCTAGTCACTGCCGGCCGTTCATAAAAACGGCCATTTATTCCTACGCTTTGTTTCCTGGATGTGAACCAATTCTCTATCGATGTCAGTACACTATCCCCCCTTTAATTTGGCATGTTTTACATTTTACAGTTTCTTAAGAGAGCCTTCTGAAAGTCCAAGTAAACCACATCCACTGGCTCCTCTTTATGCACTTTGCTCATTACATCCTCAAAAATCTCCAGCAAATTTGTCAAGCACGACTTCCCCTTTGCAAATCCGTGCTGACGCTGACTGATCTTCCACATGTTCTACTATTACAACTTTTATAATGGAGTCCAGCATTTTACACACGACTGTCAAGCTAACAGGTCTGTAATTCCACGTTCTCTCTCTACCTCCTTCTTAAAGAGTGGAGTTACATTAGCTACCCTGCAATTCAGAGGAACTAATCCAGACTTGATAGAATTTTGTAAGGTGACCATCTGCTCTTTCTACGGCTACCTCCTTAAGTACTCTGGATTGTAAGTTATCAGTCCCTTGAGATTTATGCCAGAGGGTTGGGTTGTGAGGGGATAGATGGAGACAGAGTCCAGAGCAAGAGAGAGAGAGGGGTTGGGCAGACAAAGGGATTGTTGGTAGGTAAGCCAGCACAAAGAGAAGCTGGGTAGGTGATAATGGGGACTACGAGTGGGTGGAAGTGGCTTGGCTGTGCAGAAAGCAACCAATTTCATGACAGGACTTTGGATGTGGGACTGATTAAAAGACAAGGAAGGTGGTATTCAGGCTGTAAATTTATTGAAATCATTATTAAAGTCCAGAAGACAGGAGAGTGCCCAAGCAGAAAATGGGGTGCTGTTCTTCAGCCTCACTGGAGCACTGCAGTAGGCGATACCAATGTTGCAACAATGATTACATTTTGAAAATCCTGAATTGACTGTGAAGCACGTTTGGTTATCCTAAGGTCATGAACATTGCTTTATAAATTTAATCTTTTGCATCCTGTACAGCTCATATTTTATGGATTTTTTCAGAATAATGTGGTGAGCTCAAGTGAAATTCCCCAGGGCTCCTTGACAGGAAACTTGCAGAATTCCCATGAAAGTTGTTGAGGTTCAGATTATGCCAGATCGTTGCTGTTTCTCATTGGATCACACCGGGCAGATCTCCCATGAAACTTGAAAGGCTGAGAAGTGGTGCTGGTCAGATAGCTTCTTTGCCCAGATTTCTGCATGCACTTATGGATGCAGCAGATGAAAATCTCCCCCATTGTTCTGTTTTCCTCTAATTTACCAAAGGTAGATGTAATGACAGTTTCATTACACGTTGTGTAAGACCCTGTAAATTTCATATTAGAAAATCTACAACCTTGTCCAAACTGTGAAAAAAGGTCTTTTAATGAGGAATGCAGAGTTTTTAAATGTTGTACTGATTCTAAGAACCACCACAAAATGTAAGGCACTGGGGTTTCTGAGTATAATTGTGTAATAGAAACTGCATTCACAACATCCATGGGCAGGTCCATGTCAGTCTCCTATATGGTAACAGCTTCAAATAACAGCAAGATGTTTCCATTACTGTGTTCTTGGCATGTGAAGGAAACAGAGCTGAGGGGACACACAAGATTGAACCAATGCAAGGAGTGTTGGCAAACACTCGTTTCATTGAATCCTTTCTAACTGCTAATGTTTGTATATGAAGACCTTGCTCAGCTTCCTCAAAATGGATCGGAGAGTAATTATTCACATTTCTGCTGAAGCTATATATCGTTTGGCCTCGGTACAAAATTATGTGATATAGATCTCAGCATATGCCAAAGAGCTATGTATGTTTCTGGAAAAGGAGAATTTATTACAAAGATTTGTAGGACTTGACTGACATTAGGTTTTCCAAATTATTATTATTTTTTAAGTTAAAACATTTATGAAGCCTGTAATAAACCTGCTTAAGACTAATACCAGAATAACAATTACAAATTGATTCATAAAATCAGCAGCTCATTGAGAAACTACACAACCAATCTGATCTCTTTGAGGGTGACACGGTGGCTCAGTGGTTAGCACTGCTGCCTCACAGTGCCAGGCACCCGGATTTGATTCTCGCCTCGGGAGATTGTGTGGAGTTTGCATGTTCTCCCCGTGTCTGCGTGGGCTTCCTCCGGGTGCACCAGTTTCCTCCCATAGTCCAAAGATGTGCAGGTCAGGTGAATCAGCCATGCTAAATTACCCATCGTGTTCAGGGATGTGTATGTTATGTGGATTGATCATGGGAATTGTAGAGCAATAGGGTAGGGGAACGGGTCTGTGTGGGATACTCTTTGGAGAGTCAGTGTGGACTTGTCGGGCCAAATGGCCTGTTTCCATAGTGTAGGGATTCTACAATTGTATAGCAACTACAAAGATTCCAGATTGTTGTTGTTGTTGTTCACCCTCATTCCACAGAAAAGGCATCCTCCAGGTGCTCTGGTTTCCTCTCACAGTCCAAAGATGTGCAGGTGAAATGCTAAATTGCCTCATCGTGTCCAGGGATGTGCAGGCTAGGTGAATTAGTCATGGGAAATGCATATGATGGTTAGATTGGGTCTGGGTAGCATGCTCTTTAAAGGGTTGGTGTGGACTTGATAGACTGAATCCCTACTTCCACAGTGTAGGGATTCTATGATTCTAACAGAAATAACCTTGGAATAGTTGTAACCTCATTGATCTATGGGACAAATGGTCAGGTCTGTGGGCAGGATGTCAAGGTGATGCTTAAATATCTACAAACAACTTCATGAATGTCCTGATCC
Source organism: Chiloscyllium plagiosum (assembly GCF_037043375.1). NCBI lineage: Eukaryota > Metazoa > Chordata > Chondrichthyes > Orectolobiformes > Hemiscylliidae > Chiloscyllium > Chiloscyllium plagiosum. The sequence goes on from NW_028270180.1 coordinate 31,214,529, forward strand.
TAGAATATTTTGAAAGATGGACCAGCTCTATTCAAACAATTGCTGGCTATTTGCCCTTTACAAACCAGAATCTGTACAGATGCTGGTGAGAATAAACATTGCAACAGAGGGGTAAATCGTGGCTTTGAGTGAGAGTGGAAAAAGGGTGATAGTGAGTTGACAGCCCCATATTACAGCTCCCATTGCTATTTCAGTTCTTCAGAAAAGCCAGGCCAACACAGATGAGCATGGGTCCAGCAGTATCACCAATAATTCATGTAGCCCTGAATGTGACGTTTTACAGCTGCAAGTGGTGGACCCCTGATTCACTTGTCCACTTATCTGGAAGACAAATACTGACATCAAAAAGGAGTCAATAAAATGGAGGCAAAGTAAAGATACAGGATGTGTAATGTAACATGAGAGGGAAGATTAGCTACAAATTTTCGGAAATTGCAAAACAACATCCAATAAGCCATGGTCCCAGCTTTGAGAGAATCTCCCCAGCAGACTAGCAGATGTTCCAACAACTGTGTCCATGGGAGGGGAACACACTCAACAAAGGCTGAACTCCAGAAATTTGGCTTGGAACTTAAATGTCATTCATGAAAAGTAATTCATGCTGATTTAACTTGTTGGTTAAAGCCATGCATTAGGAAACTATGTAATAACTGGGTTGAGATCACTAATTTTCAACAGTGTAAAACAACAAACTAATAATAAGGCCATTGAGAGTCAGGTGCATTTTGAGACTTCATATCTCTGAAAAGGTATTAATTAAATGACCCTCGACAGAATAGCCATACTGAGCTAAAACTGTCAATGATAATTACACCTTCAGCTGTCTGTGGATTTAGCAAAATCTGCAAATCAATGGACACCATTCACTGTTTTCAATCTCAAATCTTAAGAAGAAATCATTTCATCATAACGTGGATGAGGAGCTGCCGTTCATTCCCCATTGTGTCAGTGTTGAAGCAGGTGGTCTAATGACTGAAACTCACTTCAGATTTCTTATACTCCAAGAATGACAGTGAACAAACCAATCTGAGAATGAACAATCCAAAAGCTCCCTGGGTGGTCCCTCTCCTCCCTTACCTATTGTTACATGCTCAAACCCTGACTGCTGGTTTTTGACTATCACTGTGCCTAAAGTAAAGATATTTTTAAAGAATCCAACTCAGCAATTGTTGCTGCCAGGAGAACAGATTGTTAATCCTTTAGACCACCTTAATGTCAAAGTTAGAAATAACTCTGAATACTGCCTGGATCCACCTGAATCATCAACCTCTGAGAATCACATTGCTTTAACCATTAACATATTCTTTAATCTATCTCCCACTACATCTGAACCTGACTACATGAGTATGTGTGAAACGTGGACTGTTTTCATCGTTTTACTTAGACTAAGTTATAATAAAAACTATGTTCCTTTCTTTAGCTTAGATATGAAACTCGAGTATCTGTTCATATTCATAACACATGCTGGTGTGAAAGTTTCCATTGCCTGCTCCTGCTTAAGAGAGACATAATGTGTTGAACCTGTGGGTCACCACGCCTTTGTTAAGCTTCATGTTCTTCTCCTCTTGCCAATTTTCAATCTTCCTCTCTTCTGAAGGGGTTCCAAGGGGACAGTTGTGTGGAATGTGGGTTGTTTCCCATCTGGCCTTTATTCATGCTTGACAGAGGTGTGATTGAAATGACTGAAGTTAAGACCCTCAGCACAGCTTAATGTAAGTAGGAGCAAGTGGACAATAACAGCAAGAGTCCATTCTCATTTAGTTAACGTACATCTGAGACTTCAAGCTTGTGATGCACTCTGGGAAATCCGAGACACTCCTGGAGGTGCACATAGCTGGGGCCCACAATGGTGCATTCATGAGAATGAAAGGTTCATGAGGTGGAGGGGGTAGTAAGGAGTGTGGAATGGCAATGGTGGTTAGGGATTTGTTAGTGGAAGGTGCAGACTAAGCATTTCTGCACCTACAGATGTGGCTGCAGCATAGTATGATGTCTCTTGAATGCCAGGGTCAAGGATATCATGGAGTTGCAGAGCATTCTGAAGAAGTCAGGTGAAGAGCCAGAGGTTGTGGTCCATCTTGGCACAATTGACCAAGAAAGGAGAGATGATATCCTGCAAGCAGAAGTTTAGGGAATTAGAGAGGAAATTCAAAACACGACTTCAAAGGTAGTTATCTACAGGATATTAGGGACTGAGTCTGAGGAGAGTGAGACAGTGTCTGAGGAGAGTGAGACAGTGTCTGAGGAGAGTGAGACAGTGTCTGAGGGGAGTTGGGACGGTGTCTGAGGGAAGTTGGGACGGTGTCTGAGGGGGAGTTGGGACAGTGTCTGAGGGGAGTTCGGACGGTGTCTGAGGGGAGTTGGGATGGTGTCTGAGAGGGAGTTGGGACAGTGTCTGAGGGGAGTTGGGGCAGTGTCTGAGGGGTGTTGGGATGGTGTCTGAGGGGAGTTGGGGCAGTGTCTGAGGGGAGTTGGGTGTGTGTCTGGGGGAGTTGGGACGGTGTCTGAGGGGAGTTGGGGCAGTGTCTGAGGGGAGTTGGGTGTGTGTCTGGGGGAGTTGGGTGTGTGTCTGGGGGAGTTGGGTGTGTGTCTGAGGGGAGTTGGGGCAGTGTCTGGGGGAGTTGGGACAGTGTCTGAGGGGAGTTGGGGCGGTGTCAGAGGGGAGTTGGGGCAGTGTCTGAGGGGAGTTGGGATGGTGTCTGAGAGGGAGTTGGGACAGTGTCTGAGGGGAGTTGGGGCAGTGTCTGAGGGGTGTTGGGTGTGTGTCTGGGCGAGTTGGGACGGTGTCTGAGGGCAGTTGGGGCAGTGTCTGAGGGGAGTTGGGTGTGTGTCTGGGGGAGTTGGGTGTGTGTCTGAGGGGAGTTGGGGCAGTGTCTGGGGGAGTTGCGGCAGTGTGTGAGGGGAGTTGGGGCGGTGTCAGAGGGGGGTTGGGGCAGTGTCTGAGGGGAGTTGGGCCAGTGTCTGAGGGAAGTTGGGAGTGTGTCCGAGGGGGGTTGGAACAAAGTCTGAGGGGAGTTGGGACGGTGTCTGAGGGGAGTTGGGGCGGTGTCTGAGGGGAGTTGGGACGGTGTCTGAGGGGAGTTGGGTGGTGTATGAGGGCAGTTGGGGCGGTGTCTGAGGGGAGTTGAGAGTGTGTCTGAGGGGAGTGGGACAAAGTCTGAGGGGAGTTGGGTGTGTGTCTGGGGGCAAGTGAAACAGTGTCTGAGGGGAGTTGGGAGTGTGTCTGAGGGGAGTTGGGGGTGTGTCTGGGGGTGGTTGGGACAAAGTCTGAGGGGAGTTGGGAATGTGTCTGGGGGTGGTTGGGACAAAGTCTGAGGGGAGTTGGGAGTGTGTCTGAGGGGAGTTGGGGGTGTGTCTGGGGGTGGTTGGGACAAAGTCTGAGGGGAGTTGCGTGTGTGTCTGGGGGCAAGTGGAACAGTGTCTGAGGGGAGTTGGGACGGTGTCTGTGGGGAGTTGGGGCGGTGTCTGAGGGAAGTTGGGGCGGTGTCTGAGGGGAGTTAGGTATGTGTCTGAGGGGAGTTGGGACAAAGTCTGAGGGGAGTTGGGGCGGTGTCTGAGGGGAGTTGGGTCAGTGTCTGAGGGGAGTGGGGACGGTGTCTGGGGGAGTTGGGTCAGTGTCTGACGGGAGTCGGGAGTGTATCTGAGGGAAGTTGGGGCAGTGTCTGGGGGAAGTTGGGGCAGTGTCTGGGGGGAGTTGGGACGGTGTCTGGGGGGAGTTGGGACGGTGTCTGGAGTGAGTTGGGACAGTGTCCGGGGGGAGTTGGGTGTGTGTCCGGGGGGAGTTGGGTGTGTGTCCGGGGGGAGTTGGGTGTGTGTCTGGGGGGAGTTGGGACGGTGTCTGGGGGTAGTTGGGACGGTGTCTGAGGGGAGTTGGGGCAGTGTCTGGGGGGAGTTGGGACGGTGTCTGCAGGAAGTTGGGGCAGTGTCTGAGGGGAGTGGGGACGGTGTCTGGGGGAGTTGGGTCAGTGTCTGACGGGAGTCGGGAGTGTATCTGAGGGAAGTTGGGGCAGTGTCTGGGGGAAGTTGGGACGGTGTCTGGGGGGAGTTGGGACGGTGTCTGGAGTGAGTTGGGACGGTGTCTGGAGTGAGTTGGGTGTGTGTCTGGGGGTAGTTGGGACGGTGTCTGGGGGGAGTTAGGACGGTGTCTGAGGGGAGTTGGGGCAGTGTCTGGGGGAAGTTGGGTGTGTGTCTGGGGGGAGTTGAGTGTGTGTCTGGGGGGAGTTGAGTGTGTGTCTGGGGGGAGTTGGGACGGTGTCTGGGGGGAGTTGGGACGGTGTCTGAGGGGAGTTGGGGCAGTGTCTGGGGGGAGTTGGGGCAGTGTCTGGGGGGAGTTGGGTGTGTGTCTGGGGGGAGTTGAGTGTGTGTCTGGGGGGAGTTGGGACGGTGTCTGAGGGGAGTTGGGGCAGTGTCTGGGGGAAGTTGGGGCAGTGTCTGGGGGAAGTTGGGGCAGTGTCTGGGGGGAGTTGGGACGGTGTCTGGGGGGAGTTGGGACGGTGTCTGGGGGGAGTTGGGGCAGTGTCCGGGGGGAGTTGGGGCAGTGTCTGGGAGATGTTGGGTGTGTGTCTGGGGGGAGTTGAGTGTGTGTCTGGGGGGAGTTGAGTGTGTGTCTGGGGGGAGTTGGGACGGTGTCTGTGGAGTTGGGAGTGTGTCTGGGGGGAGTTGGGGCATTGTCTGAGGGGAGTTGGGTGTGTGTCTGGTGGGAGTTGGGTCAGTATCTGATGGGAGTTGGGTCAGTATCTGGTGGGAGTTGGGTCAGTGTCTGAGGGGAGTTGGGACTGTGTCTGGGGGTAGTTGGGGCGGTGTCTAAGGGTAGTTGGGGCACTACCTGAGGGGAGTTGGGGCGGTGTCTGAGGGGGAGTTGGGACGGTGTCTGAGGGAGTTTGGTGTCTGTCTGGGGGGAGTTGGGATGGTGTCTGAGGGGAGTCGGGGCAGTGTCTGATGGGAGTTGGGGCAGTGTCTGAGGGGAGTTGGGGCAGTGTCTGGTGGGAGTTGGGGCAGTGTCTGAGGGGATTCGGGGCAGTGTCTGATGGGAGTTGGGGCAGTGTCTGAGGGGAGTTGTGGCAGTGTCTGGTGGGATTTGGGTGTGTGTCTGGGGGGAGTTGGGGCAGTGTCAGGGGGTTGGTGCGGTGTCTGGGGGGAGTTGGGTGTCTGGGGGGAGTTGGGATGGTGTCTCGGGGGAGTTGTGACAGTGTCTGAGGGGAGTTGGGGCATTGTCTGAGGGGAGTTGGGTGTGTGTCTGGTGGGAGTTGGGGCAGTGTCTGGTGGGAGTTGGGTCAGAGGGGGGTTGGGACGGTGTCTGGGGGTAGTTGGGACGGTGTCTGGGGAGAGTTGGGGCGGTGTCTGAGGGGAGTTGGGATGGTGTCTGAGGGAGTTTGGTGTCTGTCTGGGGGGAGTTGGGATGGTGCCTGGGGTGTTGGGTGTGTATCTGGGGTGAGCTGGGTGTGTATCTGGGGCAAGGTTGGGTGTGTATCTGGGGCGAGTTCTGACGGTGTTTGAGGGGAGTTGGTGCGGTGTCTGAGGGGAGTTGGGGTGGTGTCTGAGGGGAGTTGGGGCAGTGTCTGAGGGGAGTTGGGGCAGTGTCTGATGGGAGTTGGGGCAGTGTCTGAGGGGAGTTGGGGCAGTGTCTGAGGGGAGTTGGGGTGGTGTCTGGGGGAGTTAGGACAGTATCTGGGGGGAGTTGGGGTGGTATCTGGGGGGAGTTGGTGCGGTGTCTGAGGGGAGTTGGGACAGTGTCTGAGGGGAGTTGGGGCGGTGTCTGAGGGGAGTTGGGGTGGTGTCTGAGGGGAGTTGGGGTGGTGTCTGAGGGGAGTTGGGGCAGTGTCTGGGGGGAGTTGGGGTGGTATCTGGGGGGAGTTGGGATGGTGTCTAGGGGGAGTTGGGACGGTGTCTGCGAGTATTTGGGGCGGTATCTGGAGGGATTTGGGGTGATGTCTGCTGGGAGTTGGGACGGTGTCTGAGGGGAGTTGGGGCAGTGTCTGAGTGGAGTTGGGTGTGTGTCTGGGGGGAGTTGGGACGGTGTCTCGGGGGAGTTGTGACAGGGGCTGAGGGGAGTTGGGTGTGTGTCTGAGGGGAGTTGGGACGTTGTCTGAGGGGAGTTGGGACAGTGTCTGAGGGGAGCTGGGACAGTATCTGAGGGGAGCTGGGATGGTGTCTGAGGGTATTTGGGGCAGTGTCTGGGGAGTTAGGGCGGTGTCTGGGGGGAGTTGGGGCGGTGTCTGGGGGGAGTTGGGGAGGTGTTGGGGCAGTGTCTGAGGGGAGTTGGGGCAGTGTCTGAGGGGAGTTGGGGCAGTGTCTGAGGGGGAGTTGGGGCAGTGTCTGAGGGGAGTTGGGGCAGTGTCTGGGAGGAGTTGGGGCAGTGTCTGAGGGGAGTTGGGGCAGTGTCTGAGGGGAGTTGGGGCAGTGTCTGAGGGGAGTTGTGGCATTGTTTGAGGGGAGTTGGAACAGTGTCTGAGGGGAGTTGGGACGGTGTCTGGGCGCAGTTGGGGCGGTGTCTTAGGGGAGTTGGGGCAGTGTCTGAGGGGAGTTGGGTGTGGGTCTGGGGGGAGTTGGGACGGTGTCTCGGGGGAATTGTGACGGGGTCTGAGGGAAGTTGGGGCGGTGTCTGGGGGGAGTTGGGGCATTGTCTGACGCGAGTTGGGTGTGTGTCTGAGGGGAGTTGGAATGGTGTCTGAGGGTATTTGGGGCAGTGTCTGGGGTAGTTGGGGCGGTGTCTGGGGTGAGTTGGGGAGGTGTCTGAGGGGAGTTGTGGCGGTGTATGAGGGGTGTTGGGGTGGTGTCTGAGAGGAGTTGGGGCAGTGTCTGATGGGAGTTGGGGCAGTGTTTGAGGGGAGTTGGCACAGTGTCTGAGGGGAGCTGGGACAGTGTCTGAGGGTATTTGTGGCAGTGTCTGGGGGTGTTGGGGCGGTGTCTGGGGGGAGTTGGCTCAGTGTCTGTGGGGAGTTGGTGCGGTGTCTGAGGGGAGTTGGGATGGTGTCTGAGGGGAGTTGGGGCAGTGTCTCGGGGGAGTTGGGGCAGTGTCTCGGGGGAGTTGGGCCAGTGTCTCGGGGGAGTTGGGGCGGTGTCTGAGGGGAGTTGGGGCAGTGTCTGGGGGGAGTTGGGGCAGTGTCTGGGGGGAGTTGGGGCAGTGTCTCGGGGGAGTTGGGCCAGTGTCTCGGGGGAGTTGGGGCGGTGTCTGAGGGGAGTTGGGGCAGTGTCTCGGGGGAGTTGGGCCAGTGTCTCGGGGGAGTTGGGCCAGTGTCTCGGGGGAGTTGGGGCGGTGTCTGAGGGGAGTTGGGGCAGTGTTTCGGGGGAGTTGGGGCAGTGTCTCGGGGGAGTTGGGGCAGTGTCTGAGGGGAGTTGGGACGGTGTCTGAGGGGAGTTGGGACGGTGTCTGAGGGGAGTTGGGGTGGTTTCTGAGGGGAGTTGTGAGTGTGTCTGAGAGGGGTTGGGACAAGGTCTGAGGGGAGTTGGGGCAGTGTCTGAGGGGGTTGGGGCAGTATCAGAGGGGAGTTGGGTGTGTGTCTGCGGGGGGTTGGGACAAGGTCTCAGGGGAGTTGGGACAGTGTCTGAGCGAGTTGGGTGTTCGTCTGGGGGAGTTGTGTTGGTGTTTGGGGGGAGTTGGGGCAATGTACGAGGGGAGTTTGGACGTTGTCTGAGTGGAGTTGGGACGGTGTCTGAGGGGAGGCGGATGTGTGTCTGGGGGGAGTTGGGTGTGTGTCTGGGGGGCAGTTGGGACGGTGTCTGGGGGGAGTTGGGGCAGTGTCTGTGGGGGGTTGGGGCAGTGTCTGTGGGGGGTTGGCACAAGGTCTGACGGGAGTTGGGGCGGTGTCTGGGGGGAGTTGGGGCAGTGTCTGGGGGGAGTTGGGGTGGTGTCTGGGGGGAGTTGGCATTGTTTTTGGGGGGAGTTGGGACGGTGTCTAGGGGGAGTTGGGACGGTGTCTGCAGGTATTTGGGGCGGTGTCTGGGGGGAGTTGGGGTGATGTCTGCTGGGAGTTGGGACGGTGTCTGAGGGGAGTTGGGGCAGTGTCTGAGGGGAGTTGGGTGTGTGTCTGGGGAGAGTTGGGATGGTGTCTCGGGGGAGTTGTGACGGGGTCTGAGGGGAGTTGGGACGTTGTCTGAGGGGAGCTGGGACGGTGTGTGAGGGTATTTGGGGCAGTGTCTGAGGGGAGTTGGGGCAGTGTCTGATGGGAGTTGGGGCAGTGTCTGGGGGAGTTGGGGCGGTGTCGGGGGGGAGTTGGGGAGGTGTCTGAGGGGAGTTGTGGCGGTGTATGAGGGGTGTTGGGGCAGAGTCTGAGGGGAGTTGGGGCAGTGTCTGAGGGGAGTTGGGGCAGTGTCTGTGGAGAGTTGGGACAGTGTGTGGGGGGAGTTGGGATAGTGTCTGAGAGGAGCTGGGACGGTGTCTGAGGGGAGTTGGGAGTGTGTCTGGGGGGAGTTGGGGCTGTGTCTGATGGGAGCTGGGAGTGAGTCTGAGGGGAGTTGGGAGTGTGTCTGGGGGGAGTTGGGGCTGTGTCTGATGGGAGCTGGGAGTGGGTCTGAGGGGAGTTGGAGCGGTGTCTGAGGGGAGTTGGGGCAGTGTCTGATGGGAGTTGGGGCAGTGTCTGATGGGAGTTGGGGCAGTGTCTGAGGGGAGTTGTGGCATTGTTTGAGGGGAGTTGGGACAGTGTCTGAGGGGAGTTGTGACGGTGTCTGGGGGTAGTTGGGACGGTGTCTGGGGGCAGTTGGCGTGGTGTCTGAGGGGAGTTGGGTGTGTGTCTGGGGGGAGTTGGGACGGTGTCTCGGGGGAATTGTGACGGGGTCTGAGGGGAGTTGGGATGGTGTCTGAGGGTATTTGGGGCAGTGTCTGGGGGAGTTGGGGCGGTGTCGGGGGGGAGTTGGGGAGGTGTCTGAGGGGAGTTGTGGCGGTGTATGAGGGGTGTTGGGGCAGTGTCTGAGGGGAGTTGGGGCAGTGTCTGTAGGGAGTTGGGCAGTGTTTGAGGGGAGTTGGGACAGTGTCTGAGGGGAGCTGGGACGGTGTCTGAGGGTATTTGTGGCAGTGTCTGGGGGAGTTGGGGCGGTGTCTGGGGGGAGTTGGGGCGGTGTCTGAGGGGTGTTTGAGCGGTGTCTGAGGGGAGCTGGGATGGTGTCTGGGGGGAGTTGGGACGGTGTGTGGGGGGAGTTGGGACAGTGTCTGAGAGGAGCTGGGACGGTGTTTGATGGGAGTTGAGAGTGTGTCTGAGGGGAGTTGGGAGTGTGTCTGGGGGGAGTTGGGACGGTGTGTGGGGGGAGTTGGGACAGTGTCTGAGGGGAGTTGTGCGGTGTCTGAGGGGAGTTGGGGTGGTGTCTGAGGGGAGTTGGAGCAGTGTCCGAGCAGAGTTGGGGCAGTGTCTGAGCGGAGTTGGGGCAGTGTCTGTGGAGAGTTGGGACAGTGTGTGGGGGGAGTTGGGATAGTGTCTGAGAGGAGCTGGGACGGTGTCTGAGGGGAGTTGGGAGTGTGTCTGGGGGGAGTTGGGGCTGTGTCTGATGGGAGCTGGGAGTGTGTCTGTGGGGAGTTGGAGCGGTGTCTGAGGGGAGTTGGGGCAGTGTCTGATGGGAGCTGGGGCAGTGTCTGATGGGAGTTGGGGCAGTGTCTGAGGGGAGTTGGGACAGTGTCTGAGGGGAGTTGTGGCATTGTTTGAGGGGAGTTGGGACAGTGTCTGAGGGGAGTTGTGGCATTGTTTAAGGGGAGTTGGGGCAGTGTCGAAGGGGAGTTGGGTGTGTGTCTGGGGGGAGTTGGGACGGTGTCTGAGGGGAGTTGTGGCGGTGTCTGAGGGGGGTTGGGACGTTGTCTGAGGGGGGTTGGGATGGTGTCTGAGGGGGGTTGGGACGGTGTCTGAGGGGAGTTGGTGATGTGTCTGAGGGGAATTGGGACAGTGTCTGAGGGCGGTTGGGACGCTGTCTGAGGGGAGTTGGGACGTTGTCTGAGGGGGGTTGGGACGGTGTCTGAGGGGGGTTGGGACGGTGTCTGAGGGGAGTTGGGACAGTGTCTGAGGGGAGTTGGGGCAGTGTCTGAGGGGAGTTGGGTGGTATCTGAGGGGAGTTGGGGTGGTATCTGAGGGGAGTTGTGCGGTGTCTGAGGGGAGTTGGGGTGGTGTCTGAGGGGAGTTGGAGCAGTGTCCGAGCAGAGTTGGGGCAGTGTCTGAGGGGAGTTGGGGCAGTGTCTGTGGAGAGTTGGGACAGTGTGTGGGGGGAGTTGGGATAGTGTCTGAGAGGAGCTGGGACGGTGTCTGAGGGGAGTTGGGAGTGTGTCTGGGGGGAGTTGGGGCTGTGTCTGATGGGAGCTGGGAGTGAGTCTGAGGGGAGTTGGGAGTGTGTCTGGGGGGAGTTGGGGCTGTGTCTGATGGGAGCTGGGAGTGGGTCTGAGGGGAGTTGGAGCGGTGTCTGAGGGGAGTTGGGGCAGTGTCTGATGGGAGTTGGGGCAGTGTCTGATGGGAGTTGGGGCAGTGTCTGAGGGGAGTTGTGGCATTGTTTGAGGGGAGTTGGGACAGTGTCTGAGGGGAGTTGTGACGGTGTCTGGGGGTAGTTGGGACGGTGTCTGGGGGCAGTTGGCGTGGTGTCTGAGGGGAGTTGGGGCAGTGTCGGAGGGGAGTTGGGTGTGTGTCTGGGGGGAGTTGGGACAGTGTCTCGGGGGAATTGTGACGGGGTCTGAGGGGAGTTGGGATGGTGTCTGAGGGTATTTGGGGCAGTGTCTGGGGGAGTTGGGGCGGTGTCGGGGGGGAGTTGGGGAGGTGTCTGAGGGGAGTTGTGGCGGTGTATGAGGGGTGTTGGGGCAGTGTCTGAGGGGAGTTGGGCAGTGTTTGAGGGGAGTTGGGACAGTGTCTGAGGGGAGCTGGGACGGTGTCTGAGGGTATTTGTGGCGGTGTCTGGGGGAGTTGGGGCGGTGTCTGGGGGGAGTTGGGGCGGTGTCTGAGGGGTGTTTGGGCGGTGTCTGAGGGGAGCTGGGATGGTGTCTGGGGGGAGTTGGGACGGTGTGTGGGGGGAGTTGGGACAGTGTCTGAGAGGAGCTGGGACGGTGTCTGATGGGAGTTGAGAGTGTGTCTGGGGGAGTTGGGACAGTGTCTGAGGGGAGTTGGGACAGTGTCTGAGGGGAGTTGGGGCTGTGTCTGAGGGGAGTTGGGGCTGTGTCTGAGGGGAGTTGGGGCTGTGTCTGATGGGAGTTGGGAGTGTGTCTGAGGGGAGTTGGGACGGTGTCTGAGGGGAGTTGGGAGTGTGTCTGGGGGGAGTTGGGACGGTGTGTGGGGGGAGTTGGGACAGTGTCTGAGGGGAGTTGTGCGGTGTCTGAGGGGAGTTGGGGTGGTGTCTGAGGGGAGTTGGAGCAGTGTCCGAGCAGAGTTGGGGCAGTGTCTGAGGGGAGTTGGGGCAGTGTCTGTGGAGAGTTGGGACAGTGTGTGGGGGGAGTTGGGATAGTGTCTGAGAGGAGCTGGGACGGTGTCTGAGGGGAGTTGGGAGTGTGTCTGGGGGGAGTTGGGGCTGTGTCTGATGGGAGCTGGGAGTGTGTCTGAGGGGAGTTGGAGCGGTGTCTGAGGGGAGTTGGGGCAGTGTCTGATGGGAGTTGGTGCGGTGTCTGAGGGGAGTTGGGATGGTGTCTGAGGGGGGTTGGGATAAGGTCTGAGGGGAGTTGGGGCGGTGTCTGAGGGGAGTTGGGGCGGTGTCTGAGGGGAGTTGGTGCAGTGCCTGAGGGGAGTTGGGGCAGTGTCTGAGGGGAGTTGTGGCGGTGTCTGAGGGGAGTTGTGGCGGTGTCTGAGGGGAGTTGTGGCGGTGTCTGAGGGGAGTTGGGGCAGTGTCTGAGGGGAGTTGTGGCGGTGTCTGAGGGGAGTTGTGGCGGTGTCTGAGGGGAGTTGTGGCGGTGTCTGAGGGGAGTTGTGGCGGTGCCTGAGGGGGGTTGGGACGGTGTCTGAGGGGAGTTGGTGATGTGTCTGAGGGGAGTTGGGACAGTGTCTGAGGGGAGTTGGGGCGGTGTCTGAGGGGAGTTGGGTGGTATCTGAGGGGAGTTGGGGTGGTATCTGAGGGGAGTTGGGGCGGTGTCTGAGGGGGGTTGGGGCAGTGTCTGAGGGGAGTTGGGTGGTATCTGAGGGGAGTTGGGACGGTGTCTGAGGGGAGTTGGGACAGTGTCTGAGGGGAGTTGGGACAGTGTCTGAGGGGAGTTGGGGCGGTGTCTGAGGGGAGTTGGGTGGTATCTGAGGGGAGTTGGGGTGGTATCTGAGGGGAGTTGGGGCGGTGTCTGAGGGGGGTTGGGGCAGTGTCTGAGGGGAGTTGGGTGGTATCTGAGGGGAGTTGGGACGGTGTCTGAGGGGAGTTGGGACAGTGTCTGAGGGGAGTTGTGGCATTGTTTAAGGGGAGTTGGGGCAGTGTCGAAGGGGAGTTGGGTGTGTGTCTGGGGGGAGTTGGGACGGTGTCTGAGGGGAGTTGGGTGGTATCTGAGGGGAGTTGTGGCAGTGTCTGAGGGGAGTTGGGGCAGTGTCTGAGGGGAGTTGTGGCATTGTTTGAGGGGAGTTGGAACAGTGTCTGAGGGGAGTTGGGACGGTGTCTGGGCGCAGTTGGGGCGGTGTCTTAGGGGAGTTGGGGCAGTGTCTGAGGGGAGTTGGGTGTGGGTCTGGGGGGAGGTGGGACGGTGTCTCGGGGGAATTGTGACGGGGTCTGAGGGAAGTTGGGGCGGTGTCTGGGGGGAGTTGGGGCATTGTCTGACGCGAGTTGGGTGTGTGTCTGAGGGGAGTTGGAATGGTGTCTGAGGGTATTTGGGGCAGTGTCTGGGGTAGTTGGGGCGGTGTCTGGGGTGAGTTGGGGAGGTGTCTGAGGGGAGTTGTGGCGGTGTATGAGGGGTGTTGGGGTGGTGTCTGAGAGGAGTTGGGGCAGTGACTGATGGGAGTTGGGGCAGTGTTTGAGGGGAGTTGGCACAGTGTCTGAGGGGAGCTGGGACAGTGTCTGAGGGTATTTGTGGCAGTGTCTGGGGGTGTTGGGGCGGTGTCTGGAGGGAGTTGGGGCAGTGTCTGTGGGGAGTTGGTGCGGTGTCTGAGGGGAGTTGAGATGGTGTCTGAGGGGAGTTGGGGCAGTGTCTCGGGGGAGTTGGGGCAGTGTCTCGGGGGAGTTGGGCCAGTGTCTCGGGGGAGTTGGGGCAGTGTCTCGGGGGAGTTGGGGCGGTGTCTGAGGGGAGTTGGGATGGTGTCTGAGGGGAGTTGGGGCAGTGTCTCGGGGGAGTTGGGGCAGTGTCTCGGGGGAGTTGGGCCAGTGTCTCGGGGGAGTTGGGGCGGTGTCTGAGGGGAGTTGGGGCAGTGTCTGGGGGGAGTTGGGGCAGTGTCTGGGGGGAGTTGGGGCAGTGTCTCGGGGGAGTTGGGCCAGTGTCTCGGGGGAGTTGGGGCGGTGTCTGAGGGGAGTTGGGGCAGTGTCTCGGGGGAGTTGGGGCAGTGTCTCGGGGGAGTTGGGCCAGTGTCTCGGGGGAGTTGGGGCGGTGTCTGAGGGGAGTTGGGGCAGTGTTTCGGGGGAGTTGGGGCAGTGTCTCGGGGGAGTTGGGGCAGTGTCTGAGGGGAGTTGGGACGGTGTCTGAGGGGAGTTGGGACGGTGTCTGAGGGGAGTTGGGGTGGTTTCTGAGGGGAGTTGTGAGTGTGTCTGAGAGGGGTTGGGACAAGGTCTGAGGGGAGTTGGGGCAGTGTCTGAGGGGGTTGGGGCAGTATCAGAGGGGAGTTGGGTGTGTGTCTGCGGGGGGTTGGGACAAGGTCTCAGGGGAGTTGGGACAGTGTCTGAGGGGGTTGGGGCAGTATCAGAGGGGAGTTGGGTGTGTGTCTGCGGGGGGTTGGGACAAGGTCTCAGGGGAGTTGGGACAGTGTCTGTGCGAGTTGGGTGTTCGTCTGGGGGAGTTGTGTTGGTGTTTGGGGGGAGTTGGGGCAATGTACGAGGGGAGTTTGGACGTTGTCTGAGTGGAGTTGGGACGGTGTCTGAGGGGAGGCGGATGTGTGTCTGGGGGTAGTTGGGTGTGTGTCTGGGGGGCAGTTGGGACGGTGTCTGGGGGGAGTTGGGGCAGTGTCTGTGGGGGGTTGGGGCAGTGTCTGTGGGGGGTTGGCACAAGGTCTGACGGGAGTTGGGGCGGTGTCTGGGGGGAGTTGGGGCAGTGTCTGGGGGGAGTTGGGGTGGTGTCTGGGGGGAGTTGGCATGGTGTCTGGGGGGAGTTGGGACGGTGTCTAGGGGGAGTTGGGACGGTGTCTGCAGGTATTTGGGGCGGTGTCTGGGGGGAGTTGGGGTGATGTCTGCTGGGAGTTGGGACGGTGTCTGAGGGGAGTTGGGACGGTGTCTGAGGGGAGTTGGGGCAGTGTCTGAGGGGAGTTGGGTGTGTGTCTGGGGAGAGTTGGGATGGTGTCTCGGGGGAGTTGTGACGGGGTCTGAGGGGAGTTGGGACGTTGTCTGAGGGGAGCTGGGACGGTGTGTGAGGGTATTTGGGGCAGTGTCTGAGGGGAGTTGGGGCAGTGTCTGATGGGAGTTGGGGCAGTGTCTGATGGGAGTTGGGGCAGTGTCTGGGGGAGTTGGGGCGGTGTCGGGGGGGAGTTGGGGAGGTGTCTGAGGGGAGTTGTGGCGGTGTATGAGGGGTGTTGGGGCAGAGTCTGAGGGGAGTTGGGGCAGTGTCTGAGGGGAGTTGGGGCAGTGTCTGTGGAGAGTTGGGACAGTGTGTGGGGGGAGTTGGGATAGTGTCTGAGAGGAGCTGGGACGGTGTCTGAGGGGAGTTGGGAGTGTGTCTGGGGGGAGTTGGGGCTGTGTCTGATGGGAGCTGGGAGTGAGTCTGAGGGGAGTTGGGAGTGTGTCTGGGGGGAGTTGGGGCTGTGTCTGATGGGAGCTGGGAGTGGGTCTGAGGGGAGTTGGAGCGGTGTCTGAGGGGAGTTGGGGCAGTGTCTGATGGGAGTTGGGGCAGTGTCTGTGGGGGGTTGGCACAAGGTCTGACGGGAGTTGGGGCGGTGTCTGGGGGGAGTTGGGGCAGTGTCTGGGGGGAGTTGGGGTGGTGTCTGGGGGGAGTTGGCATGGTGTCTGGGGGGAGTTGGCACGGTGTCTGGGGGGAGTTGGGACGGTGTCTAGGGGGAGTTGGGACGGTGTCTGCAGGTATTTGGGGCGGTGTCTGGGGGGAGTTGGGGTGATGTCTGCTGGGAGTTGGGACGGTGTCTGAGGGGAGTTGGGTGTGTGTCTGGGGAGAGTTGGGATGGTGTCTCGGGGGAGTTGTGACGGGGCCTGAGGGGAGTTGGGACGTTGTCTGAGGGGAGCTGGGACGGTGTGTGAGGGTATTTGGGGCAGTGTCTGAGGGGAGTTGGAGCAGTGTCTGATGGGAGTTGGGGCAGTGTCTGATGGGAGTTGGGGCAGTGTCTGGGGGAGTTGGGGCGGTGTCGGGGGGGAGTTGGGGAGGTGTCTGAGGGGAGTTGTGGCGGTGTATGAGGGGTGTTGGGGCAGAGTCTGAGGGGAGTTGGGGCAGTGTCTGAGGGGAGTTGGAGCAGTGTCCGAGCAGAGTTGGGGCAGTGTCTGAGGGGAGTTGGGGCAGTGTCTGTGGAGAGTTGGGACAGTGTGTGGGGGGAGTTGGGATAGTGTCTGAGAGGAGCTGGGACGGTGTCTGAGGGGAGTTGGGAGTGTGTCTGGGGGGAGTTGGGGCTGTGTCTGATGGGAGCTGGGAGTGAGTCTGAGGGGAGTTGGGAGTGTGTCTGGGGGGAGTTGGGGCTGTGTCTGATGGGAGCTGGGAGTGGGTCTGAGGGGAGTTGGAGCGGTGTCTGAGGGGAGTTGGGGCAGTGTCTGATGGGAGTTGGGGCAGTGTCTGATGGGAGTTGGGGCAGTGTCTGAGGGGAGTTGTGGCATTGTTTGAGGGGAGTTGGGACAGTGTCTGAGGGGAGTTGTGACGGTGTCTGGGGGTAGTTGGGACGGTGTCTGGGGGCAGTTGGCGTGGTGTCTGAGGGGAGTTGGGGCAGTGTCGGAGGGGAGTTGGGTGTGTGTCTGGGGGGAGTTGGGACGGTGTCTCGGGGGAATTGTGACGGGGTCTGAGGGGAGTTGGGATGGTGTCTGAGGGTATTTGGGGCAGTGTCTGGGGGAGTTGGGGCGGTGTCGGGGGGGAGTTGGGGAGGTGTCTGAGGGGAGTTGTGGCGGTGTATGAGGGGTGTTGGGGCAGTGTCTGAGGGGAGTTGGGGCAGTGTCTGTAGGGAGTTGGGGCAGTGTTTGAGGGGAGTTGGGACAGTGTCTGAGGGGAGCTGGGACGGTGTCTGAGGGTATTTGTGGCAGTGTCTGGGGGAGTTGGGGCGGTGTCTGGGGGGAGTTGGGGCGGTGTCTGAGGGGTGTTTGAGCGGTGTCTGAGGGGAGCTGGGATGGTGTCTGGGGGGAGTTGGGACGGTGTGTGGGGGGAGTTGGGACAGTGTCTGAGAGGAGCTGGGACGGTGTCTGATGGGAGTTGAGAGTGTGTCTGGGGGAGTTGGGACAGTGTCTGAGGGGAGTTGGGAGTGTGTCTGAGGGGAGTTGGGGCTGTGTCTGAGGGGAGTTGGGAGTGTGTCTGAGGGGAGTTGGGAGTGTGTCTGGGGGGAGTTGGGACGGTGTGTGGGGGGAGTTGGGACAGTGTCTGAGGGGAGTTGTGCGGTGTCTGAGGGGAGTTGGGGCAGTGTCTGAGGGGAGTTGTGGCATTGTTTGAGGGGAGTTGGGACAGTGTCTGAGGGGAGTTGTGACGGTGTCTGGGGGTAGTTGGGACGGTGTCTGGGGGCAGTTGGCGTGGTGTCTGAGGGGAGTTGGGGCAGTGTCGGAGGGGAGTTGGGTGTGTGTCTGGGGGGAGTTGGGACAGTGTCTCGGGGGAATTGTGACGGGGTCTGAGGGGAGTTGGGATGGTGTCTGAGGGTATTTGGGGCAGTGTCTGGGGGAGTTGGGGCGGTGTCGGGGGGGAGTTGGGGAGGTGTCTGAGGGGAGTTGGAGCAGTGTCCGAGCAGAGTTGGGGCAGTGTCTGAGCGGAGTTGGGGCAGTGTCTGTGGAGAGTTGGGACAGTGTGTGGGGGGAGTTGGGATAGTGTCTGAGAGGAGCTGGGACGGTGTCTGAGGGGAGTTGGGAGTGTGTCTGGGGGGAGTTGGGGCTGTGTCTGATGGGAGCTGGGAGTGTGTCTGTGGGGAGTTGGAGCGGTGTCTGAGGGGAGTTGGGGCAGTGTCTGATGGGAGCTGGGGCAGTGTCTGATGGGAGTTGGGGCAGTGTCTGAGGGGAGTTGGGACAGTGTCTGAGGGGAGTTGTGGCATTGTTTGAGGGGAGTTGGGACAGTGTCTGAGGGGAGTTGTGGCATTGTTTAAGGGGAGTTGGGGCAGTGTCGAAGGGGAGTTGGGTGTGTGTCTGGGGGGAGTTGGGACGGTGTCTGAGGGGAGTTGTGGCGGTGTCTGAGGGGGGTTGGGACGTTGTCTGAGGGGGGTTGGGATGGTGTCTGAGGGGGGTTGGGACGGTGTCTGAGGGGAGTTGGTGATGTGTCTGAGGGGAATTGGGACAGTGTCTGAGGGCGGTTGTGACGCTGTCTGAGGGGAGTTGGGACGTTGTCTGAGGGGGGTTGGGACGGTGTCTGAGGGGGGTTGGGACGGTGTCTGAGGGGAGTTGGGACAGTGTCTGAGGGGAGTTGGGGCAGTGTCTGAGGGGAGTTGGGTGGTATCTGAGGGGAGTTGGGGTGGTATCTGAGGGGAGTTGTGCGGTGTCTGAGGGGAGTTGGGGTGGTGTCTGAGGGGAGTTGGAGCAGTGTCCGAGCAGAGTTGGGGCAGTGTCTGAGGGGAGTTGGGGCAGTGTCTGTGGAGAGTTGGGACAGTGTGTGGGGGGAGTTGGGATAGTGTCTGAGAGGAGCTGGGACGGTGTCTGAGGGGAGTTGGGAGTGTGTCTGGGGGGAGTTGGGGCTGTGTCTGATGGGAGCTGGGAGTGAGTCTGAGGGGAGTTGGGAGTGTGTCTGGGGGGAGTTGGGGCTGTGTCTGATGGGAGCTGGGAGTGGGTCTGAGGGGAGTTGGAGCGGTGTCTGAGGGGAGTTGGGGCAGTGTCTGATGGGAGTTGGGGCAGTGTCTGATGGGAGTTGGGGCAGTGTCTGAGGGGAGTTGTGGCATTGTTTGAGGGGAGTTGGGACAGTGTCTGAGGGGAGTTGTGACGGTGTCTGGGGGTAGTTGGGACGGTGTCTGGGGGCAGTTGGCGTGGTGTCTGAGGGGAGTTGGGGCAGTGTCGGAGGGGAGTTGGGTGTGTGTCTGGGGGGAGTTGGGACAGTGTCTCGGGGGAATTGTGACGGGGTCTGAGGGGAGTTGGGATGGTGTCTGAGGGTATTTGGGGCAGTGTCTGGGGGAGTTGGGGCGGTGTCGGGGGGGAGTTGGGGAGGTGTCTGAGGGGAGTTGTGGCGGTGTATGAGGGGTGTTGGGGCAGTGTCTGAGGGGAGTTGGGCAGTGTTTGAGGGGAGTTGGGACAGTGTCTGAGGGGAGCTGGGACGGTGTCTGAGGGTATTTGTGGCGGTGTCTGGGGGAGTTGGGGCGGTGTCTGGGGGGAGTTGGGGCGGTGTCTGAGGGGTGTTTGGGCGGTGTCTGAGGGGAGCTGGGATGGTGTCTGGGGGGAGTTGGGACGGTGTGTGGGGGGAGTTGGGACAGTGTCTGAGAGGAGCTGGGACGGTGTCTGATGGGAGTTGAGAGTGTGTCTGGGGGAGTTGGGACAGTGTCTGAGGGGAGTTGGGACAGTGTCTGAGGGGAGTTGGGGCTGTGTCTGAGGGGAGTTGGGGCTGTGTCTGAGGGGAGTTGGGGCTGTGTCTGATGGGAGTTGGGAGTGTGTCTGAGGGGAGTTGGGACGGTGTCTGAGGGGAGTTGGGAGTGTGTCTGGGGGGAGTTGGGACGGTGTGTGGGGGGAGTTGGGACAGTGTCTGAGGGGAGTTGTGCGGTGTCTGAGGGGAGTTGGGGTGGTGTCTGAGGGGAGTTGGAGCAGTGTCCGAGCAGAGTTGGGGCAGTGTCTGAGGGGAGTTGGGGCAGTGTCTGTGGAGAGTTGGGACAGTGTGTGGGGGGAGTTGGGATAGTGTCTGAGAGGAGCTGGGACGGTGTCTGAGGGGAGTTGGGAGTGTGTCTGGGGGGAGTTGGGGCTGTGTCTGATGGGAGCTGGGAGTGTGTCTGAGGGGAGTTGGAGCGGTGTCTGAGGGGAGTTGGGGCAGTGTCTGATGGGAGTTGGTGCGGTGTCTGAGGGGAGTTGGGGTGGTGTCTGAGGGGGGTTGGGATAAGGTCTGAGGGGAGTTGGGGCGGTGTCTGAGGGGAGTTGGGGCAGTGTCTGAGGGGAGTTGGAGCAGTGCCTGAGGGGAGTTGGGGCAGTGTCTGAGGGGAGTTGTGGCGGTGTCTGAGGGGAGTTGTGGCGGTGTCTGAGGGGAGTTGTGGCGGTGTCTGAGGGGAGTTGGGGCAGTGTCTGAGGGGAGTTGTGGCGATGTCTGAGGGGAGTTGTGGCGGTGTCTGAGGGGAGTTGTGGCGGTGTCTGAGGGGAGTTGTGGCGGTGTCTGAGGGGAGTTGTGGCGGTGCCTGAGGGGGGTTGGGACGGTGTCTGAGGGGAGTTGGTGATGTGTCTGAGGGGAGTTGGGACGTTGTCTGAGGGGGGTTGGGACGGTGTCTGAGGGGAGTTGGGACAGTGTCTGAGGGAGTTGGGGCGGTGTCTGAGGGGAGTTGGGTGGTATCTGAGGGGAGTTGGGGTGGTATCTGAGGGGAGTTGGGGCGGTGTCTGAGGGGGGTTGGGGCAGTGTCTGAGGGGAGTTGGGTGGTATCTGAGGGGAGTTGGGACGGTGTCTGAGGGGAGTTGGGACAGTGTCTGAGGGGAGTTGGGACAGTGTCTGAGGGGAGTTGGGGCGGTGTCTGAGGGGAGTTGGGTGGTATCTGAGGGGAGTTGGGGTGGTATCTGAGGGGAGTTGGGGCGGTGTCTGAGGGGGGTTGGGGCAGTGTCTGAGGGGAGTTGGGTGGTATCTGAGGGGAGTTGGGACGGTGTCTGAGGGGAGTTGGGACAGTGTCTGAGGGGAGTTGGGACAGTGTCTGAGGGGAGTTGTGGCATTGTTTAAGGGGAGTTGGGGCAGTGTCGAAGGGGAGTTGGGTGTGTGTCTGGGGGGAGTTGGGACGGTGTCTGAGGGGAGTTGTGGCGGTGTCTGAGGGGGGTTGGGACGTTGTCTGAGGGGGGTTGGGATGGTGTCTGAGGGGGGTTGGGACGGTGTCTGAGGGGAGTTGGTGATGTGTCTGAGGGGAATTGGGACAGTGTCTGAGGGCGGTTGGGACGCTGTCTGAGGGGAGTTGGGACGTTGTCTGAGGGGGGTTGGGACGGTGTCTGAGGGGGGTTGGGACGGTGTCTGAGGGGAGTTGGGACAGTGTCTGAGGGGAGTTGGGGCGGTGTCTGAGGGGAGTTGGGTGGTATCTGAGGGGAGTTGGGGTGGTATCTGAGGGGAGTTGTGCGGTGTCTGAGGGGAGTTGGGGTGGTGTCTGAGGGGAGTTGGAGCAGTGTCCGAGCAGAGTTGGGGCAGTGTCTGAGGGGAGTTGGGGCAGTGTCTGTGGAGAGTTGGGACAGTGTGTGGGGGGAGTTGGGATAGTGTCTGAGAGGAGCTGGGACGGTGTCTGAGGGGAGTTGGGAGTGTGTCTGGGGGGAGTTGGGGCTGTGTCTGATGGGAGCTGGGAGTGAGTCTGAGGGGAGTTGGGAGTGTGTCTGGGGGGAGTTGGGGCTGTGTCTGATGGGAGCTGGGAGTGGGTCTGAGGGGAGTTGGAGCGGTGTCTGAGGGGAGTTGGGGCAGTGTCTGATGGGAGTTGGGGCAGTGTCTGATGGGAGTTGGGGCAGTGTCTGAGGGGAGTTGTGGCATTGTTTGAGGGGAGTTGGGACAGTGTCTGAGGGGAGTTGTGACGGTGTCTGGGGGTAGTTGGGACGGTGTCTGGGGGCAGTTGGCGTGGTGTCTGAGGGGAGTTGGGGCAGTGTCGGAGGGGAGTTGGGTGTGTGTCTGGGGGGAGTTGGGACGGTGTCTCGGGGGAATTGTGACGGGGTCTGAGGGGAGTTGGGATGGTGTCTGAGGGTATTTGGGGCAGTGTCTGGGGGAGTTGGGGCGGTGTCGGGGGGGGGGTGGGGAGGTGTCTGAGGGGAGTTGTGGCGGTGTATGAGGGGTGTTGGGGCAGTGTCTGAGGGGAGTTGGGGCAGTGTCTGTAGGGAGTTGGGCAGTGTTTGAGGGGAGTTGGGACAGTGTCTGAGGGGAGCTGGGACGGTGTCTGAGGGTATTTGTGGCAGTGTCTGGGGGAGTTGGGGCGGTGTCAGGGGGGAGTTGGGGCGGTGTCTGAGGGGTGTTTGGGCGGTGTCTGAGGGGAGCTGGGATGGTGTCTGGGGGGAGTTGGGACGGTGTGTGGGGGGAGTTGGGACAGTGTCTGAGAGAAGCTGGGACGGTGTCTGATGGGAGTTGAGAGTGTGTCTGGGGGAGTTGGGACAGTGTCTGAGGGGAGTTGGGACAGTTTCTGAGGGGAGTTGGGAGTGTGTCTGAGGGGAGTTGGGGCTGTGTCTGATGGGAGTTGGGAGTGTGTCTGAGGGGAGTTGGGACGGTGTCTGAGGGGAGTTGGGAGTGTGTCTGGGGGGAGTTGGGACGGTGTGTGGGGGGAGTTGGGACAGTGTCTGAGGGGAGTTGTGCGGTGTCTGAGGGGAGTTGGGGTGGTGTCTGAGGGGAGTTGGAGCAGTGTCCGAGCAGAGTTGGGGCAGTGTCTGAGGGGAGTTGGGGCAGTGTCTGTGGAGAGTTGGGACAGTGTGTGGGGGGAGTTGGGATAGTGTCTGAGAGGAGCTGGGACGGTGTCTGAGGGGAGTTGGGAGTGTGTCTGGGGGGAGTTGGGGCTGTGTCTGATGGGAGCTGGGAGTGTGTCTGAGGGGAGTTGGAGCGGTGTCTGAGGGGAGTTGGGGCAGTGTCTGATGGGAGTTGGTGCGGTGTCTGAGGGGAGTTGGTGCGGTGTCTGAGGGGGGTTGGGATAAAGTCTGAGGGGAGTTGGGGCGGTGTCTGAGGGGAGTTGGGGCAGTGTCTGAGGGGAGTTGGAGCAGTGCCTGAGGGGAGTTGGGGCAGTGTCTGAGGGGAGTTGTGGCGGTGTCTGAGGGGAGTTGTGGCGGTGTCTGAGGGGAGTTGTGGCGGTGTCTGAGGGGAGTTGGGGCAGTGTCTGAGGGGAGTTGTGGCGGTGTCTGAGGGGAGTTGTGGCGGTGTCTGAGGGGAGTTGTGGCGGTGTCTGAGGGGAGTTGTGGCGGTGTCTGAGGGGGGTTGGGACGGTGTCTGAGGGGAGTTGGTGATGTGTCTGAGGGGAGTTGGGACAGTGTCTGAGGGCGGTTGGGACGCTGTCTGAGGGGAGTTGGGACGTTGTCTGAGGGGGGTTGGGACGGTGTCTGAGGGGAGTTGGGACAGTGTCTGAGGGGAGTTGGGGCGGTGTCTGAGGGGAGTTGGGTGGTATCTGAGGGGAGTTGGGTGGTATCTGAGGGGAGTTGGGGCGGTGTCTGAGGGGAGTTGGGGCAGTATCTGAGGGGAGTTGGGACAGTGTCTGAGGGGAGTTGGGACGGTGTCTGAGGGGAGTTGGGGCAGTGTCTGAGGGGAGTTGGGTGGTATCTGAGGGGAGTTGGGACGGTGTCTGAGGGGAGTTGGGACAGTGTCTGAGGGGAGTTGGGACGGTGTCTGAGGGGAGTTGGGACAGTGTCTGAGGGGAGTTGGGACAGTGTCTGAGGGCGGTTGGGACGGTGTCTGAGGGGAGTTGGAACGTTGTCTGAGGGGGGTTGGGACGTTGTCTGAGTGGGGTTGGGACAGTGTGTGAGGGGAGTTGGGACGGTGTCTGATGGAGGTTGGGACAGTGTCTGTGGGCGTTGGGATCTGTACAAGTTGGGCGGGTTACATCTGAACTGGAAAGACACCAACATTCTCGTGCGGAAGTTTTCTAATGCTGCTGGGCTGGGTTTAAAGTAAATTGGCAAAGTTTGGGATCCTTACAAGTAGTTTCAAGAGGAGAGAGATCAGATGGAATTTGAAGTTAAAACACGAGTGAATCAGTTTGAAAGGCACAGCAAACATAAACTTTAGTTAATAAGGCGAAATGGAGTATATTTTAATGAAAGAATCCTGAGGAATGATAGATGAATCATGTACACAGATAGGCACATGTGAGTAATGATATCATAGTGATGACTGAAAGGTATCCAGAATTGGGAACTCAACATTCCTGGTTCACTTTTAACAGAGATAGAGTCATAGAGAAGTCCAGCATGGAAACAGACCCTTCGGTCCAACCTGTCCATGCCGACCAGATATCCCAACCCAATCTCGTCCCACCTGCCAGCACCCAACCCATATCCCTCCAAACCCTTCCTATTCATATACCCATCCAGATGCCTCTTAAATGTTGCAATTGTACCAGCCTCCACCACTTCCTCTGGCAGCTCATTCCATACATATACCATCCTCTGCGTGAAAAATTTGCCTCTTAGTTCTCTTTTATATCTTCCCCCTCTCACCCTAAACCTATGACCTCTAGTTCTGGAGTCCCCGACCCCATGGAAAAGACTTTGTCTATTTATCCTATCCGTGCCTCTCATAATTTTGTAAACCTCTATAAGGTCACCCCTCAGCCTCCGACGCTCCAGGGAAAAAGCCCCAGCCTGTTCAGCCTCTCCCTATAGCTCAAATCCTCCAACCCTGGCAACATCCTTATAAATCTTTTCTGAACCCTTTCAAGTTTCACACCATCTTTCCAATAGGAAGGAGACCAGAGTTGCATGCAATATTTTATCGGTAGCCTAACCAATGTCCTACACAGCCGCAACATGACCTCCCAACTCCTGTACTCGATACTCTGACCAATAAAGGAAAGCATACCAAACGCCGCCTTCACTATCCTACCTACCTGCGACTCCACTTTCAAGGAGCTATGAACCTGCACTCCAAGGTCTCTTTGTTCAGCAACACTCCCTAGGACCTTACCTGCTAAGATTTGCTTTCCCAAAATGCAGCACCTCACATTTATTTGAATTAAACTCCATCTGTCACTTTTCAGCCCATTGGCCCATCTGGTCCAGATCCTGTTGTAATCTGAGGTAACCCTCTTCGCTGTCCACTACACCTCCAATTTTGGTGTCATCTGCAAACTTACGAACTGTACCTCTTATGCTCGCATCCAAATCATTTATGTAAATGACAAAAGGTAGAGGGCCCAGCACCGATCCTTGTGGCACTCCACTGGTCACAGGCCTTCAGTCTGAAAAACAACCCTCCACCACCACCCTCTGTCTTCTACCTTTGAGCCAGTTCTGTATTCACATGGCCAGCTCTCCCTGTATTCCGTGAGACATCCTTGATCCTGGCACCAGGGAGACAACACACCATTCTGCTTTTTCTCTGCTGGCCACAGAAACGTCTG
Organism: Chiloscyllium plagiosum; assembly: GCF_037043375.1. NCBI lineage: Eukaryota > Metazoa > Chordata > Chondrichthyes > Orectolobiformes > Hemiscylliidae > Chiloscyllium > Chiloscyllium plagiosum. Next base: position 31,238,867 of record NW_028270180.1, read on the forward strand.
TCTGTACCTCTGACTACAGAATCCCCTAACACAATTGATCTCTTGGAAGCCGACGTACCCCTCGTTGCAGTAGAGCCAGTCTCAATACCAGAAACTTGGCTGTTCGTGCTACATTCCCCTGAGAATCCATCACCCCCTACATTTTCCAAAACAGCATACCTGCTTGAAATGGGTATATCCACAAAAGACTCCTGCACTAGCTGTCTACCTCTCTTACCCTTCCTGGAGTTAACCCATCTATGTGACTGTATCTGAGACTTTCCCCCCCCCTTCCTATAACTGCCATCCATCACATACTGTTGCTGTTGCAAATTCCTCATCGCTTCTATCTGCCTCTCCAACCGATTCACTTCATCTGATAAGATTCGCATCCAACAGCATTTATGGCAGATATAATCCGCAGTAACCCTTAAACTCTCTTTAAACTCCCACATCTGACAAGAAGTACATATCACTGCAAAGGCCATTTTTGCTCCTTCACAATCTACAGACCCAGAAAATAACACGTCTTATTCCTCTACAAACACTGCCCCAGGTTAAATTAATAGCTATGTCTTACATTTTAAGTTTAATCAAGAGACTTATCTCCAAAAACATATAATCAAGAAAGAATCCACTATACTCACTACTGCAGCCTTTCTCATAGAACATATAACATAGAACAATACAGCACAGAACAGGCCCTTCGGTCCACGATGTTGTGCCAAACATTTGTCCTAGCTTAAGCACCCATCCATGTACCTATCCAATTGCCGCTTAAAGGTCACCAAAGATTCTGACTCTACCACTCCCACAGGCAGCGCATTCCATGCCCCACCACTCTCTGGGTAAAGAACCCACCCCTGACATCCCCCCTATACCTTCCACCCTTCACCTTAAATTTATGTCCCCTTGTCTGTACCCGGGGAAAAGGTTTCTGACTGTCTACTCTATCTATTCCTCTGATCATCTTATAAACCTCTATCAAGTCACCCCTCATCCTTCGCCGTTCCAACGAGAAAAGGCCTAGCACTCTCAACCTATCCTCGTACGACCTATTCTCCATTCCAGGCAACATCCTGGTAAATCTTCTCTGCACCCTCTCCAAAGTTTCCACATCTTTCCTAAAGTGAGGCGACCAGAACTGCACACAGTACTCCAAATGTGGCCTAACCAAAGTCCTGTACAGTTGCAACATCACTTCACGACTCTTGAATTCAATCCCCCTGCTAATGAACGCTAATACACCATAGGCCTTCTTACAAGCTCTATCCACCTGAGTGGCAACTTTCAAAGATCTATGAACATAGACCCCAAGATCCCTCTCCTCCTCCACCTCACTAAGAACCCTACCGTTAACCCTGTATTCCGCATTCTTATTTGTCCTTCCAAAATGGACAACCTCACACTTGGCAGGGTTGAACTCCATCTGCCACTCCTCAGCCCAGCTCTGCATCATATCTAAGTCCCTTTGCAGCTGACAACAGCCCTCCTCACTATCCACAACTCCACCAATCTTCGTATCATCTGTAAATTTACCCACCCTTCGACTCCCTCATCCAAGTCATTAATAAAAATTACGAACAGCAGAGGACCCAGAACTGATCCCTGCGGAACTCCACTTGTAACTGGGCTCCAGGCTGAATATTTACCATCTACCACCACTCTCTGACTTCGATCGGTTAGCCAGTTTTCTATCCAATTGGCCAAATTTCCCTCTATCCCATGCCTCCTGACTTTCCGCATAAGCCTACCATGGGGAACCTTATCAAATGTCTTACTAAAATCCATGTACACTGCATCCACTGCTCTACCCTCATTCATATGCTTGGTTACCTCCTCAAAGAATTCAATAAGACTTGTAAGGCAAGACCTACCCTTCACAAATCCGTGCTGGCTGTCCCTAATCAAGCAGTGTCTTTCCAGATACTCATAAATCCTGTCCCTCAGTACCCTTTCCATTACTTTACCTACCATCGAAGTAAGACTAACTAGCCTGTAATTCCCGGGGTTATTCCCTATTCCCTTTTTTGAACAGGGGCCCAACATTCGCCACTCTCCAGTCCCCTGGTACCACCCCCGTTGACAGTGAAGATGAAAAGATCATTGCCAACGGTACTTCAATTTCCTCTCTTGCTTCCCACATAATCCTAGGATATATCCCATCAGGCCCGGGGGTCTTGTCTACCCTCAAGTTGTTCAAAATGTCCAACACATCTTCCTTCCTAACAAGTATCTCCTCTAGCTTACCAGTCCGTTTCACACTCTCCTCTTCAACAATACGGTCCCTCTCATTCGTAAATACTGAAGAAAAGTACTCATTCAAGACCTCTCCTATCTCTTCCGACTCAATACACAGTCTCCCACTACTGTCCTTGATTGGACCTACCCTCGTTCTCGTCATTCTCATGTTTCTCACATACGCATAAAATGCCTTTGGGTTATCCTTGATCCTATCCGCCAAAGATTTTTCAGGCCCTCTCTTAGCTCTCCTAATCCCTTTCTTCAGCTCCCTTCTGGCTATCCTGTATCCCTCCAACGCTCTGTCTAAACCCTGTTTCCTCAACCTTATGTAAGCCTCCTTCTTCCTCTTTACAAGACATTCAACCTCCCTCGTCAACCAAGGTTCCCTCACACGACCATTTCTTTCCTGCCTGACAGGTACATACATATCAAGGACACGTCGTATCTGTTCCTTGAAAAAGTTCCACATTTCCACAACATCCTTCCCTGACAGCCTATGCTCCCAACTTATGCTCCTCAGATCCTGTCTTACAGCATCGTAATTACCCTTCCCCCAATTGTAAAACCTACCCTGTTGCACGCACTTATCTGTCTCCATAACCAAGGTGAAAGTCACAGAATTGTGGTCACCATCACCAAAATGTTCACCCACTAACAAGCCCATCACTTGTCCCGGTTCATTACCGAGTACCAAATCCAAAATGGCCTCCCCTCTGGTCTGACAATCTACATACTGAGTTAGAAAAGCTTCCTGGACACACTGCTCAAACACCGCCCCATCCAATCTACTTGATCTAAAGAGCTTCCAATCAATATTTGGGAAGTTGAAATCGCCCATGACTACTACCCTGTGGCTTCTGCACCTTTCCAAAATCTGTTTCCCAATCTGTTTCTGCTGCTATTGGGGGGCCTATAGTAAACACCCAACAAGGTGACTGCACCTTTCCTATTTCTGACTTCAGCCCATACTACCTCCAAAGGCAGATCCCCCTCGAACTGCCTTTCTGCAGCCGTTATACCATTTCTAATTAGCAACGCCACCCCCCCCTCCTTTTTTACCACCCTCCCTAATCCTACTGAAACATCTGTAACCAGGAACCTCCAACAACCATTCCTGTCCCTCTTCTATCCACGTTTCCGTGATGGCCACAACATCGTAGTCCCAGGTACCGATCCACGCCTTAAGTTCACCCACCTTATTTCTGATACTCCTTGCGTTGAAGTATACGCACTTGAACCCATCTCTGTGTCCGCAAGTATTCCCTGTCAGTGCTACCTTCTTCACAGCCTCCCTACATTCTTGGACATCCTGACAAACAGCTAGCCTACTTGCTGGACTGCAAGTCCGGATCCCATCCCCCTGCCAAATTAGTTTAAACCCCCCCGAAGAGTGCTAGCAAACCTACCCCCCAGGATATTGGTGCCCTTCTGGTTCAGGTGCAGACTTAAAACAACAATTAACTTATCTGACTCTGTGCTGTGAACTTCGCCCAAGAGTTCCTCCAAGATTAGTTGTGAATTTCACAGTTTGTTAATTTTCCCAGTTGCACTCCGATGTCCAGCGATACACGAATTCAAACAGCAAAGGCGGTAACTGTGTAGGTTTTCTCTCTCTCTCTCTCTCTCTCTCTCTCTCTCCTGCACTGTCCTCACCATGTGCTTCCTTCTTTGGATAAAGATTGGAAGCAGCAAATCTGATCAATTTTTTCTTCCTTAAATGAGAATGTTTCTTTTTTATTGCTTCATGGAATCTTCCTTGATAAGATTCACATTCATTGCCTGTCCCTAACTGCACTGGAGAAGGTGATGGTGAACTGCTTTCTGGAAGCACTGCAGAGCACATGGTATAAGGACACCTCCAGTGCTAAATGGGAGGGAGATCCCGGACTTTTACTTGTGACATGGAAGGGCAGGTAATAAAGTTCTCAGTCAGGGTGCTGTGTGATTTGGTGGGGAGCTTGCAAGTATGGACCATTTTTGACCCATATCATCCGTATAACCAGCCAATCTGTTAACCTCAAATGTAGTAGGAGCCTTGCAATTCTTGTGAGGCTCAGCAACCCACGGGATTATTAGATTAGATTAGATTACTTAGTGTGGAAACAGGCCCTTCGGCCCAACAAGTCCACCCAGACCCATTCTCCTACATTCACCCTTTCACCTAACACTATGGGCAATTTAGCATGGCCAATTCACCTAACTTGCACATTTTTGGATTGTGGGAGGAAACCCGAGCACCCGGAGGAAACCCACGCAGACACGGGGAGAACGTGCAAACTCCACACAGGCAGTCACCCGAGGCTGGAATCAAACCTGGGTCACTGGTTCTGTGAGGCAGCAGTGCTAACCACTGAGCCACCGTGCCACCCACATTCTTCGTGAACCTTGTTTCAAAGACATTGTCACATGTTTTGAGTTAGAAAGTGCTTTTGTCTTGGTTGTTGAGCCTCTTGATAACCCCTTAATGATGGAGATGAGAAATGTTTCATAGAGGACCAAGTGACTTTGGAAATCTCTTTCTGAAAAAGCAATGGAAGTAACATCTTTGAACATCTTTGAAGGTGATCAGAGATAGGCAGAATGGTGGTATCGTTAACTCAGCCTTGATCATACTGAATGATGGCACAGGCTTGAGGGGCCAAAGATCCTAACCTTATTCCTAGTGCATCTGTTTGTAAACATTAATAATGCCTAAAGTAATTCAAGTAGAATAAAGAACAAAGAAAATTTACAGCCCAGGAACAGGCCCGTTGACCCTCCAAGCCTGAGCCAATCCAAATCCAGTGCCTAAACCTGTCGCCCAATTCCTAAGCATCTGTATCCCTCTACTCCCCGCCTACTCATGCATCTGTCCAAACACATCTTAAATGAATCTACTGTGCCTGTCTCTACCACCTCTGCTGGCGGCGTTCCAGACACCCACCACCCTCTGTGTAAAGTACTTGCTGTGTGTATCCCCCTTAAACTTTTCACCTCTCACCTTGAAAGCGTGACCTCTCGTTATTGAATCCCTACAGTGTGGAAACACGCCATTCGACACAACAAGTCCACACCGACCCTCCGAAGAGCAACCCACACAGACCCATTCCCCTACCCTATTGCTCTACATTTCCCCCGACTAATACACCTAGCTTACACATCCCTGAACACTATGAGCAATCTAACATAGCCAATTCACCTGACCTGCACATCTTTGGAATGCGGGAGGAAACCGGAGCACCCAGAGGAAACCCACACAGACATGGGGAGAATGTGCAAAATCCACACAGACAGTTGCCTGAAGCTGGAATCGAACCTGGGTCTTTGGTGCTGTGAGGCAGCGGTGCTAACCACTGAGCCATCATATCAACTGCCAGTCACCTTTCGGTTTGAGATTAGAAGTTGGGGATTTGAGTGATGGAGATCTAACCTCTTGTCAAGAGGCTGCTGAACTGCCTTCCACAAAGTTTGACAGCAGTTCTTTCTCGGGCAGACACACCCTGTCTCCATTTAAAACAATACCAACCTCCAGGGCAGGTGAGACTGATCCCTGACCTCTCCCTTGACCCAAGGGGAGTGATATTAACACTGTGCCTCAATTTGTGTAAACTGTCAAACCTGTGAAGTTGCAACCAAATTCGACCAAAGAAAAAGCAGCTGATCCAATAAAACGCCTGCAGCATGAAACTGGATGACAGATTACATACCTTCAAAGCTGGAGAGAAATGGAATTCTCAATTCAATTACTTTGAATGGTAAATGTCTGTGTTACTTTAGACTGTTCAAATGATTTGCAGGGATTATTGGGCTGTTTTCTTTGAACAATATCAAATTTGTTCTAAAATCCATTAACAAAGAACACATGGTCAGAATTAACCGAACTATATATGGGTAGTCTGAGCATTGACATGAGAATGTAAGTCTGTGACTGAACTTTAATTCTTTTCAAACCCCTTTGGAAAAATAGGAAATTGATGACTCATATGTGCAAACAACTTAAGTGGGAACTGATGTTGAAATAATAAATATCAGGCTTTGGATATATCTTCCCAGCTGGGAAAGGAACATTTATCATGTGGCTGTTTTCAGTGTTATGGGGCAATTGAGTTTGAGGGTATTTGGTGAGCCAGTTTAATTAATGATTTCACAAACAGGAATATGGGCAGATTGTGCAACTTTATGCTATTTGTATTTGTAGTTAATAAGGGGAGTGGGGCTGGGGTAGCCTGGCATAGCTCAGACAATTTATTTTGACAGAACAAGTACAATAAGTGATAGTGTATGAGTCAACTTGCCACTTAAAATGATCCCACTGACAGGAAATACAGCCCTTGCACTAGCAGCCAGTGTCGATGTTTCACCCCCAAAAAAGCATGTTTTATTCACAGGCATCTTCTAATTGAGCACACAGACAGAATAGATGATACCAGAGAAGCACAGACATGACACAGAAGAAGGCCATTTGGCCCATAAGGCCTGTACTGGTTCTATTACCTAATGTGAATCTTCTGTCTTTTCCCATATCCCTGTGCACCATCTCCACGGGCTGCATTATAGTGTGCACTTTAAAACACCCCTGCTCTTTGGTTGTGACCTTTTGAAATAGCAACCAAGCATGGTCAAACTGCTAGTTTACTTTTGTACTCAGTTTATAAGTTCACCTCCATTTGTGAAAGAGTTTTACAAGAGTTCAACTTCTATGCCAACACTGATGGTATATTAAATACATCTTTCAAATTTGAACATTTCATGGTCAACTTATCTCTTTATACAGCTAACCACAGAGTCGTGACCGCACTATTTCATTTGGACATCCCACAGCAGATGGTCTGTATTGTAATGATGCAATCTAATTCCATGAACTGGTTGGAATGAATGTTATTTGGAACATGTCTGGAAGTGTGATGGAAAGGAAGTTAGCATGGGTCTGGTTTAATATTTTGCAACATTTCATCGGCAGTGCTTTGAATTTAAAAGTATTTATTGTTTGTTGCTCTTGGCGTTGGCACAACACTGCAAACATGATCACAGTCTCACATGCTATACACTGTGTTCTTCTTGTCTGTAATGTCTTCGAGAACAGAAGGAACTTTTCTGGAATTAAAGGCCAATTAAGTGAGTTGTGGCGGTCTGCAAGGGCAAGTCTGAAGGGTCACTTGTTTTTTCATATTCCCCATTATCTGAACTTGAGACTCGTCTCATAAGTCTCAGCAGAGGGTCACAGCAACCCTCTATTGCAATTCAATCAGCCACGGTTCCACTATGAACAAACAGCAAGTCGGGGACAGAGGGTGGAGCAGTCAATCAAAGCCATCATTCCAGTAGAGGGGACTTTGATTCAGACAGTCCTGTTCACAGTTCTGTCTCACAACTCCTTACCCAGTGGTGAGGCTGATTAACGAAAACAACCCAGGAATTTCCCTTCTGGCTCCAAATAAATCGGAAAAGCTTTAAACTCTAGCTCATCGGCCTGTGTCAACACATCTATCTAAATGTTCCCTCTACTCTGCACTCTTCCCCTCTCAAACACTGATCCTAATTCCCTTAGATAGTTATTATTAAGTTTTTTTCTTACATTGGACTCTGTATACATCATACTTCATAATGATGTATAAATATTTTAGAATTACCTTTTGACTTTTCCTGTTGAAGGTGATAACATTTAAAAAAATTAACCCACTGGGATATAGGCAAGTATTGCAATGTGATGTAATGGTTCCTGGGATGAGGATAGATTGAAGGGACTGTTCTCCTTAGAGGGAAGGCTGAGAGGAGATTCACAAGGGTTTTTAAAATCATGAACAGGCTGGAGAGAGTAGATAGGGAGAAGCTGTTCCCATTTCTAAAAGCAACAAGACGAAAGGAGGGTGGACTTAAAGTGATCTGCAGAAGAAGAAAGGGTGATGTGAGTAAAAACATTTTCATACAACGGGTAGTTAGGGTCTGGAACGCACTGCATGGAAATGTGGTGGGAGGCTGGTTCCATTGAAGAAGACATTGGACAATTGATTAGATTAGATTCCCTACAGTATGGAAACAGTTCCTTCAAGCTAACAAGTCCACACCAACCCTCCGAAGAGTAACCCACCTAGACCCATTCCTCTACCCCCTGATAATGCACCTAACACTATGGGCAATTTAGCATGGTCAATTCACCTGACCTGCACATCTTTTGGATTGTGGGAGGAAACCCACGCAGACTCAGGGAGAATATGCAAACTCCACACAAACAGGCTGGAATCGAACCCAGGTTCTTGGTGCTGTGAGGTAGCAGTGCTAACCACTGAGCCACCGTGCCACCCCTTTGTTTGGATAAAAACAATGTGAAAGGAGTACGGGAAAAACACAGGAGATTGACACTCGGCAATGATGCTCACTTGAAGAGCCAGTACAGACATGATAGGCTGAATGGCCTCCTTCTGCACCAAGCCAATTCTGTGATTCCCTGTGCTGTAAGTGTAGAGTAGGAGTAGGACTTTAAAAAGTTTTACTTAGGTCTGTTGAGTTCCATTTCTGTTAAGGAGTAAGCTGGTTTTCTACAAATTCAGATGTATTAAACAGTTTGTAATGACCTTTTGATGTTTCGGGTTGAAGGTGATAACATTAAAAAAATCACTGGGGATTCTAGTGGAGGGTGCATGGAACCGTCAATTGGTTTTTAAACAGTTCTCAATCCTCACTGTCCACACATCGAAGAGAATGGGGCCTCTTGCTGCTGTATATAAGGGGTGCCACATGGTTATACTCAAAGGCCACCAGCTGGTCAATGTGTTTTACCTGTTCAAGAGATGTTCTGTCCTCCTCGTGCTGCAGTTCACAAAGGCTGCTGGGAGAAATTCTTAGAAAATCGGGCAAAAAGAAGCACATTTGGCTGCTGTGCAATGACTGAGATTTTTGACATAATGCCACAAAACCCATCCAAATCATGTGAAAGATAGCAAATAGGTTTGGAACTAAGTTCAGCCTGGCATCCGAACTGTAACTGAATATTTACAAGTCATATGCATAATTGCCTGTCAATATCATTAAAGAAAGTTTATAAAACTCAGTTCCTTTTTATATTTAAACAAAAGGAACATGTTGTAAGATTCCTCTGTGTAACTTACTTTAAATGCGCTGTGGGCCATCAACAGCACCAGAACTGTACTCCAGCACATCCCGCACTCAACCATTACCATCAAGTCAGGGGATCAACCCTGGTTCAATGGACAATGGAGGAGGGCATGCCAAAAACAGTATCAGGCATACCTAAAAATGAGGTGTCAACCTGGTGAAGCCACCAAGCAGGATGACCTGCATGCCAAATGGCATTAACAGCAAGTCTTAGACAGCTAACTGATCCCACAACTAACGGATCAGATCGAAACTCTGCAGCTCTTCCACATCCAGTCGTGAATGACCCTTCCTAGTCATATACCCATCCAGATGCCTTTTAAATATTGCAATTTTACTAGCCTCCACCACTTCCTCTGGCAGCTCATTCCATACAAACAACACCCTCTGTGTGAAAAGGTTGCCCCTTAGGTCTCTTTTATATCTTTCCCTCTCGCCCTAAACCTACACCCTCTAGTTCTGGACTCCCTGACTCCAGGGTAAAGACTTTGTCTATTTATCCTATCCATGACCTCATAATTTTATAAACCTTTATAAGGTCACCCCTCAGCCTTCGGCGCTCCAGGGAAAACAGCCCCAGCCTATTCAGCCTCTCCCTATAGCTCAAATCCTCCAACCCTGGCAACATCCTTGTAAATCTTTTCTGAACACTTTCAAGTTTCACAACATCCTCCTGATAGGAAGGAGACCAGAATTGCGCACAATATTCCAAAAGTGGCCTAACCAATGTCCTGTACAGCCGCAACATGACCTCCCAACTCCTGTACTCAATACTCTGACCAAAAAAGGAAAGCATACCAAACGCCTTCTTCACTATCCTATCTACCTGCGACTCCACTTTCAAGGAACTATGAACCTGCACCGTAATTAACCCTGTTATCTTATATGTCTCAATTAAGTCATCTCTCAACCTTCTTTTCTCTAACAAACAGCCTCAAGTCCCTTATGAGCCTTTCCTCATAAGACCTTCCCTCCATACCAGGTAACATCCTAGTAAATCTCCTCTGTACCCTTTCCACAGCTTCCACATCCTACCAGAAACACCACGACGAGAACCGTACACAATACTCCGACTGCGGCCGAAGAAGAGTTTTGTACAGCTGCAACATGAACTCATGGCTCCGAAACTCAATCTCTCTACCAATAAAAGCTAACACACCTTCTTAACAACCCTATCAACCTGGATGACAACTTTCAGGGATTTATGTACATGGACACCAAGACCTCTCTGGTCATCTACACTACCAAGAATATTACCATCAGCCAGGACTCTTTACTTCTGTTGATCCATCAAAGTGAGTCACCTCCATTTGCCACCTCTCAGCCAAGCTCTGCAGCTTATCTACATGCCTCTGTAACCTGCAACTCCACCGACCTTAGTATCATCTGCAAATTTACTAACCCATCCTTCTATACCCTCATCCAGGTCATTCATAAAAATGACAAACAGCAGTGCCCTCAAAACAGATCCTTGCAGTACATAACTAGTAACTGAACTCCTGGATGAACATTTCCCATCAACCACCACCTTTCAGCTAGCCAATTTCTGATCCAAACTGCTAGATCACCCTTAATCCCATGCCTCCGTATTTTATGCAATAGCCTACCGTGGGGAGCCTTACTGAAATCCATATACAGGGAGAAAGTGAGGACTGCAGATGCTGGAGATCAGAGCTGAAAATGTGTTCCTGGAAAAGCGCAGCAGGTCAGGCAGCATCCAAGGAACAGGAGAATTGACGTTTCGGGCATGAGCCCTTCTTCAGGAATGAGGAGAGTGTGCCAAGCAGGCTAAGATAAAAGGTAGGGAGGAGGGACTTGGGGGAGGGGCGATGGAGATGCGATAGGTGGAAGGAGGTTAAGATTAGATTAGATTACATTACATTACAGTGTGGAAACAGGCCCTTCAGCCCAACAAGTCCACACCGACCCGCCGAAGCGCAACCCACCCATTCCCCTACATTTACCCCTTTACCTAACACTACGGGCAATTTGGCATGGCCAATTCACCTAACCTGCACATCTTTGGAGTGTGGGAGGAAACCGGAGCACCCGGAGGAAACCCATGCACACACGGGGCGAATGTGCAAACTCCACACAGTCAGTCGCCTGAGACGGGAATTGAACCCGGGTCTCCGGTGCTGTGAGGCAGCAGTGCTAACCACTGTGTCACCGTGCCGCCCACTAAGGTGAGGGTGATAGGCCGGAGTGGGGGTGGGCGCGGAGAGGTCAGGAAGAAGATTGCAGGTTAGGAAGGTGATGCTGAGTTCGAGGGTTGGGACTGAGACAAGGTGGGGGGAGGGGAAATGAGGAAATGGAGAAATCTGAGTTCATCCCTTATGGGTGGAGGGTTCCTAGGCAGAAGATGAGGCGCTCTTCCTCCAGCCGTCATGTTGCTATGGTCTGGCGATGGATCTGCATGCCCTTGGTGTAGTGGAAGGGAGAGTTGAAGTGTTCAGCCACGGGGCGGTTGGGTTGGTTGGTCCGGGTGTCCTCTGTTCTCTGAAACGTTCCGCAAGTAGGCGGCCTGTCTCCCCAATATAGAAGAGGCCACATCGGGTGCAGCGGATGCAGTAAATGATGTGTGTGGAGGTGCAGGTGAATTTGTGGTGGATATGGAAGGATCCCTTGGGGCCTTGGAGGGAAGTAAGGGGGGAGGTGTGGGCACAAGTTTTGCATTTCTTGCGGTTGCAGGGGAAGGTGCCGGAAGTGGAGGTTGGGTTGGTGGGGGGTGTGGACCTGACAAGGGAGTCACGGAGGGAGTGGTCTTTTCGGAACACTGATAGGGGAGGGGAGGGAAATATATCCCTGGTGGTGGTGTCCGTTTGGAGGTGGCGGAAATGATGACGGATGATACGCTGTATATGGTGGTTGGTGGGGTGGTAGGTGAGGACCAGTGGGGTTCTGTCCTGGTGGCGATTGGAGGGACGGTGCTCAAGGGCGGAGGAGCAGGAAGTGGAGGAGATGCGGTGGAGGGCATAGTCGACCACGTCTGGGGGGAAATTGCGGTCTTTGAAGAAGGAGGCCATCTGGGTTGTTTGGTATTGGAACTGGTCCTCCTGGGAGCAGATGCGGCGGAGACGAAGGAATTGGGAATATGGGATGGCGTTTTTACAGGGGGCAGGGTGGGAGGAGGTGTAGTCTAGGTAGCTGTGGAAGTCGGTCGGTTTATAGTAAATGTCTGTGTTGATTCGGTCGCCCGAGATAGAAATGGAGAGGTCTAGGAAGGGGAGGGAGGAGTCTGAGACGGTCTAGGTAAATTTGAGGTGGGTGGAAGGTGTTGGTAAAGTGGATGAACTGTTCAACCTCCTCGTGGGAGCACGAGGCAGCGCCGATACAGTCATCGATGTAGCGGAGGAAAAGGTGGGGGGTGGTGCCAGTGTAGCTGCGGAAGATGGACTGTTCCACATATCCTAAGAAGAGGCTGGGGCCCATGCGGGTGCCCATGGCTACTCCTTTGGTTTGGAGGAAGTGGGAGGATTGGAAAGAGAAGTTGTTTCGAGTGAGGACCAGTTCAGTCAGTCGAAGGAGGGTGTCAGTGGAAATCCATATATACCACATCAACTGCTTTACCCTCATCCACCTGTTTGGTTACCTTCTGAAAGGACTCAATAAGCTTTGTGAGGCAAAACCTACCCTTCACAAAACCGTGTTGACTATCCACAATCAACATATTCCTCTCTAGATGATTATAAATTTTGTCTCATATAACCTTTTCCAACACTTTACCCATAACTGAAGTAAGGCTCACTGGTCTATAATTCCCAGGGATGTCTCTACTCCCCTTCTTGAACAAGGGAACAACATTTGCTATCCTCCAGTTTTCTGGCACTATTCCTGTAGACAATAATGACATAAAGATCAAACCAAAAGGCTCTGCAATCTCCTCCCTGGCTTCCCAGAGAATCCCAGGATAAATCCCATCTGGACCAGGGGATTTATCTATTTTCACACCTTGTAGAATCGATGACACCTCCTCCTTGTGAACCCCAATCCCGTCTGGACTAGTAGTTTATTAAAGTAACTTCTTTAGTAAACCACTGCTCCCTCACTCGACAACGTCCTCCCTGCCTCACAGGTACATACTTATCAAGGACACGCAGTAGCTGTTCATTGAATAAGCTCCACATTTCAATTGTGCCCATCCCCCGCAGCCCGCCCCCACCCCATGACCCCCTCCACAACCATTCAGAGGCCCACAGAAAACCCCTGACAGGGTGACACCTGCCCAGCCCCTAACCCCACTCCCCCCACCCCACCCTGCCCCACCCCGCCAGCATGCAGCATGGGCAACAAACCAGTCAACAACGCTGCCCGCTCCAGTACCAAGCATCCAGCCCAGGTCCCCGAACCTCCACCCCAAATCCCCACTCCCCCTCCCCCACCATGCCATAAGCGCCCATGTGAACCATGACACAGGGCTGCCCCCCTCCTCACCCTGATCTCGAAAATACAATTAGAGACATCATGAATCTTTGCATCTGGGAGGTGACACACCAACCGTGAGTCTCTCTCATTCCCACAGAACCTCTTATCTGTCCTCCTAACTATTGAGTCCTCAATGACTAATGCTCTGCTCTTCTCTCCCCTTCTCTTCTGAGCAACAGGGACAGCCTCTGGGTCCACCACGTTGATGACACCTAAACAAAACAAATTAGAGGAAACCTTCAAGACCAGCAATAATATTCTGACTGGCATAACATTCACTAAAGAGGAGGAAAACAACATCATTTCTAGATGTCACAGTAGAGCGAACAGCCAATGGGGAACTTCAAACCAGTATCTCCAGGAAAACAACACATACAGACCAAATACTGAACTACAGAAGCAATCATCGCAACATCCATAAACGAAGCTGTATTAGAACATTATTTCAATGAACCGCCACACACTGCACCACAGAGGAACTACACAGAACAGAGGAAAACCACCTTGTGCTCCAGAATCTGCCATTCCCCTCCCCTATTCTACCACAGTTACAACACTGGCATCTATCCGACAATTTGAAAAATTGCCCAGATATGCCCTGTACACAAAAAGCAGGACAAATCCAACCCGGCCAATTACCTCCCAATCAGTCTACCCTCCTTCATCAGTAAAGTGATGGAAGGTGTCACCCACTGTGCTATCAAGCAATACCTGCTCAGCGACAGTCATACCCAGTTTGGGTTTCGCCAGGGCCACTCAGCTTCTGACCTCATTACAGCCTAAGTTCAAACACGGACAAAAGAGCTGAATTCCAGAGGGGAGGTATGAGACCTAGACATCAAGGGCCACGTTTGACCTGAGCTATGGTAACAAGAAAACCTAGCAAAACTGGAATCAATGGGTATCAGGGGACTCTGCTGGTTAGAGTCAAACCGGGCACAAAGGAAGATGGTTTTGGTTATGGAAGATCGGTCTTCTCAGTTCCAGAACATCTCTGCAGGAGTCCCTCAGGGTAGTGTCCTAGGCCCAACAATCTTCAGCTGCTTCATCAACAGCCTTCTCTCTGTCATAAGGTTAGAAGTGAGGATGTTGGCAGATGAGTGTACAGTGTTCTGCACCATTTGCGACTCCTCAGTTACTGAAGCAGTCTGAGCTCAAACGCAACAAGATCTGGACAATATCCAGGCTTGGGCCGACAAGCGGCAAGTAACATTCGCGCCACACAAGTGCCAGACAATGACCATCACCAATAAGAGACACTCTAACCATTGCCCCTTGCCATTGAATGGTATTACCATCACTAAATCCCCCATTGTCAACATCCTTGGGATTACCACTGACCAGAAACTCAACTGGACTCACCACTTAAACACCAGTGACTACAAGAGCAGGTCAGAGACTAGGGATACTGCGGCAAGTAACTCACCTCCTGACACCCCAAAGTCTATCCACCATCTATAAGGCACAAGTCAGGAGTGTGATGGAATACTCCCCACACTCAAGAAGCTCGACACCATCCAGGACAAAGCAACCCACTCAATTGACACCACATCCACAAGCATCAATCCCTCCACTGCTGGTGCTCAGTAGTAGCAGTGTATACTGTCTGCAAGATGCACTGCAGAAATTCGCCAAAGATCCTTAGACAGTGTCTTCCAAACCCACGGCCACTTCCATCTGGAAGGACAAGGACAGCAGGTACTTGTGAACACCACCATCAAGTTCCTCTCCAAGCCACTCACCACCCTGACTTGGAACTATACTGACATTCCTTCACAGTTGTTGGGTCAAACTCCTGCAATTCCCACCCGGCAGGCATTGTGGGTCAACCCCCAGCAAATGTACTGCAGCGATTCAAGAAGGCAACTCACCCCCATCTTCTCAAGGGCAAATAGGGATGGGCTATCAATGCTGGCCAGGCAGAGACGCCCAAGTCCCACAAATTAATAATAATTTTAAAAATTGCTGGCTGCTGATCTCAATGATATGTATGTGGACTACAGCTCACCACTGAAGAATTTCAGAGTATTTGAAAACCATAAATATACTCAAACTGCTAATTTAAAAATATCACACATTGTTTTAGAACAGTGATGGCTCAGTATGTTCACATTTAACGCAAAAGTAAAACCTCATAAATCACTGAGACCCATTAGTGGAATAGGGTAGAAAATGTTAAAATACACTTAAAATACACCAGCCCATATTAGTGTTGTCTGGAAATGCTGAGAAGTCGATATGATTTAGTCAATCAGAGCAATCTCTATCGATTGATTCTAGCTCTGAAGGCGACTCATATTGGACTCAAAAACATTAACTCTTGATCCTCTCTTCACAAATGCTGCCAGATCTGCTGAATTTCTCCAGCATGTTCTGATTTTATTATCTATTGATACGTACTTGAACATCATTGTGATCCAGTCAAGTTCAACCAATATTATTAAAAGAAATTAATGTTACGTCTTTTGAGTTATCAATGAACAACAGAATAACAAAAGCAAATGTTTGTACATGTACGTTTCCTGTTGGTTGACATCCCCTTACGCCTGACTCCTTTCTGGATCCAGCCTCTCTTTTTCCACACCTTAGGTATTGCCCCCTCAACCTCAACAGTAATAATGCAGGATTTTAATATAGGCTGTTCTGCAACTTGCTTCTAATTTACAATCTAAATTAATTTTTACTTTGTTCTGTTTTGCTTGAAATTTCTCAACCTCCTCTGCATTTGTCCTTGGTAAAGCTGGGTTAATATGTCACTTAAAGCTTTCTACATTGTTTTTGAGGTTGTCTTATTTACAATTCCTTGTCATTTGACTTGGACACAGCTTTCTTCCATCATGTCATCGCCCATCAGACTTCTCTAAGCCTGTACTGTTTACTGTGAATAATTGTGCCAATGAGATTAAATAATAAAATCATTTGCAATTTTCACTTGAGCTTTGTGTCAGAATTTACATCAATTCTAAACTGTTTATAACCTACTTAGATTTGAAGACGATACTGGCTGTCAAAATGTTTAAAACAAAGCAGCTACAGTCAGAATCTTTGTCCCAGCCTAAACTAACATCAATATTAAAAAAAGAGTCTTGTCTGGTTTCCAAGCTGATGGGCTACAGAGAGAAATCAACAAAGTTAAACAAGCACATCCTGTGTGGTTCTTTTAGTCTGGCTGACATCTATTGAAATCTACCAAACCCCAAGCAAAGGAACAATCAGAGGGAGACAAAGAACGTTGGAGAAAACAATTTGACATATGAATGGATAATGCTGGAACAGAAAGCCAGGCAGCATCTGTGCAGGAAGTAGCAGAGTTCATGGGATAGATGTTTGTCTCAAGTTCAGGACAGTTCTTGGCTTCATCAACCTGAACCCATCACCTTCTCCCATGTACATGTCTCAACTCATCTGGAAGAATGCACCAGCAGTTGAGCTCCACTATTCCACAAAGCCATCAGAGAAATGTGTAACTAAACCAGCAAGCTGATCCATTTCGCTGATGGACTGCAATTCAGAGTAAATGTAATTCACATCAGGTCTTGTCATTAACAAGGACATAAGTATTTATTGTGAACAAACATATTCTTTAACAACTGACAAACAAGAACAGATTACTCATTACAGTACTACTACGCAAGTTAACCCACGTACCTTTACAAAACCTCAAACAATCTCACGTTCATTCACAAATACGACTGACAAAAATAGATGGTTTGATGCACATTTCATTTCCACTCCAGTGAAACCTCACTTAATAAAAAAGTCACTTCATGTAAGTGATAGAGCCTCTGGGAAAAATGGGGTTGGGGCAGACACTCTCGATGGCTCAAAAATCACCCAGACGTGTGGACACACAGTATAGCACAGTCTGAGTGAAGGTATAAATCATATTTATCGATAAAACTAAAGTAAATTTAACACAGTCCATTTAAAAATATTATTAACGCAGGGACAGAGGGTCATCATGGTGCATAGACTCCCTCATTCCTGTTAAGTGAGCTTTATCACATATTCTCTCCTTACGCTCAAAATGCTTTATAATACTGAGCTTCTCTCCCAGTGTTGTAGCCTTTCTTTTGTGTTCACCGCCCGCAATTGTATCACCAGGACGCCTCTTGCTAACATTCTTGACACCATGCCCCTCCATTTTTTCAAACAAAAGGGAGCATGCAGGAGGACATGTCAGGAGCAGCGACAGGCATAACTGAAGATCAAGTGTCAACCTGGTGAAGTTACAAAACTTCTTGCATACCAAATGACATAATCAGCAAGTGATAGACAGAACTAAGCAATCCCACAACCAATGGACCAGATTTAATCTCTGCAGAGCTGCCACATCCTGTTATGAATGATGGCGGACGATTAAACGACTCACTGGAGGAGGAGGCTCCACAAACACCCCCATCCTCAACGATGGAAGAGCCCCAGCACATCAGTGCAAAAGATAAGGCTGAAGCTTTCACAGCAATCTTCAGCCAGAGCTGCCAAGTGGATGATCCATCTCAGCCTCCTCCAGTCGTCCCCAGTGTTACAGATACCAGTCTTCAGCCAATTCAATTCACTCCGCGTGATATTTGAGGAAGTTGAGTTCTTTGAGGAAGTGACCAAGTTGATAGATGAAGGAAAGGTTGTAAATGTCACATACATGGACTTTAGTAAGGCGTTTGATAAGGTTCCCCCTGGAAAACCTTATCAAATGCCTCACATGGTGTGCAGGGTGTTCTAGCTAAGGTGGTTAAAGAACTAGTTGAGCAACAGGAGACAGAGAGCAATAGTAGAAGGGAGTTTCTCGAAATGGAGAAAGTTGACCAGTGATGTTCCACAGGGATCAGTTGGTATGATCAGCAAGTTTGCAGATTACACAAAGATTGGTGGAATTGCAGAAAGCATAGGGGACTGTCAAAGAATACAGGAGAATATAGGTAGACTGAAGATTTGGGCGGAGAAGTGGCAGATGGAATTCAATATAGGCAAATGTGAGGTGATGCATTTTGGGAAGTCTAATTCGAGAGCGAATTATACTGTAAACGGAAGAGCCTTGGGAAAAGTTGATGAGCAGAGAGATCTGGGAGTTCAGGTCCATTGTACCCTGAAGGCTGCTGCACAGGTGGATAGAGTGGTCAAGAAGGCATATGGTATACTTGCCTTCATCCGACAGGGTATTGAGTATAAAAGCTGGCAAGTCATGTTAAAATTATACAAGACATTGGTTCAGCTGCATTTAGAATATTGTGTACATTTCTGGTCACCCATTACCAAAAGGATGTGGACGCTTTGGAGAGGGTGCAGAGAAGGTTTACGAGGATGTTGCCTGGTATGGAAGGTGCTAGCTATGAAGAGAGGTTGAGTGGGTTAGGATTGTTTTCATTACAAAAAGGAGATTGAGGGGGGACCTGATTGAGGTTTACAAAATCATGAAGAGTATAGATGGGTTGGGTAGAGATAAGCTTTTTCCGAGGGTGAAGGATTCAGTAACGAGAGGTCACAAGTTCAAGGTGAGAGAGTGAAAAGTTTAAGGGGAATATATGCGGCAAGTATTTTACACAGAGGGTGGTGGGTGCCTGGAACGCGTTGCCAGCAGAGGTAGTAGAGGCAGGCATAGTAGATTCATTTAAGGTGCGTCTGGATAGATGCAGGAGTAGATGGGGAGCAGAGGGATACAGATGCTTAGGAATTGGGTGATAGGTTTAGATAATGGATTTGGATCAGCTCAGGCTTGGAGGGCTGAAGGGCCTGTTCCTGGGCTGTAAATTGTCTTTGTTCTTTCTACCAAAAAATTGGAGACACTGGATACTACAAAGGCTATGGGCCCTCACACCATTCTGGCAATAGTACTGTGCTCCTGAAATTACCACTCCCCTAGTGAAGCTGTTCCACACATTTACAATGCTGGCATCTACCCGAGAGTGTGGAAAATTACCCAGGTACATTCTGTACACAAAAAACAGGACAAATCTAAATTACTGCCTCATCACTTTAATCTTGTTCATCAGTAAAGTGTTGAAGGTGTCATTAACAGTGCAATCAAGCAATGCCCAGTTTAGATTTCACCAGGGTCACTCAGCTCCTGACCCCATTACTGTCTTGATTCAAACACAGACAAAAGAGCTGCATTCCGGAGGGCAGGTGAGAGTGATAGCCCTTGACATCAAGGCTGCATTCGAACGAGTGTGGCATTAAGGAGCTGGGCAAAACCAGAATCAGTGGGTATCGGGGGGCAAACTCTCTGCTGCTTAAACACACAGGAAAATGGTTGTGGTTGTTGGAGGTCAGTCACCTCCGCTCCAAGACATTCTGTAGGAGTTCCTTCGGATAGTGTCCTAAGTCCAACCATTATCAGATGCTTCATCAATGATCTTTCCTGTAAGATCAGAAATGGGGATGTTTGCTGATAATAGCACAATGTTCTGCATCATTCACAATTCCTCAGATACTGATGCCATCCATATTCAAATGTGACAAAATCTGGACAATATCCAGGCTTGGACTGGCAAGTGGAAAGTAACATGTGTGCTACACAAATGCCGGGCAATAACCATCTCCAATAAGAGACAATCTAACCACTTCCCCTTGATAGTCAATAATATTGCCATCACCAAATCTCCTGTTATCAACATCCTGGGGGTTAGCATTGACCAGAAATTTCAGAAGCTAGGAATCCTGCAGTGAATAACTCACCTTCCGACTCCCCAAAGTCTGACCACCTTCTGCAAAACTCAGTCGGGAGTGTCACAGAATACTCCCTACCTGCTCGGATGGGTGCAACTCCAACAACATTCAAGAAGCTTGGGACCATTCAGGACAAAGCAGCTCATTTAGTTGGCACCACTGACTCCACCATCGAAGCTCATTTGCAGCATAGAATCACAGAATCATAAATCCCTACAGTGTGGAAACAGGCCATTTGGTCATTGAGTCCATACCAACCCTCTGAAGAGCCTCCTATTCAGACTCACCCCCTACATTTCCCATGGCTAATTCACCTAACCTACACATCTTTGCACAGCAGTGTGTACTATCTACAAGATGCACTGCAGAAATTCACCACAGGTCCTTAAATAGCATATTCTAAATCCATGACCACTACTATCTAGAAGAACAAAAGCAGAAGATACATGGGAACACCACACCCTGAAAGTTCCCCTCTAAACCACTCACCACCCTGACATGAAAATATATGACTGCTCCTTCACTGTCGCTGGGTCAAAATCCTGGAATTCCCACCTAAGGGTGAGTCAACCTTGCAGGTGGACTGCAGTGGTTCAAGAAGGCACTCACCACCACCTTCTCAAGGGCAACTAGGGACGGGCAATAAATGCTGGACTGACTGATGATGCCAACAGCCACTTAATTAATTTTAAAAAAAACTACTATTGGAAGAAAGGACAAGACAATTCTGTCAAACAAGACTGTTCCTCCAAGTGACCAGTTGAATGCAGGCAACAGCTGACTAGTTCACAGATAGCAGTACTTCAACAAACACATTCAATCTCAGCCTGAGCTTTGAAAGGGTAATCAGCCAGTGAAAAGGATCCAATAAATGGAAACATGGAAAGCAGCAATGGTTTTTAGTGCAGGAGAGATGATGGCCTAGTGGTATTATCACTTTTTCACGCAGAGGGTGGTACGTGTATGGAATGAGCTGCCAGAGAATGCGGTGGAGGCTGGTACAATTGCAACATTTAAGAGGCATTTGGACAGGTATATGAATAGGAAGAGTTTGGAGGGATATGGGCCGGGTGCTGGCAGCTGGGACTAGATTGGGTTGGGATATCTGGTTGTCGTGAAACCGAAGGGTCTGTTTCCATGCTGTACATCTCTGTGACTCTATGACTCTATGACTGTTAATCCAGAACAGATAACGTTCTGGGGACCTGGGTTTAAACCCTGACATGGGGAAAGTGGATTTGGAATTCAATAAAAATCTGGAATTAAGCCATTGCCGATTGTTGGAAAAACCCATTTCGGTCACCAATGCCCTTTAGGGAAGGACACTGCCATTGTTAGCTGGTCTGGTCTACATGTGGCTCCAGACCCACAGCAATGAGGGGACACTTAACTGCCCTCTGGGCAATTAGGGATGGGCAGTAAATGCTGGTCCAGCCTGTGGTGCCCATATCCTGTGAACGAAGGAAAAGAAAGATAAAGCTCAGCCCCCAGCATCAGTGAGAGGGAATAGAATCCATATTTAACCCACAGCTGAACTGGGTCAATGACATCACTAACCAGTGAGTAAATGTGAGCAGAACAACACCAGAAACATGATTAACCGGCAACTAAACACCAGAAACATGATTAACCGGCAACTAAACACCAGAAACATTGCTGACCTGTGAATTAACACCAGTAACATCACTATCCAGTAACAACACACCATAGCATAACTAACTCATGAATCAATACCAATAACATCACTAACCGGCAGAACCTCACCAGTAACGTCTTGAACCAGTGAGTAAACACCACTGTTATCATTAATCAGCAAGTAAATACCAGCAGTATCACTAACCACTGGAATACAGCCAGTAACGTCACTAACCAGTAAGTAAACTCCAGCAGTATCACTAATGAGTTTAGCAATTCCCATTAGTAACGTCGCTAACCATCAAGTAAGTGGCAACAGCATCACTAACTAGCACATTGGAGGATTTCAGCTATAGGAAGAGGCTGAACAGGCTGGGGCTGATTTCCCTGGAGCGTCAGAGGCTGACGGATGACCTTATAGAGGTTTATAAAATCATGAGGGGCATGGATAGGGTAAATAGAGAAAGTCTGTTCCCTGGGGTGGGGGAGTCCAGAAATAGAGGACATAGGTTTAGGGTGAGAGGGCAAAGATATAAAAGATACCTAAGGGGCAATTGTTTCGCACAGAGGGTGGTGCATGTATGGAATGAGCTGCCAGAAGAAGTGGTGGAGGCTGGTACAATTACAGCATTTAAAAGGCATCTGGATAGGTATATGAATAGGAAGGGTTTAGAGGGATATGGGCCAAATGCTGGCAAATGGGACTAGATAAGGTTAGGATATTTGGTCGGCATGGACGAGTTGGACCGAAGGGTCTGTTTCTGTGCTGTACATCTCTATGACTCTAAGTAAACACCACCAGTTTCACTAACTAGCTGATGCCAGACCATGAGTGAGATTCAGCAGCAATCGAATACACCAGGAGCTGTACAATATTGACCACAGAACCTGACAGCTCTTCACACAGAGTCGTGAATGAAGGTATAAAATCCCACCTTCAAAGCAACACCATGCATAATACGTCAAAAAGAAACACGCTAAATCAGACTGGAACCATAACCAGTTTAATTATAAAAGCCTACTCTTAATACTTTTTGATTTTGATATAATGCATAAAGGCTATTTTGTCATATTATTCATAAAGAAATGGGAGGTATTGTAAGTGCACATCCATGATGTTACACTGACTGCTGCTAACGGAGTCCACCAATCACAAAGAGAGCTGTAAGAATTACATCAACACTGCTGCTTTTTTTATCTAAAATTACAATTTATAAATCAGTATATATTAATATAAATTACTATATATTTGTATAAGTCAGCATAGATTAGTATAATTTAGTGCACATCAGTATAAATCAGTATACATTAGCATAAATTAGTATAAATTTCTGGGAACCAGCTTCTGCTGCAACATTTTAATAATTCGAGACAAAATGCTTTCTCTCAGCCCGTCTTTTGTCAATGACTGACACTTCTGAATAGCAAGGAACTGAAATGCGCTGGCTGTCTTGATATTTCCCGTTAAAGTATCATGTCAAATACATACTCTGCTTAAATGTTATTATTAAAGCAATTGACTGACAATTTTAATCAGGCCGTGTCATTCAGATGCCAAGTTCCCTTTTCTCAGAGATTGTTAAATAGAGCAGCTGGTCTATACAATTGGACAATCTGCAAGCTTTTTTTTTGAAAAGGGAAGAATGTTGTATTTTGTACCATCCTGCAGCCCCTCCTGCATACAATCCCCTACAAGGAAATTCCCTTCTCCAGGATTTTCCTAATTTGGAGCTGATTAGTTTGACAAATATGTGCTGCATTTCTGTCTCCCATTAGCCTTTGGAGGCTGTTACATTCACTTCTAGGAACTAAAAACATGTGCACGGCGTTTTCTCCTGCCGCAGAGGACAGGAACCCTCCAGGAATGCTGCGTTTTGGCAGATAAAGTGAAAAAAAACCCTGCAATCTTAGTCCTGTAAAATCTCCAAATCTTCAGATCTTTCTAACAAACAAATTTTTAGAATGTAACTAACTGTGAGATTTACTATAAAATGGAGTTTACTGGTTCCAGCCTTAGCCAACACCGCATCATGGTCAAAACATGGTGATTTACGCAATATCTTGGCCTCACATCTGCAACAATTTCTACACATTAACTAACCCTTAAGATTGTAACTCCAGTAAGCAGGTTAAAAGTTATCAAAACTTTCTTCCTAATTTCCTTGATGAAGAAATCTATCCCAGTTTATTTCTAATGCAACTGTTCTCATTTTTCAATCATTATATTTCGCTTGGCTATTTCCTTGTCAGCGTTCTGAGAAGGCACAGCCGTGAGGCACCTCTCTCCCTCTCATCAAGGTATTGACCATTGCTGAGGCACAGCTTTGAGTGTAGTCTCAATACATTCACAGTATTCCCAAAATACACCCGCAGTATGTTCACCGTATATTGTGGATGTTTCTTGAAATAGTACGTGGATAGTTCAACTGGAGGAGGGGCCATATTGAACCTTATACTGACTAATGAGCCTGGCCAAGAGACTGACTTTTCAGCAGGAGAGCATTTTGGAAACAGTGATCATAACTCATTATGTTTTAAGATAGTGATGAATAAGGGTAAGTCATGGCCTTGTGGGAAGGTACAAAATTGAAGGAGGGCAAATTATTGTCAGTATTAGGCAGGAGCTAGGGAGTATTAATTGGAAGGAACTATTATCAGGCAAGTACACATTTGACATGTGGGAGCTGTTCAAAGATCTACAGGTCAGAGTTCAGGATCGGCATGTTCCAGTGAGGAGGAAGGCCAAGGATGGCAAGGCAAGGGAAC